>NC_061524.1:10755000-11355000 GCF_022379125.1 Scophthalmus maximus | reverse complement strand
GGGACAACAGCAGAAACATTCAAATCTCAAATAAACACCTCTCTCGGGCAATGTTTTGTTTTTCATTCAATAGGCCTCCACCCATGGTTATTATTCACTGCTCATTATCACTGCTCTGATTAATAAGAGCAATTTCAGGGTCCCCTGGTATTAGAGGGGGGAAAGGAGTGGTGTGTTTTCTGTTATAAACACAGTGAGTGTGCTACTTAGAATAGAAAGAAGGAGGGAAAGCAGCAGGTGATATTTGCCTAAGCTCCTTATCCAAGTGCCTGCAGCTTAAGGGCTTAAGAAATTATTTCACAATAATTTCTCAATAAATAAAACATATCTCTGTGGTGAAGAGCTGGTCGAGATCAACCTACAGTATACTTGACAATAAATTCAACCAGGTATGTGATCTTTTACTCTGGCTTGAGATGCTTCACCGAACGGCTACATTTCTTCACATGGCCCCTGAGCATAACAAATCGATTCCCATTTTAAGAGGTTTTTTTGAAGATGGTGCAACAAAATTTTATAGAGACACGCGAGTGCAACTATCAAATATGGCCTTTTTAATTTCTCAGTAATGCTTTGTTTGTGTGTGTGTGTGTGTGTGTGTGTGTGAGTGTGTGTGAGAGAGAAAGACATTGAAACTGTGGAGCTTTAGTTTAAAAAAGAAAATCAGTACTTAACAGCATAACATCACCCTGTTATATTGTGCAGACAGCCCTCTACCTGTTATCAGCAATGCTCAGTCAATAGTCACTCTCTCCCTCGCATAGTCCGGTGGTGACAATAAAATGAACTGCTTATTTTTTCTCTCTCTCTCTCTCTCTCTCTCTCTCATGAGCAGACCAGTTCAGGTCAGCAGTCAGCAGCAGATGATGCCATGCAAAAGGAATAGACCAAATGTTTTTCTTCCCAACAGGAATGGCTCACACAGTTTATGTAGCAGTAGAATATTTACTGTTTCAACTGTGGTCAACCAGGCTTGTGGGAAATAAGGTTTTACTTTTGGTCAAACATTGCGCTCATAAAGCCCTCTTGAACACAATAGTCGGTCATACAGAGAAGACAATATTAAGGAACATGTGCATGGATGATGGAATAACATTCAAGTTAAGACAGCATGAGAATCTAAATTACAGCAGTCTCTCTTAATGTTATAGTGTTTTTGTACTTGTTGCTAAGTCAACACAGTTAAGGATAAACGTACTGTGTTTCTCTCACATGTTCCTACATGTAACCCAGTGAACTGACGCACTGCTAAGCTTGAGGCAGTTTCTAATACTAGTCCCAGGGTTTCCCAAAGACTCTGACGAATTCTCAGGTATTTTAAAGCTACGTGTCTCTGGAACTTCTCCTGCATCATGTAGTATGATGAAAATTGGTTGAGACAGTAATGAAGTAAAGGTGTTAAAGCACATGATACTGAAAGACAAGTGTAATAGTGATGAAAGCATCACAAAAACTCAGAGACTCCTCTACATGGCCTTCACACACCTTTGTGTTTCAAAGACAAAAATGCAATTCGTTTTCTCCACAACCTCATTCTCATAGCTTGATGTGGTGACAAAAGCAGCAATGGTCACAGTTTGCCCTTGTTTAAGAGAGCATTTGATTTTTCTTATAGGCATTTTTAAGGTGTAAAAAGAAAACTTGCTGTGAAGTCACCTTCAAAGAAATGCCCCAGTGCCAAGGAATTACAAAGCTAAAATAGTTTCTCGGGGAGGAGGCAGCGATTCTATTATTCTTTAAAATGCAACGCAATGGCTTTTATGCAAGTGTGGAAAAGCCATTTGAGAAGCAGGTCAGGGGAGTGAGCAGCTTGGCCCTGAGCACATTGTGTCTTATCCCTCTCCATTTCCACCACCTTGTCCCTGAATAATGGGCAGACCTCGTCGCTGCCCCCAGAGGCTAATGGCTTCTTATGGAGGAGAAATCAACACAGAAATTCCTCCACAGGTAATCCGCCTCTTTAACCAGCAACATGCCACATGTCCAATCCTACTGTGTTCAAAATAGCATCAGGGAAATAAGCGAATCCATCTATCAGAGATATTGCCTTAATATGCTCCATGAGAGCTGCTGATGGAAAATATATAATCTTCACAGCAATCTACCGGAAAAGCAGCTGGCTGTATACATTTTCCTTATTGGTGAAGATATCATGTGCCTGCCAATTACGACCAGTTATGTAATTTCAAAAGTGGTGGAGGTGAAAACTCAAGTGTTGAAATTTTCAATAAATTACCAATGCTAGGTGTAAAGTGTCAGACTCAAACTTGCCAGCTAACTTTGAACTCACTACGCAAAAACAAAGTTGGCCAGATAGATTGTTTTCAGCTTTGTTCACGTCAATTAAAGGCACTAAAATAAATTGCATTAAATATAGTAAAAAAGCTTGTTAACTCATAGTAGCCACCAAATTTAACTGGGTGACAAATGAGCAATATTGAACTAAAAGGATTACACATCTTAAACACTGCATGAATAATAAGGATAACGCAAGAGATTGTTTTATAAATGGCATGAATACATTTGTATTCTGCATTAATATACAAGCACACATGTAGGCATGCAGCTACACAATAAAAAAACCTACAGTCAACATGAGCACTGAATGAGACAATAACTCAAGCTTCAAGCACATTTTAGATAACGAATTATTAAATAGTTCACTCGAGCTGTTGGGGAAACTCTTCCAAGTGTGACAGATTCGTCAAGTTTCTAAACTTCATAACTACAATGCTTTAGTTAAGGCCACATCTACGTCTAGTGGTAAAATGTTGAATTTCAGAGATTAATGAAAGGTCATCACCATCTGATTAACAGCTGATGAATATCACATGCAATCAACACAGAAGAAACACATAGGCACCTCTGGCGCCCTACTGAGACAGAGCACACCGACTTAACTGCACAAATTTCACATTGATCCATGTGTGCTTCAAAGTATATGGTATTTCAAATTGACACTAGCATAGCTTGAAAGAGGGAGAGAATGAAAAATAGCAATATATATCAACAGAAAATAGCTGAAAAGCAAACAGTAAAAACAGCTGAAGCTTGGAAAAGTACAATTTCTAGAAAGTGCTTCAAGTGTGTAATCAAGCCATCTGCAATCTGTCAATCTAGATGAGACAAAGTAGCAACAAACAGAGGCAAACAAAGCAGGGTCAATAATAATGTCTGCAGGCATGAACAGCCATTTAGTACAAGCACATTTCAGCTTTGCATGCATGTTCTTTTAATATTTATATATATGATTGCTTCTACTTATGAATAAGCATATACTGTACCATGTGAGTGACCAGACACATTACTTATTATTTGCTCTTCAAACTCTCCACTCTCACTCTTTCTGATACAATTGTTGAAGCTAACAATTTTTCTCATCAACAGAGTCAATTGAAAAACAGTGTGATATGAGCCTGTGAAAGAGGAGGGAGAAAAAAAGTCCAATCAACAAATACACACATGAAGTCTAAATAAATAAACCCTCCCAACAACAGTAATCCGGAGCTAATGATAAGGTAGAGGTAAAGTGGATGTGTTGAGGCAAAGAATGGAACTAAACTGCTGTTGGCTGATTTGTGGGTGGTCACTCTGTCTCTCCAGGGGCAAATAATCCACACTGAGCTCCCTGAGGCGGAGGTCAATTTCACACTCATGCCTGCTCTAATGTCTACTAACATACAAACACACACACATGCCTGTGTGTGCATGGAGAAAGCACACAGCCAGACCACATACACATACTGACTTGAAGCAAAACAGGTGGGTTTAATGCCACAATCTCATCTTTCACCAAGACCGCACAAGGACTGAGGGAGAGATATTGCTTCCATATAATTCCATCGATAACACAATAAAACTCAACGTAAAAGGAAATAAAAGTTCTGCAGAGGTGCATTGACCAGCAATATCGTTGCTCTCAATTCACCACGGTTTACTAAAGGGGGTAATCTTGTTACTGTTAAATACTTGACAAGCACAATACTGTGAAATTTAGACAGCACAATAACTGATATGCTTCATTAAATATATCATGATCTTTTTATTTCAATATCTTCAGTTCACAATCTTCTCAGCAAACGCTGCCACCGTATTACATTTTACTGCGCTCTTTGCGTTTTCGGTTATTTTTCCTGTAAAACCAGGACTATCAAGACATTTACTGACTCACAGAATCAGTAACAGCTAAACAAATATTTTATGAACCTATTAGTAAAATTAATTTCATCCTCAGGCGCCTGCAAATGAGCAATATTGACTGTAAAAGTACACTAATACAGTAAGATCAATTATGTGCAGTGTGCACACATGGGCCGGACATGGACAATCATTCAGTCCGGAAAATAAAGCGCGAAATATAGCCCCAGCCAGGCCACTTTCGAAGGGGGGCCCTTGGACCACTTTTGTTTCTCAGGCCAGCAGGCCAGGCCACAAGTAAACGTACCGGTGCTCCCGATGGTCAGTCCGGGCTTGTCTGGTGAAATTCCTCTTCCCTCAGTCAAAAAAAATGGGTACAATCCCTATGAATGAGGTAGTTAAGGGGTCCCTGGTACACTTCACATCAGTAGATTTGTTGAAATGACATAGCTAGTCAGAGACCAGACATCATCTGACATCAAAGTGTCCTGTTGCCAAGGGAACATCTGTTTCATAATGTACTCCGCTGAATTGGAATTCAGTCGCATATGCAACAGAATTATAAAGTTGCCCAAATCTGGGCGCTCAGCTTTAAATATTTCAAGTGTTATTCAACAATAATGCACTGGGGTTTTTTCAAATGCAAAAAATGAAACACAAATAAGTAAACAGATTGTGAGTGCTATAAACCCTCCAACTAGGAAGATGATTTTGTCCTCCTAACACATGTACCATCAATGCCTCTTTATTCTCTGGTACTTTTCCTTCAGCAGATGGTTTACACTGAATGGTTTACAAAGAGGAGCTTGTGTATTACTTCCTTTAAAATATGGCAGAACAAGCTCAGTTGCTGTTGTTCATCTATCTGATATGCATGTCTTTGCTTTATTTTCCTGCATGGGTTCAACCACACACGCGCTAAAAAGAAGTGTTAATGTGCAACAGACTGTTTAGTATGTACAGTGCAACATATATTCTTGGTCAAAACAGAAAAGAAACACTGCCCATCCTAAATTTCAGACCTTCACTGTCTTGTAATCAGCCCAAGTAGCCATGCACAATGAGACTGCTCTGTGCTTTGAAATAAATCAATATAAATAGCTCCAGGAATGTGTCTTCAAGCACACGTCTAACAATACATCTCTTTTCATTTAATTTCCTGCTCATCCCACACATTACAATCACAACTGCAGGCTCTCATCCCACCAGCTGCTGCTTCACTATTTTTCCAATATGCATTTAGTTACTGTGGGCTAAAGTTTTTTTCGTACTTCCACAGAATTGACTTCTCTTGAGTGTGTCTCTAATTGCATTACCTGCCCTAATACTGAGCTTTCAGATTTCCTATCATGGGAACTTAAAAGTGATGACAACAAATACATAAATATTGTGTATTATAAAGAATAATCGTGACTGGCACCAATCATAATGTAGGAATACATGAAAATGTCTATGATATACTTTATCTTTATGGTTAAACTCCAAAGGATTTAAAAGTGAAAGTTAAGTTGGATGAAAGTTAGATGTCTTATTTTTTATATATAGACATCTGTGATGTATAATTAGTATTTTTGGGGACAATAACATGGTATAATTTGAAACAGAATTGATTTGTGGGCTGTTTATAAATCATGATCAGACAATCATAACTCTTATGTAAAGAGTAAAGCTAATTACCTCCTCAGAAACAATGTGTGTCAATATATATATATATATAATGTCTTATCTTTGTAGCAGACATCAGGATATCACAGCCACATGTAAATCTTAAATGCACATTGTACATTTTACTTTACAAAGCAGGGTGAGAGAATAGTGGAAAACTAAGTCTAAATCTGAACTTAACAGGTGATGGTTAGTGGAGCGATATTAAGTCTTTGTGATTGGGTTTTAATTGCAGCTTTTGAAAAGCAGCTTAGTCACTATTGGCTTATACTGATTCCCTATATAATTCTCACAGCCTAGTTTCAAGGGCTTTTTTTTTGCATTCACCCGATTTTTTAATAATTGATTCCAATTTCATTTCATTCCATGAAAACATTTAGTCATCATTGCTCTCATTCTATATTAATGTTAGAATGAATCAACCCACACATCATCACATTCAAAGCACGGTGGGTTACTTTTATAGAGGTGCTAAAGTAGGAAACTTATAACCTTTACATGTCTCCAATCCCAACCAGAGTATAGAAAAGTCATCCTCAAAGAGCTCAGATATAATGCCAGGAAATTTGTAATAAAGTCAATCTCTAAAACCAACGATGCAGGATAAAGTAACCCTAACCTTGCCAGATTACATTATTCATGTGTGCAGTTTATTTCACTTTAAGGTCAGAGGACATCTTCCCTGACATGTTTCTGTTTTTGATCACAACTGTAAAATAAATAAATAATTGGGGATGTCATCAGAAGATTGGCAGCAGCGGTAACTGGAGATCAATGGGTGGCATTACACCCTCAGCATGACACCCTGCTCAGTGTGTTATTGGATCAAAATGAATATTAAAGCAGTGAAAGTGATGCCAAATGACTGAAATCCCTGCTGCTTGACTTTAACCCTGAGGACTTTTACACTGCTAACTTTAAAGACGTTTCTCTCTTCACCATAACAATTTGTGTGTGTGTGTGTGTGTTTGTGTGTGTGTGTGTGAGGGAGAGAGAGAGAGCAGGGAATATCCAATGACAGACACCTGGCATGTCCTCTTAGTGCACATTTCACTGACCTTCCTTAACTGTCCACTAATCCTACCTCATACAGAAGATAAAGCCATGGAAGGGTTCCAACTTTGAACCTTACTAGTTTTGAACCTTACTAGTTTTTATAGATTTTTCTTTGCTAAATCTTCAGTTATGCTCAGCAAATGAAAAAGTGTGTTTTCTTCAATTGACAATAGGGAGAAAATAAAGATAACAAGGCAGAGACATAGTGCTACTATAGTGGCAGCAGTGTCTTTGGATCTCAGCCTGGAGAACCATTACCCATTCTGTCCAACCTCGGAGGCTCTGAGGGCAGACCAGACACACTGGGGTGACAGAATCAGGGGGAAAATGAGAAAAAATAATTGAAAGGTCAGATTTGATAATGTCCACTCCAGTGAAAAACAATCTCTTAATTGGTATATGGGACATTTGGTGAGTTTTCAATGTAAAATGTGAAAGCACTCATTATCCTTTTCCTTCTCGCAGAAGCTGCTGCTGCTGCCTTGCAGGTCGTGGCACAGATATATTAGGCCTTCATTCAGTGTTGAGCCATGATACAAGGCTTCCTGGCTTTTTGTTGGACCCAGGCTCCCATCTAATGAGCCATTGAAAAATAATAATAAGTAATTGCCTCTTTTTTTTTTTACACATTCTTTCTCCTCCCCCCTCACTTTTCAAGCAACAAGTTGAAATGTCAACTTCTAGAGTGAACTTTTCTCAGTAGGTTGCAGCATGGGTACACGGCTATACAGTGGGATTGAGAACGCGCAGCTCTCTCTGACTGAATCCCACTAAAGCCCTAGTATCACCTGTGAGAGCTGGGAACTTGGCTCTGGGAGCCATAGTGAGTGTTGCGCAGCAGAACGAGTGTCACCCTGCAGGACAAGTCCTTTCATCAAGCTTCCCCCTTAACCTGACCCCGCCATCTGGGAAAACAGATGATACTAATGAGGGATGGCTCCTTGTGTCCTGGCACCCCCCCCCCCACACACACACACACACACACACACACACACACACACACACACAGCCCCCATTGTGCTGCACACTGTCCCTGCTGCCGCCTGTCAAAGGAACTGCTTATTACTCAAACAAAGGTACGAAATGACATAGGACAGTTTAACAGCATGATCCATATTTGAGTATTTGTTACTTTACAGTGAATCAAGAGGCATTCAAAACTTTGAGCTTTTAGCAAGTTGTAATGCAGAAGACAATGGCAGGTACACTTTACTGTTGCTGTGCCATATTGTTAAAAAGAGAATGACAGTGACAGTGAATGGGTGTTGGGTAGGTGGTGGAGGGTTACTTAGCTTTTGATTGCTTCTGCAGGAACTGGAGAGGAGCGACCTCTCGGAGACGCGAGGGTCAGACAGGGCTAATTAGTCTGCAGCGGCCCCTCAAATTTCTGCCCTGGGATATTAATGAAGTGATCCATAGGAAAACAGCTGCTCACCACACCCCACCCACCACACTCCCCTTTCCACCCCGACAACCAACTGCAGCTTCCATTTCCCTTCGCCCCCCTGCCACTCTGCGACTCTACCAAGGAAGGGCAGTGCTGTGCCAAGGAAGCAGCCTATACAACTTCCTCCCGAGAGCATGACAGCTCCCGATCGATGGCCCCAGAGCACGAGGCGGATGGGCAGAGGGGCGGGCTGCGCAGCTGTGCGTGTGTTGCCATGCCAGGAGAGGGTGACAACAGCACGGCTTTGTGTCCTACATCAACAGAAAAAATAATGTGTCCACAGGAGTGAGCACAATGGCTTGAGAAATACTTGTCATGGCTCCATATTTTATCTATTTCTGCCCCTCCGTAGAGAGTCAGAGCGTCACCGTCATGAGTAACAACTGAGGTAAAACTTATTAGAGTCTTCCCTGGTAGATCTACTCAGAAGATCCTGTCGGAGGCAGGGTGTTTTCCTGTCACGTTTTCCATCGACACACATTCCATATTGTAAATGTCACACCAACTAAAAAAAGTATGACTTTCACATACTGTATTTATGAAAAAGCCTGGCTGGAGACATTCTTAATATCAGAAGGAAATGTTCAGACAGGGAAAGATGAAAAAAATATACCCAGTTACAATACATACAGCACACTGCCTTAAATGCAAACAGGAAGAAAATAAACGGACTGACGGACACAAGGTTGGCAATAAGCAAAATGGGCAGCTTGTGTGACAAACAGCAAACAGACTGACATGGTTAAAATATAACTGATGCAAACTGGGATCTGTTGTTATAGAAAATGTTGTTGTTTTATTTCACCCAAAACAATATATGCTGAAATACATTAACATGCACCGCTCACTTCCATTATCACTGATACTGGAAAATGGATTTTCCACTTAAACAAATGTCCTTGAATGAGGTCCGGGGGTTAATATTCCCAGTGTGGGGTTTTCCCCCGAAGGCAGGGGCATCATTCAGCTCTTGCAGGCTGAGGTGTTGAGAGATGCATTTAGCAGAGTGAAATCTCTGTCTTGTTACGGCTGTGACAGCTTATTCTACGTACATCCACTGTGACTGCAGGGGGACCAGAGACACAGCTGAAGGCCAGTAGGTCAGTGTGAATGAGAGCACCTCAGCAACTGAAGGTGAGTTGTTGTGAGAGGTCACTGCATGAATACTGAATGAGTCACACAGGTCCACTGAATCAATGAGACTTTCATGAATGTGATGATGGAAATGAATAAAAACATTTGACATGTAGACTAACCCTCACATTCAACTTAACCCAAAAAAATAAAATAACAATCTCAAAGGTTTGAGCGGTTAAATAATGATTTAAAAGCAATCCAGATAGCATTGGTAGTATTGAGTACTCATGCAGTATGATTCCTACATCCCACAAGTCTTAACAAAATGTCAGAAGACTGCGGTGGATGAGCCTGCTACTGTGAACAACATGAGGTTCTTTTGATGATCTGCTGAGCTGACCCAATCTGTGGGCAAACAACTGCCAGTGTCATCCAGTAATGACACATTTTATAGATGTCATGTACTGCCTTCCTAAAAGCACATCCATTATAGTGGGGTGTCGAATATGTGACCCCTTCCCTCTTTCATCTTCACACCTCTTAATGAACAGTCAAACTTCCATTTCCTCACGGAACCTTTTCCTCTTGATTGACTTTTACCTTTCCTCGGCCACTGTACACCGCGGTGATGGCAGCAGTGGTTTGTACGCCGAAGACAAACCCCTGATGAGAGAGTTAACCCTTGGTTGGCTCAGATTTCCTGGTAAACAGTGCCGTGTCTGTGGTTCATGAGTAATTGAACACTATTGATTCTAAGGTCTGGGGGTGACAATAATGAGGTCACATATCAGGCGACAGCAAACACAAGCTGTGAAGACAGCTTCCTTATGACACACACACACACACACACACACACACACACACACACACACACACACACACACACACACACACACACACACACACACACACACACACACACACACACACACACACACACACACACACACACACACACACACACACACACACACAGAAATTCCTTTCACCTATACACTCCATGATATCCACTGTCTTTGGCAGCACTTGCTTTTGCTCTTATCTGCCTCGCTGTCAATACAGACAACCCTCTGCTCAACTGGGGGCATGAGGCAGTATTGACATTCAGCTCAAACCCACAGCTCTGAGTGGAGTCCAGGGTGTTGCACATACATTATTCATGCCCTGACGCCAGGGTGCTGAGCAACACCAGTGCCATCATAATTGAAACAATTGAAAAGACAATACCAGATGGGTCAATAATTAGACAGCAGGAGGGGGAAACTTGTTCCGGACGCTCCCCTGCTTGCCCTGCCAACCAAACCACCACACACAAGGAGGGGACCTTTACTGACACGTCCCGGTTCCCTACAGTGCAAAGCCACATACCGCATAACATGATAAATTGTGTGTGAATATATGTACATGTGCTTGTTTATTTGTATGCACAATTATCTGGAGAGGAGATAGCAAACTCTCGTGGGGAGATCACCTCTCAGTCAGTGCTGCAGTAGCAGAGGCTTGTTCCCGATAGTTCCAAACCAAAAAGTGCTGGATAAGTAAACTTTGTGGATCAGTAACAACTGCCAGAAACAGTCCCTGTGTATTGTTTGTCAAAACCGTGTTGTCTTGGATTAGCTCTCTGATGTTATTCATTGGTGTCTCTTGGTCTGCAGAAGACAGAGGCAGATGACTAATCCTTCCCTCCAGCCGTGCACTTTCATAAATCCATACTGAGTACTCCCAGCAGATCCATTACACTCACTGGTCTCCTGGCCAGAGCAACGACTCAAGGTGATGACCATAAAACGACACGCCGCAGCGCCATTTCTCACCTTGCCATGTCTTTAAAATAACCTGGGAAACAGAAGCAACAGGATGGCAAGAACGCCACAACCCCAGGCCAACATTTGTTTTAATGACATATGTTGGCCAGAGCAAGCATTTCCAGGTTTACAGTCTGTTCAACGTCATTGCGAAATAAATCTTTCATATATTTGATTATATACAGAAACAATTGCAAGTTTAATTGCTAGAAGGCTAAGACGCAATTTCAAAATATTATTTTTTTTAAACTATTTTCTCTAATTTCTTTTGAATGTTTTTAAAAAGGATATTTGAACTGGGGTTGTATGAGGTGCTCATGCATACTCAGTTTATTACCGTCAATGCATTTGGGTGAGCATGCTGCTGAATCATGTACTGTTGTGGATGGGGCCAGCAGCAAAAGCATATTTTTGCCACTTAATAAATACCCACCTAGAAAAAAATAATATTAGTTTAAGTGTGTGCTAATTTTGAATGCTTTCACCGCTTTATCTTGCCGTCAGACTACCCTTTCAGTTGGCACCACATTTTCTCAACTGCTGAATTTCAGTATTGCTACACATACATAAATGGACTCATTGCATACACTGTACACACTACAGCTGCACATCAGCTGTTTGAGCCACAGTCCCAGCTTCCCAAATTTTGAAAGTGTGTCTCCATCAACTGATTTGTCGTGAATAAACTAGACCAGTTTGGTCAGAAGGTGGCGGTATAGGCTGCGTAGGCTTAGCGTCATAGAACAGTAGAAGAAGTAGAGATTGCAAACCAAACACAAAACAACTGTTACCCATACGCTATACTGTATGCTTGGCAATGGAGAGAGGTCTGCAGGAGTTACTTTAAATTGAGCAACATTTCATAGTACATTCAATTCAGTTGGTATTGGCAATGTGTAATGCTGTCCGGAGACAAAGACAGAGAAATGCCATTCTGATGAACGCAGCAATGGCGATAAGAGGACGGGTCTCAAGCAGCCATAGCTCGGAGGAAGAGTCCGACAGTGGAAACAGCTGATCAGTCATGTGAGTTGAATGTTCGCTACGTCACAGCTTATTTGGCAAAGTTATTTACATCTTGCGCATTTACTCCTTTCTCAAAAGTTACAAACTTCCATCAACTTTTTCTGATGTGATACTTCAGAATGTGCATGAAAATAGGTTGATGGAAACAAAGCTAATGATTATGCCAGTGCTGCTGCATTTTTTAACCATAGTATACAGAATAACAGATCAGCATAATGCCATTCTAAAGATCTCTTAATATCTTGGATATGATATCTAATTCATTTAAAATACTTAATAGGAAGTATGATTCTACAGAGTAAGCAATAAAACCGCCTGATCATGTCTGATTACTTTCCCATTCAGTGTTTTGTTGTTAAATAAAGTGCTGAATTACCTTAGAGAAAATTATTTAAAATCTGAAAAACAAACTGCTCACGACTTAAAACTGTACAGATGGGTTTTTCTGTGCACTGTGAGCAATAAAGGGATCAAGAATTGAATTAGAAATGTAACGTCGGAAATTAGGACTATAAAAATCTACACACAGGTGTATAAAATGTAATTTCTTTGGAACATGCTGATTGAGACAGCGCTTAAACCAAGGCAGACAAACTTGGGAAACCCCCAAACATTATGTCATCAAAAAGAAGTTTTATTTGCCTGAGTCTCATTTCCGTATTTCTCAAAAGTGGTGCCCCTGAAAGGACATATAAGCTCCTGTGTATTGGTCCCATTACCCATTAGGGTTTATAGAGAGCCATATGCACTTTTATGGGACGGTTAATGGATTTTAAGGACTGCAGCGCAGGTCTAAATCCACAGCATTAAACTCAAGAATGGCAAACTGGGATATACTGTACATAGGTCACATGATTATATTTAACAATAAATAAATCTGGTCACCGGTGTCTGTATCCCCCCCATATCTTCAAAAGAAGGACTTCACTTAGATGTAAAGTTAAAAAAAAACAGGAGACAAAACCTGTCAACGTTTACCATCTTAAAAGCCTAATGAGCTAATGAACTATAGCAATTTAGTGAAAAGAGCATCAAAGACTAGGGAGCAACTATTTAGGCAGGCTGTATTCATGCATAATTACCTGTGAAAATGGCACTGCAGGAGTCTGCGACTCCCTGTTCTTAATTAGTTTTTAGCCTTCTTTCTTGGATGAGAGGTAAACAAAGCCATCAGATTGAAACTTTGCTTTTCTTCACAACAACAACAACACTGTCAACAATGGAGACGTGCTAGTAGCAACCATAAACTGTGCACTATTGTCCCCAGGGAATCGCTGGCTTTGTTAGTTGCAGTGTCACAAGCCTGAAGCCCTGTTTAACACCGCAGTGCTGTTGTTGTCGCAGCGCAAATATAAAACACCGCTCCAAAAATACAGCATTAAAATTTCAATAAAGAAACGACAACAACTCATTTCAGGAGAATTTTTTTTTCCTTTTTCAGGCTGTGTAGCTTCAGTCATCATCTACCAACATGAACTGAATGAACAGAATAATCTGTGCAACCACATTGGATTAAACATCTGCTTCTGGAAAAAAGTCACATTATGCTTGCTGACTCAGGAGCCATCTGTGAAAGACTTCACTATTGATTGATTCAAAGTGAAATTACTCCTATAGGCTAAACAAAACTGTCACATAAAACTGAAATATCTCCTTAAGGTCAAAGGGCAGACTATTTCCATTTGTCATTTGACTCTGAATACAATGGTCAAAAAAATGTTTTTTGAATTTAGAGGAATATTGAGGTGTTTTGCTATTTATATAGTAAGTAATACAAATTGCTAATCATTAAAGTTAGATTACAGCACCTGCTGGAGGATTTGAGGAGAGATAAGTTGAAAATGTAATGAGGTAACATTACACATGCAGATGGGAAACATTGTTCTTTAAAAAAATTTTTTTTTTAATTAAATCCGTCCACAATCATGGCTTACCAAAAATGTGTCCTGATAGTCTATGTCATGAAAAAATACAGTTCAACATTAAATCTAATGAACTTGACTTTGACTGTGATGCTTCTCTCTGTATGTGTGTAAAACGTGCCCGCACTGGGTGATAAGTCCTTTATAACGACAGCCTTCATTAGGCCGGGCTTACTCGTGGACAGATGGGAGCTGTTTGTGATGGGGAGGCAGGACTGCATCAGAACTGCTGCCACATTCCACTTCAAACCTGACCTTCCAGTGGTCCCACTTCATCTGCCACCCACAAGCCCCATCCTGATACATCACTGTCATTTTGAGGCGCAGGCAAGCCTTACTGCCCTCCCAATCTCAACCAAACAACCACCCCGCCACACAGGCTGTGGCTGCTCCTGCACCCCATTACTCCTGAAGCCTATCACCTCCTATTTTCAGCCATTTTTCGGGTAAGACCACCACACTTTCTTTCTGCTAGTGTTTACCCAATCACTCACGATGCCTTGCCCTTCTAGTTTCCTGGTGATGAATGACCGTTGGCCGTCTTGCTGACAGCTAGGCAGCTGATGCCACATAATTACAGTATCACCGTTTAGGCAAAATTACCAAATTACTCCAGTTCTCAAGAGGCCTGGGTGACTGACATACCAGCCAACAAAGGAAACACAAATATCTGAAAAAGAGAGGAACATAGAGGACTACTTGGGCCTTTACAGACGAGCAGTGGAATTAGGTTTGTTCTGTTCAGTGATAGAACACATACTATAAATGAAATTATCATTATTATTATTATAGCCACTGAAAAGCCAGACAGTGAGTGTTTATTAGTCTGGAGAAGCAAATGCATTTTTTTTTAGTTTTAGATAGTATAACCACAAACAACGTTTAGGTTTTAGAGAGTATAACCACAAACATCATGAAATGTCATCCCAAAAGCATGGATTAACCGTTATCTTGAATGCATCAAAGTTGCATCATAGTACAAAAAGTACAGCTTTTGTAAAAAAAAAAAAAAAAAAAAAGGCTGTGATAACTGATAGACAGACTGTGAAAGCGGTAACCAGACAAAAACATTAAAACAATCAAAAGTGTCTGAGAAAGTCTGAGGTGGAACCTTTCTGCTAAATGGAGTGTGCATGGAGTGACAAAGTGACATTTATGATGTGAGCGTTAACAGTGACCAGTAGAGTAGATGTTGATTTAGCACTGTGTGTGTGGTTGAGACTGTGATGGCCACCAGGGTTGAGTTAAGCCCCACTAATTTATCTACTACAACAAAGGATTTCTTTCACTCTAGCCTTGAATCCAAAATGAACGGGGGAAACACCTTGTAACAATCACACTGTCTCTATTTGATCCATTATGTTGAGATAAAGTACAGTGTGTTCAGCCGTCTGCTATGTTAGCCATTTCCTTTGTGAAAGGCAAGGTTAACAATGTGAACAATGAACCGCTGTTGCACAGAAATCTCATAAAACCGTGCTAAATGCATGGTGGTCAATCTAAATACAAGGTGACAGTTCCTAAAATAGTGGTGAGAAGCACAAGAATAAACCGGCAAAAGTAGTTCACACCTCCACAATCCTATTGTGTTTCTATTGCTAATGCTGCAGACACATTAAAATGCATTAACACACTACTGTCCAAACTCCTAAGCAAGACTAAATCCCCAGTAAGTTCCACCCAAATTACAAATGATGGGCTGTCTGATGGCCCTCTGAAAGTGTCGGCCCCGCTGTATGTGACTGGGTGGATACTGCTTTAATAAACAAGCTCGGCAGAATGATAATGTTCTGGGGGCAATTTAATCAGAATGAGCTATATGTCACTTACTAATAGTGGGTACTTTGCTGTGATTTATCTGTGTTTGCTGAGTGGAGGGAGACGGAACAGACGGCCTGGTCTCCCACAATAAATAGGGCATGGGAAAGATTCCTCATGCTATCAGGGAGAAAAATTTACTACGGGCTGATGATTAGTATTATTAGCACAGGTGCAGTTACAGTTAATACCCGAGACTCTCATTTTGTAAAGAGAGGGAGCACTAGATAAAGAAGGAGGTGAGCTGAAATAGGGTGCTTTCTCCCAAAGGTGCTTTGTCTATGGTCCCATAAGTTCCACTGCTTGCGACCAAAAATGCTGAAATATATGATGCTGAGGGGAAAAAAGGGGTTGGAAACAGGTGCATGTGTATAGCTGCCATGCGTATATAGACATATGTGTATATACGCAACAACCCCTGGTTGTAACAACGTAGGGCTTATAGACAGCGCATGGACTCACTGGATCCAGGATGCCAGCAGGCTTGTACGGCAGCAACGAGCAGAAAATAAATGGCTGAGCTGTGAGTTGTTCTAGTGAAGCTCGAGTGCAAATCGTAGAAGTGCGGAGAAGTGCCTGGTCACTGTAAATGGGAGAGCCAGCTGAGTGTTTTTGAAACTGTTAGCATCCAGTTTTAGATTAGAATGCAATCTAAGGTCTGCCAGCATTTCGATGTGGCATGGATAAGGTTATGTCTCCACGCTATCAAAGTAGGCTGGGTGGAGGCAATACTCCAAAGCCTGAAATCTATAACCCTACAACTGATAAGTCAGAGTGAAACGCAGCGCCATATGAATCGCAATGAGCTCCATTTCTCTGGAGGCACCAAGTGAAAGAAATAAGCAGACCATACTATTCTCTCTGCTCAGTGAGATTAGACACATGTTTTACAGTCTTTATATGGTACATTTGAAAGAAATTGATCCATACATGTAAAATGTATGGATAATTTTTTCTCATAAATGTTTGGTTGTAGCTCACGAGGGGAAAAAAAGGATTCCAATGGAAAGAGTAGCAACATGATAAAACAAAAGCTTGGTGCTTCTTGTTTGTATGCAAATATGATTCATTATTTAAAGCATATACTTAGAGCTCAAGCAGTAATGGGTAGAGGGGGAGAGGCAACACAAACAATTAAGACTACAGACGTTTTGAACTGTCAATCTCAAGTAACCCTACGGAGGAAAACAAAACTGGGTAAAAGATTTCAGATGAAACTGTAGAGTGAAAATAAACTGTGTCTATCTAAAAGTTCCTCTGGGACATTAACTTTCTCTAGCAGACCTCCAGTTTGAACTCTAAATACCATCTCGGTCCACCATGACAGCTAGGGTTGAAATGTGTAAGTACAGATTAACTTGCAAGGTCCTCGCTAAACGTTATTAGCGTGGACCTGTGGACCAGCATAATAAATGATACGATTTAGACAGCTCTAGAGTCCGGTCTCTGCAGATCATCCTCAGATGTGTAGCCTATTCGAATTACAACAACATTTCCCAAACAGCACACAAGGTGTTTTACTGTGTCCAGTAAATAAGATCAACAAGAATACAAAATAGATGAGTATTGTTAATTTTCATGAAATTGCTTTCTGATTAAAAGGTAACATTGCTTACGTCATGTTAGGTATCATCCAATAAACAGCAACGTTTCAAGTATATTAACCAAATCTAGGTTCATATTAAGGATAATTATTATTCTACTTTCCTTTCCTTTCCTAGAAAGAATGCTGGATGCAGTGATAACACTGTATGTCCTGTAAGGTCTGGGGTGAACCTAAGCCACTCAGGGCATCATATTGAACATTTCTAGCAGACAGTATTCATTGCATCTTTTCTAGTGAGAGTAAAAAATAAAAAGATGCCTTGTCAACTATTGGATATCTTTTTTATCAGATGCATCTCTACCAAAGTACTTTTTATAAAAAAAAGTCTATGGAAAATGTTCACAGGTTGACAACATATTGTCTGAATCAACAAAGTACACGAATTCAGAGACAGGTTGAATGAACCGCATTATAAATATTTCTGATGTTTAAGACGCAAAAAAACAAATGCATCTGGTGTGTTGAAGACACGTGTGAATATTACAGGAAATACTTTAAAACTTACTTTAATACCTAAGTCAGTCAGCAGTATTGAATTATCAAAACTATCATTTACGTTTCTATTATCTACTTTTGACTGCAGAACTGGACAAAACTTCCCAACTATATGGACCCATCTGTAGCCTTCTTTGCTTTCTGTTGTGATTTCCACTCTTCATGCATATTTGATGGGAAAATACCATCTTGTCACATTTGATCACACATATATATAGTTCATAAATAAACTTAAATGGCGATAATGGAACAATCACGAGCAATGTTGAAACACATCCTGCAATAGTTTAGTCATAAATGTGTGATTTAACTTGTTACACTTGACAAGGTATTTTCATTTGATCATTAATCTATGAACAGATGAGTAACTTGTCTAGCATGAGGGCAAATAGACAATTTCCTTGTCAGATTGATGTAACATACAGATATTTTTTTTTAGCCTTTCTGCTATGGTAGGTGGGTAATTACTGTCATTGATTAATAATCCTGGGCCAGCGCCATAATAATCAGTCCCACATGTGCTTGGCCCTCTTCAAGGAAAAGCTCATTTGCCACTGGGATTCACAGCCTAAACTGCTTAGTGGGATGTAATGGAGAGCAATTTTCTTGTCTTGAGGAAAAAAATGGCTGAGATGGGGTGGGTCATTTTCCATTGCCTCAGCACATCAAATCTCCAAACAAGGACAACTCTGATTTCAGATCAACTGCTCTTTTTCATGTGGACTGTAAGTGGTTTTCCAGGACGCAAGGAAGCCTTTTATTGCTTACCACTCATTCTGAGTATTAAGTTTAAATTGCAATTTCTCCAGTTCCTAAAAAGTAACTAAAATTACCAGAATTGCTTGTCGAATGACATAAAATACAGTGTGGGTGATGTTTCTTCCAAATAGCACTAAAGACTCCAAAACCCCTATGAGTTCATAATATGATGGATGGTTTATGTCCACGCATTGTTGGCCAAGTCATAAGATAGTCTGCTGAAGGTGCAGCATGAAGCCAAGCCTATAGCCCTAAAATTTAATTAAAACCAAATTTACAGTTTGGTCTGCATTATTCTGGGTTTAGACTTAGTTGTTTCCAATTATATGCAATGGAATTGATTCCAGAGAGGGGGGTCCCCAATGAAGAGTCCTATCCTCAGAGATTTATGTGTTTATAGAAAATTGAGAAAAACAGCATAATGTTCAGGCAACACTGGAAAGAGAATGGCCACTTTTGGAAATACTTGGCTGTGCCAAGATGTGAACAGTAAATGGCCCATCTGTCTGTGTTCTCCTCACTCTTGGAAGAGGACTCGAGCCACCATCTGCAGATATACCTCGGCAGAGGCGACTCTTGCACAAGACCAAGTTGGTCCACAATATTTGTGTCACCAACTGAATCCTGACACATCAGTGTCTGACAGTAGTGTCGACATCTGACAACCACAAATCAGTCTATCAAAGCACAATAAAACTAGCCAAATGTCAGTTATGATTATGATACATACACTCTGAATAATTACATGAGGCCCTAGGCGTAGGTTAATCATTTGATTATACAAATATCACCATACATTTTTATGCTTTTAGTTTGAGCAAAAACAAGGGCCAATTAGCTTTACATTAACTTTTATTTAATCTAATATACACTTACATTTCACTGCAAACTTTTCACCTTGATTGCTACGCCTACACGTAACATCCCTGAGTTTAGGGAAATTCTACAATGAGAAAATTGCATGTTGTTGTGTTTGTTTACTTTGTTCAATGCTGAGGGGGTGGACAGACAATTATTTGAGGTTTCATAAATCCCAAATAGATTGTTGTTTGCTGTCACTGCAGCTTTATAATGCGTGTGTAGGTGGAACAAATAAGTCAGAGATGGAAATGAATGGAAAAGAGCAAAATCCACACAGCGGACAGATTTTGCGAACAAGTGAGATCTGTTGTCAGAGCTGAGAACTCAGAAAAAAGTCAAGCGGCTGTCAGTTTCCACCAGCAGACGAGAGAGACAATGCTGATGAGGACAGTGATCAGAGTTGAAAGATAAGAAGATGATTGTGGCTGTGAGTAAAGATAGCTCTAATATGAAATTACATCACGTTCAAAAAAGAACTGACTGTCCCCAGTAAAGAACTACACAATCTATAACGAGTTATCAGCACAGAGAAGGTGTTTTGCCCAGAGATAATTACAATAACGGCACCCGTGGCAGTGTGATTGCTCCCAGATGACATTGCAGGTTATTAAATTGTCATGGTGCACCCTGTTTTGGCGGTGCAGACACTTGAACTGGCTGCCCACAAGACTGACTCACAGTTTATCTGCTCCATTTATTTGACATCTTTACGACATACCATATTAACACAACCTAATTTCATCTGGGCCTCAATGTCTTCTCTTGGCTGTCTCATGGAAATCCTTCAGGGTTAGGTTAGGACTGCTGGGACGTTTGTCTCGACCGAATTACACCAAGAGACATTTCTTCCATACCATCAAGCTTTCAATTTCCAGTTTGCAAGAAAAGAAGCCCTGTGACAAACTTTAAAAGTGACACAAGTAGTACTGACAATTACCGAAAGAGATTAACTCAGAAATTATCACAAAAATAAATTCTGGGAGGAGGTGACACGTACACCACAGACTTTCTGAGACTTTCTTACAAGAAGAAAATAGAAATAGATAACAGAGAAAACCGTGCAGTCCCTCTTCTGATCATTCATGGCCTGACAGTTAGAGTTATGTGATCCGCTAACTGAATAAATCAGGGAGGGGGAAAAAATCAATCAAATGAAGCCCCTAATAGCAACTTTAATGTCTTTGTTTGTGTGGAGATGACACTCCCATCCAGTCATACAACAAGCTCCAATCAACTTAATTACCCTCCAGAAAACAACTCCCCATATTATTTCAAATTAGTTTTTCAGAAATAATAATGTTTTTATTTTGTACATTAAAAGCACCCCACTCTGTTTTTGGGTTGGACTCGAATGACTCCAGTCACATTTGATATTTGTTGATGTTCATCCCAACTTCATAAACAACAATGACCTCAAGTTATGATTTAGTCAATGTGCACATGCACACAAAAACAACAGCCGCAGTTTTGATGAGACAATATCCCCGCAGGACACGAGTGGACACATTAAAGAACAAACAAAAAGCATTCATTACTGATACTCACATTTTGCAGGGAGATCATATCCACAGGTGATCTTGGCTTTGCCGGTGTCACAGCCGTTTAGTGAGTGGCACTCGTCGTACAGACAGGACCCTGCCGCTTTGTGTATGCAGCCATCAACTGAAACACAAAAAGATATACAGAGAGAGGTGAGGCCTACCTGGGGAGAAATATACAAGAACAGGCACATGACATACTCAAACTCTGTGGGTTAATTAGCAGTTTCCCTGCTTCATCATGTCAATGTCATGTGTCTAATGGAACAGGACCAAGAACAAGCTGAAAATTATGTTCACGCGTTTGATTCCCGTTACTGTTCTCCACGTATCTCCCTAGCTTTCCTTGAGAGTGGGCCTGCCATAGTGTGCTGTGCCTGTTGCTGGTAAATATTGACGAGCCTTGAAATCAAATTAGTTGGGCGAGGATCTAATACCGCCTCCACGCGCAGTGAAAATGAGAGTGTTCTTCCTGTAATCCCTCTCCACTGTCAACAGAGATATACAGTTAGATCATTAACTGTATTTGCAACCCGGTGGTGGGAATCTTATATCTGCCCTGTTCTCTGTAAAGATGTGGATCTGTGTTCTGATTCTGTCGCACTCCCTATTGATGTGTGTGCCCTGATTCTACAGAGATCCCCCCCCCCGGCCCCAGTCCCCCGCCCTCCTCAGGTTTTAATTTTACCGGGTTAAGGCCACGATACACTTGATTGATGGCACGTCTTACACAAGAAGGCAGAGAGATAGAAATCCACATTATCCGTCTCTGAAAGCCTGACATCCCTCGAAGAGCATGTTATCAATCACACTGAAACATCATAAAATCCTCCTCAAGTTGTCCTGTAAAAATCCTCACAAGCCATTAGAGGATAACAGAGCCAGGAGGAGGAACAGTAGCAGTTGGACAAACAGACATGTCTTTTCTTTGGTTTCCCTTTATAAAGACTTGGCTGATGGACAGAATAAGGAAAAGCTTCAGACTGATAAAAGTCTAAATGTGACTAATCATCATCTTCACCTGTAATGCAGTAATTATTCACATGCAGAGCTTGGAAAACAAAACTGTGATAGAAAAAGGCTGGAGATTAGTTATCCACTATCTTCAGAAAATATAGTTTGCTTCACATCATCAGCAGACAAAAGGTCTTTTGATGAGGGATGGCCCTTTTTCTAAGATCCTTTCAATTTCTCAGGGATGAGTAGACGACAACAGCTGGGCGGAAGATTTTCTAGCGCTATCAATCATCTTTAATGGACTGAGGGACAGGCGGTTGACAGAGACGAATCCTGATGGCTTTTCGAAAAAGTAACATGAGTGTGACAGTGATGTGGATATGAAGGGGGGATCGCTCTGGTGACAATGAAAGCTATTTAACACAACACAGAGAGGATGTAGTGCTAGCTGTAAGCTTGGCATTTTTATAATATTAACTGTGCAAACAAGATGGTCCCTGATCTTCAGTTACACTTCTTCACATCATTATTTCTACTTAACATCGCCCCAATATAAACTGCTAAATGCACAGGCTGAACTGAAAGTTTGGGCACTGAACGCTTGCTTCTCATTAATGCACACATAAACTCACTCCTCCCATTAAACAAAAGGCTTTGTCCAATGTGTTTCATTAAAGCATTCAAGCACCTAAACAGGTTCACCTGACAGCAGTGACAGTCAACATTTGATAATATCTGGCTTCCTCCAGAGGCATCCTTGTCAGTGTTGGTCTCTTGGGTACATTTCCTATGGTTTAACTGTAACTAAAGTTTGACCATTCATGTGAAGTTATAATAGGACTGTATAATATATATATATATATATATATATATAATTAATTATTTTTTCTTTCATTAATTATTCCATTGTAAATTGTCTGCTTTATACATAATCTTTGTATAATATAAGTACAATATACTGTATCTTTATTTTAATATAATATGTGTATTAAAAGGATTTTTAACGTTAGTTTTTGTGTTTCTGAATATATTATTAAAATGCAGTTTTCACTTTAAGTGATGAAGGAAATGATAAGGGCTATAATCAAGCCATATCATGTACTCGCATTTTGGGTTTTCAAAAGTTTTAAAATGGTGTAAAGCTATTTTGCAGATGCTTGCTTCTGTGAATAGATTGTACACAATTCTTTGTCTGGATTTATAGTATTTTGGCCACTAAACTGAAGGAAACCAAAAAGTAATCTAAAAAAAAATGAGACACCAAAAGATGCAAATCACTTGACGACTACACCTCAGATGAAAACTTGGCAATTTTCATGTGCTAATTGCTCAGAGATCCTCAGTAATTATATTGGCTAATCTAGCTGGCTCATCCACTTGTCAAATGTGCCAAACGGTGCAATTCAACAAAGCTAGCATCATGTCTTTTAGGTGAACTAATGTGAAGATATATGGAGAGTGCACTATATATGGTTTCATATTCACGGATTTGCTTCAGTACACCTGGATGGAAGTTAGTCTTGGCCCTTTGCCTTTATTATTTAGAAATAAGACCATTCATTTGTCACCAATAATTTCACATTTAGATTCATCTCCACTGCTGTCAGTGGCCAATTCTCATCAAGTCTCTCCGCCAAGTCTGGAGTCAGTTGGAGGCTTGGCTGGACTAGTCCGGGCAGGATTATCAGGGAGGAGGAAGAGATACATATTCCCTCTGTATTGCTCCAAATCAAATGTTTTTCGAGAGTTTCGACAAGATGCATGCAATTTTCAAAACTATGCCACTATGAAGTACAGTATAGAAAACAGAAACTCTGGTTGTTGCTTACAGTATATCTGTCTGCAGGCAGAAGTCAGTTTATTGCACAATGCTTCATCATAATCCTGAGCATCTCTAAATTGTTTGACTGTTAAATGTGTGAGTTGTTATTAAGGTGTTACTGGACAGGAAAGAGGGAGTTCCAGCCCTGGTTTTATTCAAATTTTTTCAAAACTTTTTTGTGTTTGTGAAAGGTTTAAGTGCTTTTTAGACTTCAAAAAGAAACAGTAATTATGAGATGCTTTGTGAGTCACTGTACTAAAGAAACAAATATGTGAAGTAAAAATGGCACTTTTCAGTTGATTTATGATAAACTGTCTGCTATAAAAGCAAACAAATACAATGTTTTATATTGAATTGTGTAGCTTCATATTCTTTTACATCATTTTGACTAAAATTCTGTTGAATTGCACTAGAGGTTGATTTGTATTGTATCACATTAGTAGTTGCCTCATACGCATCTTTAATGTATTGGATTGTTTTTTTGGGGATTGGGGGATTAGGATGCACATCTCTAGTCTATTGGTCAAGCAGAAAAATATATTTAAAAAGAGAAAGACATGTTAACAGAGAATATTTATGTATTCATCATAATATAGCAATTGGTCTGTTTAAAAAACATCTTGTTCCAACTTGAAATCAGCCATGACAGACTGTTACAGAGCAGGAAAATATCCTCTGTGCTTTCCCAGAACAGGTGCAAACTATGATCTTTTCATGGTCATATAAAAGCCAGCCGGGTTAGGAAAATTTAATAATGCCCTCCTCCAGTTTGCGGTGCTCCCGCGGGAGACCGACCTCCCGAGACATTTTCTCTCATCACTACCAAGCACGGCTGATGTCTTACCTAGGAGCACCATAGGAACCCAGTGAGCAAAAGCATACAGGGTTCTGTTTCATCTCAGTAGCTGAAGAATGAGATTGTAGATAATAGGTTCAGGTTCCATTTCGCTGCTCCTCCTGTTCGCGGTTGCATAAGTTACTGTGACTCTGAAACTCTTTTTTGATGCTATTGAGTATGTCACTGTGCATCTTGTGTCAGCGAGTCCCTACAAGCCAGGAAATATGTACACCGTGCCCGTAAATAGAGAGGAAGATCTGGCTGAGAGCCAGAAGCTTGGATTCTACAGCTAAAGATCTAATTTACCTGCTTTGCTTAGACTGCTTCACGGAATGGGAGGCGTACAACAGATGCACTACGGGTGATATGTGTGTGTATTTATATTTGTTTGATATACAAGTAGAGAGAGGGTTATGAATGAGCATAAAAACAGAGAGGTTTCAAAGTGTGCTTTATAATTTAAAATTCAAAAGGCGATCAAAACTTTATTGTCGATACATTTTTCAGTGTCCATTATTTAAGCAACTTACAGGAGCTCTTTGTTCCCATAAGTGGCGATATGTCCCACATGCAATTCGGCCATCAATTTATTTTCTCGTTTAAGTGGGATTTCAGCTTTATTCCCTGCAGAGTTCTACATTATGGATGCCTGCAACATTACAAAGGCAGCCTCAGATTCTCATTAACGAAGAAGGAGGACAAGTCCGCTCAATCTCTAGTTGTTCATAAGGAAATAAATCAAGACCTTGACAAACACACACCGTTCTGTAATTTGGGCATTTTCATCGCAAGTTTCATATTTGCTTCCAAACATCTGTAAGTATAATTTAATTGAATGTCGTTTAATGAACTGAAATTTTGCAGTTACACAGGCTAATGTCATTGGAATTAAATCTCTTGTGTTGTATTATTAATTTTTGTAATCACCAATAGCAATGTGTCTAAGCAGTTTCAAAAGGACACCTCAACACCATTATGCCTGTGTGTCCCAATTATACTTAGAGGCAATAACCATATGCCCATGCAACAAAAAAAAGGGGGGACTACATCACAGTTCTGACAGGTGATCAAAGCCTCCTCTCTCTCATCTCCCACCCTGAGTCACATGTGAAGCAGAAGCCCTAAGATGAACATGTGCTCGGCTATGTGATTCACAATCAGTGGCAGTCAGTGCTATATTTCAACTTCTGTACAGACTTCTTTATGGAGGACATTTCATTTAACAGGCTTTACATTCCGGCAGCAGCATCTGCTTCTGTCCACCTCACTACTGGGCTTCCTCGGCCGCTGCTGAAAAATATATCTATCTCTCCTTGCAGCCTGACACTGCTTCAGGCCGGGCCTATGTGGGACAAAATATTTATTCATCTTCTCTGAGGGCCTTGCTCAGAGAAAGGTTCCCCGAGTAGCCACTCCAGCAGGTCTGCACTGCTAATGAAGATAACTCTGAGCAGTGGCTGGACGGCATCCCTCTGTACTCATAATGGGAACAAGGAACGAGGAGGGAGCAAGAGACAGAGGGAGAGACATATTGAGAGAGACAAAGAAGTGTGTGTGTGTATATGTGTGTCCGTCTAGGGCAGTTTGAATTAGTTACTCAGCTGTAACCTTGGCTCCTGCCATTGTTGAAGACACCTCTGCCTCGTCCTCTCAAGTCTCCGTTCCCACATGCATTAAGGGACTCAGTAAAGCTCTGCTTACTCTCCCTGGGCTTCTCCCAGGCAGCCCCAAAACCAAGGGCTTTCAATCGCTCCCTCAGACACAATGAATACCTGCTCTGCTCTCATTACAATACCCTGCTTTTCAGAAATAGTGTCAGCTGCAATTTTCTCTCCTAATTATTTTCCGCTCCTCTGAGGGTTAGGTTCAGGAGTGGAGCCAGAGGAGACAGCACGGGGTGGGCAGGATGGAGGGGGAGGGGTGAGCTGGATTCTATCTGGCTGGATGTGGACAAGTCCATAATCTCACAGAGGGGAAAAGGTAGTCATCTATATCAAGGTAGGCCTATACATGAACCATTTGTGCATTACCTGGTAAGAGAGCTCAAATACCATCTCTTGGGCAGGTGAGGGAGTAGGAACTAAAACTTTTATCCATACTCTCTCACACAGAGTTGTTGTTTTTCATACCAAACATATTCCTGAAACTATTAAGCCATATATTCCCTTACACCTTTTTTTGCAGTATCCATGGCAACAACATATTTCCTCTCTCCTCACAGCGCTTTCAGAGCTGTACACTGATCAAAGGCCCTCCACAATTCCACCTCTGTGATTTACGACAGCATTTTCTACTCAACTAATTTCACTGAAGGAGATAATGACTTGGATTAGCTGCTAATCATGTGCCAATCAGAGATCTGGCTGAACTAAATGTCAGGTGGAATATATTCTAACTATTGTGCTTACTCCCTTGTGATACTGGATTATGTGTCCTAATCACTGCAATTTTGGATGCAACAGGAGCCAAAACTCTCTCTCTGCTGTAACCAAGTTCCCAGGAAAGGGATAATCATCTCCATATTACCTATAATACCTTGGTAAACAGGGGATTTGGGCTAATAAAATGTGAGGCAGATAGGTACAGATGTTACTCTCCGAAGTAACATAAAATACCTCAGGCTTACACGACTAACAACTCCCCTGACACTGCTATGTAAGCAGGAACCAGAATAAATGGCACAGGAATCACAGGTTTGACGACAACATAGTGCAAACTGTTTTGTTATTATTATTATAGTTCAGCCCTAGTTGACAAATATGTCACCAGAGATTGTTAGCATTTTCTCTGAAATGGCATGAAGCCCAGAAGGTTATTGTTTAATTTTTCAACAAATATAATATAGAGTAGAGCCTATCAATAACAGAGCAGTTAAAGCCTGATCCAAAAATTGGAACATGTGGCTGAAAGTTTACGAATACAGAATACAGAGAAGTGGTGAAAGAAAAATCTCTGCTGAGTTGCTCAATGAAGCAGCACAGTAGAGGTGTGTACCGCAGACCTGTCAGCTGTGAATGCTTCTAATATTAGGAATTACAAGCAGGTTACTGCTTATGTGAGCTAAATAAGATATAAGACAGTTAATAGATACCATTGGTTGGGTTTAATCTCAAACACGTTAATCCAATGGCTGTTTAGTAGACCTTGTTTTGATGCGTCTAAGTATCTGCTATATATATAAATGAATGAATGTAATATTGGAAGGACTGGCCTTTTAACATGTACAAGTAATTTCCATATCCCCGCAAAAAGTTTTGAAAATTAACGTAAAACAACAATGTTATATACACGTTTAATGACAAGACATAGCTTTGATTTGAACCTGCCATTTTTCCACTGATACTGTCTTTTGGATCTTATTATAGATATATTTGACTAAAACAGCTAGGATTATTGCAGTTATTTAAAACAGCTTCTGGCAGCATTCACAGCACCTTTCCACCTCCCACTGACACTGTAATGCTTGGGTAGTGTGTTAGTCAGAAAATATTTCAGTGTACTATATCTAAGTTATAGTATATCTATGTTACCATAGCACCCAGTTATTTTTTTCTACACTGCACTTTAAGTCATATGCTGAGATTAACCCCTCAGCTCCCTTAAGACAGATTTGGCTCAGAAAACATAGTGTTGCAGTAAAAGAAGTAGGGGCTGAAGTTAGATATTAGTATTAGGAACGCACGCGCGTCATGCTGCTGTTTGCAGGGCCGTAAAGGAATGCCAGGTTAGGTTACCACAGCTCATGTGACGCCGTCGTTGGAAACCTGGCTGCTGACAGCTGCGGACGACTCGGTGCCAAACCCCAGCCGTGCTGAACTTCCTGGGACAATTGTGACGGCCCTGGACCCCACATTTAAAGATGTTGTTTTTACTGCTCTGTCTTGTTGTTGCAGGACACTCAGTCTGAGGCAGCGGAGTCATTCTGTCCGGTAGAAACCCCGAAGTACACTGACTGCATTCTTTACATGACTGGGGTACTATTTATTCTCTAGGCAGACACACTTTATTTGGGTAAAACGATTATCCTGTATTGAACCGTCAAAACAAAAGTGTTTCTAATGTAACGAATGCACTTAACCCCCATTTTAAATTCTCAATCCAACTCTAAAATGAGCCCAAACATCCACTATCTACAGACAGAATTAGAATTAAAATTTTAAATCCTGAAGATGTATAAGTGACACATTGCATTGAGCTGATAGGACATGGAGTATGAAGGAAGGAATATCGAAATTAGGTGACCAGCTGCCATGTTTGGTGTCCAGGTGTTTTTGTAATTCGCATGCCACACCGGATGAGACGCGAATTAGTCAAGCAGGAAGATTGCATGCAAAGTCAATGCAAAGATGGGACAAGATGCGAATTTCGCGCCACTGACGTCAGGCAATGCGAATGGCTTGAGTAGCGCAGTGTGAATGACGCAAGGACACGAAATTAACCCAGGTCCCTTCAGTCTCCAAAAATTCATGCGACATGTTGACACGATAGCCCCATAGCGCTGAGATCCTGCCTCCGTCACTGTCGTCAGACATCCTGTCATCGTATCACAAATGGAGGATCACCATTATCGCTGTGGGCACGCCGATGACGAGGTAGAGGGCTTGGCATGAGTGATCGTGGAAGTTGGACGCTAGCTTTAGCCCCGCTTCGGGTGGCTTTTCCATTAGCTATAATGACTTGTATTTCCTCACAGCATGGGGAAACTGTTCAGACGAAGACCCTGAAACTAAGCTGAACTGATGTCACAATGAAATGACTGACTCAGTATCTGTGGAAATACAGTGACCACCACAACATCAAACTACCACTGTAAGCAACATCTTCTGAAACACTAGTGCTGTTATTTGGAAACATGAATGCCATCGTCCCCCCAATCACAGACTGTGATCACGGCTGCGTACAGAATGGTATCCTGCCTGATGGATATCCACCATTTGTGTCTTCTACTACTCTATCTGGGTCTCAAAACTTTCTTTCATTTCTGGGTGTGAGGTGCCCTAATAATCACAGATAAACACAAAACCTCCTCTTACAGCTTCCTCTTCCTCCTTCAATATCACCTTTGACTCCTCATCCAGTCTCTCGTTACAAACAAGCTCTCTGTCAATGTGGCTATTATCGCCCTGTCTCCTAGGTTAGATTACCTTTGGCACCCCAGCTCTACTATTACTGCCTCAGGAAAGAGAGGGAGTGGAGGAGAGTGTCAGTAGACAGTATGGTATGAGAGACTCTTAGATCTTTTTCCTTCAGAAAACGAATCTGAGGTGCAACGTGTGTGTCTATGTGTTGTGGCAGGCAAACACGCGTCAATGCAATGGAGTGCGTCTTGCTTACAGATATAACCTACGGCTCTTGTAAATGCGGCATCAGACATGCATTTCTTATGTGTGTTTCATGTCTCAGTTGTCTATAAGATAAATTGTTTGTAACACATTTGCATTGGTTCTTTGGGTTCATGGGAGGAATCCCGGCATTTCTGAAGAACTTGAAATATTATTAACAAGAAAGACATGACATCTGGTTAATTCCTCCCTGTAAAGGATTCTGACATCAAAGAGCTCTCATAGCAGGGTTTCACCAGAGCGGTACATGTCTGGTACAAAGGTAGTCAACATATAACCCTCCATCATCAGGAAGCATCTTCTTTTAATAAGCGTGCCACCTATCTCAGTGGGCGAGGGGAAAATCAGATGCCAGATAAGACATGAAATAAAATGTAATATCTCCCCCCCCTGTTTTTTCATGTTTTTACTTTGTTTTTGGCATTATATTAATGATATCAAGCTGTATCAGCCATATGCATCTTTTTTGTTCCTTAACAACATACAGCCAGCTCGCCTCACATGAGGGACTATTTGGAATCAATAAAACACACACACACTTTCATCCAGACATAATTAAATGTCGCCTCCTGAAGAAATTGCCCTCTTTGAGAAATTAGGCTAATAAGGGACACACTAATGTTGAGAAAACACGGCAAGAAAACACAGCCCCCAGAGCGGATTCCAGCCGGTTTCATCATAAATTACTTCCCTGAACAGAGTTCATACTCGAGTCGCCCAAGAGAGCCTGCTGTATGATGGTAAAGGATGGCTTTTCTAAGAACAACCTGGCTAGAGGTGAGAGTTGGAACAGAAGCACTTTGTTCCATGTGCACACTGTTCGAAGAATCAACAACAGTAGACAGGAGTAGACAAATGCATGTAATTACTGAGCAATTTGAATAGCATGCTTTAAGGCTGGTGAGGAGAGAAAGCAAGTGGGGCTGCTGCTCCACACTCTTGGATCTTCAGGCGAAACTCTCTGGCAAGTCCGTAATTGCAGAAATGAAGAAAGATGGAAACATTCAATGAAAGGCCACTGCTTTGGATTAAAATGCATGAATAGCTGTTGCTATTTGGCATGGTTCTTTGGGTTTGCTGGTGCAAGGCGCTTCTTCAGCAAAGCCTACAGCATTGTACAATGCATTAACATTTGCAAAGCAGCACACAAAGCATGTCAAAACCACAGAGGGCTATGGGATTAAAAGGTCATCATAGTTGTCAACTTATTGAGCATTGAGTTTATTTACCAGTAGAAATAGGGGCTGTCAGTTTTTTTAATCTTGGTCAAGTGCTGCAAATAAAGGATAATAGCAATCTGAGTGGACAACCGTCAACAGGACTGAGAACACCATGGTTTAGATTAGGAACTGGGATTTCAGTCATTGTAATGAAATTTCTGTGGTTGTTAAACTAGGAGCAATAAACATTTGGGCAACAGTAAAACCAAATGCCGTTTTTATAACAATACTATTTCCTCTTGACTGTTGGCAGTAAAACCAAGTATAGAGCCGACTGGATGAATATCTAAGCATATACTTTTTTCCTCTTGTCACTCCTATATGTTGCTTCCTATCAGAAATTTTCAAATGCGGTGTCTAGCAATGTTTTGTGCCCTGTGAAATAGGACAAAAAATGGATAAATCAGCTGCATTTACTAAATTCTTAAATTATTGAAATACCTGCAGATGAAGTTCATTGTATCCAGACACAGTAAAATTTGGTCCATAGAGTACCCGTCTGTGATAAGAGCCAGGACCATCTGAACTGGAGTGGAGTGTGATTTGCTATCTTGTTTCTGCCAAGTTAAATCACTCTGCAACATGAAAAACATCAGTTTTTGAATATGTTGATTCAATTCATCAGTAAATCTGACAGTTATGGTTCAATGTACGTACTAAAGATCATTAGTGCAATTTTACCAAAAATTGCATCAATCATCAGTTTATGCAAGATACACCTTAAGCATCGGGTGATTTTGTTGTTTGGTGTTGTTCAAGTATTAAATGCATTTTATCTGCATAGCCAGTAGGGAAAGAACCTGGATTTGAGAATGCGAAAAAGTTCAATTAATATGGTTCTTTCATTATAAACATCGCTGTAATGTCTGCCTAAAAGAATTAAAGTTAAGCCTCAAAATCGATACAATCATGCGTAAGTGCTTTTCTTTTCTCTCAAAAGGAGATTACCAGAGTTCTCCAGATGATTATCCATTTTCCATTATAGTTTAACTGTAAACAACATGATTAAAAGGGGTAAATATTGAATAAAATCATTGAAAACTGCAGTTAGGTACAAAATAGTTATTTGTCAAACAAGCCTCAAGTAGTGGTATTTTAGGCGTGAGTAGATTTTATGATCTCCATAGATTTATATGCATACTAGGTATGAAGATATAAAATGAATATATTTAAGAATGAATTCAAAATGTATTTGGTTCTCAAGTGTTATTCAGCCATTATATTGATTACTTTTGCATCAAAAACAACACCATCATTATGGAGATTCTTTTGACTGTAGCCTATAATTCAATGTGATCAAAGCACTCAAAAAAAGCCCCAGTCTGCCTTGCTGCTAAAAAAAAACCCCATTACCATTCTGCAACTCAAAGTAAGCAAACAAAGAGAAACAGGCCACTGGGGCCAGAGATTGTGATAGCCACTGTGAAATCCTCTCCAGTGATTTATCTGACGGTGCCCTGACAACTTTCTTGCAGACTCCCAAAGTGTGCTATCTATTAATTGAGCCTATGTCAGCACAGGGGAGATTAAGCGTCCGCAGCTGCCCACTGAAATGTCTTCTCAGGCCCAGCTGTGATACACAAATCAAAGGCCCCCGGCATCGAGATGAACCAGCACAACAAAGAGCCCACCTCCATACTGACACAAAGCTCAGCACTAATGCACTGTCATGACTAATTGTTTGTTAAATATCCAGAGTACTGTGCTTGATCATGACTATTAACCAAATCTGATAAAAAAAAATTGACATCTAACTGATTGTTATTGTCAATTCCAATGAGAAGGATGGTGCAAGAGGATATTTGTCTTGCTTTACTGATCTACAACAGCCACAACTGGAATATTGCAGCTCTGTTCCTCTATTGGTCAAACGTTGCATCAACACTTGGCACACTATTCATAGACTTGACTCATAAACATGACCATGATTTGCCTCTTGACTCCCTGTCCTTCAGAAATGATCTTGGTGTGCTTTTCACCCCAGGCTCCACTGCAGTAAAAAGCTGATAGAAGACCTCTAGGCTCACTCTTAGCTCCCTACACCCGCAGTAAAGGCCTGTCGTCCTCCCACTGCCTCTACTTGTAAAAGCCCTGTGTGGTCTCAGTGCTTAACTAGTGGCCATGGCCTGGCTCCACCATGTGAGGCTCCTCGCTGCAGAGCCAAGGATTAACAGAAATAGGGCTTTTATAATTATACCATCATGATTCCAGGCCTTTCCTGCTGGTCCTTTTAATTAAGTAGATAATTTTTCTCTGGGGAAGACCAGCTTTAACATACTTACAGGCTATTTCAAAGGCAGAATTTCCTCAGAACTGTGGCAAAGATGATTAATTGTTATGAATTAATAAAAAATAAGATTTATCCCATTTGTGAGTATGCCAATGCTACAAACTACTTATCGGTGGGGCAATGTTAATGCGACCACTGAAGTGTTTTCTTTGTCTCCCACTACCTCAGCGATGAGCGATCTCTGAAGGATGGAGGTGAATCCTGGAGGGTAATAGGGCGTTCTGTCACTCACGCCCTTGTGAGTGACAGTGACAAGTCTCATAACGAGGGAGATGCCTGGTCACCCTCCCATTCAACCGTTTCACTGAAGGGACCTATCTATGCTATCCGGTGGGCACTCACGCAGCCATGCAGCACCCACTCCGTTCTAGGGAATATTATAATTCAAATGGAACGCTATAATGGCCAATACACTGACAGCATTCAGTGCTTGGTCACAGCTTGGGTTAGGACAATTTATCGTCTGACCAAACATTTTGTAAAAACAATAAATTAATTAAACAAAATGAGCATGATGAGTTGACAAAGGTTCATAATCTTCCAATCCCCGTTAGCACACATACTTACGTACTGTCATTCCCCCATTCCATGGTTTTTGGATTACAGAGGACGTTTTGCTATGTTTAAACATAGCAACAAGAAAAGAAAAAAACACAGTTGATATACTTTCTGTATGAAAACTGGCAGAGCTGGATATCAGTTACTGAGGCTATGATGGAAGCAATTGACCTTCCTGAGATGATATGTGGACTTACAATACAGTGCACTGTCACCTCTGAGAATATTAGTTATCAATTCTGACTTTAAATCTTTCAGGTCAGCATATATGTCATCTAAGCGGTAGAGCAGCAGTGATGGATGTCAAAAGAAGAGCGAGGTACATTCATTGTTTTGGAGCTAATCTGATGATTTCCTTACAGCCTCCTAAGCAGGTTATGATCCATTTTCATTTCTTATACTAAGACAGAGATATACTAAATCCATTTATGCACAATTGCTGATGCCATAACTGAGGTGCTTAAAATATTATTAAAATCTGATTATTTCGCATATCAAAACTGACTGTACATCAGACATTAAGACATGCAAGGGACAGAAAAAAAAGGAAACTGAAACACTGATGAGTTAATTTGCCTCTATGGTGTGTGTATAGACGTGCTGCTGTATTGCATAGATATTTTGCAGATATTGGGGTATAATTCTATAAGTCATACACCCTATATGGTCATAGTTGTTTTCGGTAAAAAGATCTCAGGTGTAGTCTACTTCAACCTGAACAAAATAATTAAATGGTGCTACTGTATGGAAATCAGGCATTGAAATACAAACCTGTATCTAAATGTACTGTTTGGACAATGATCAATGACCTGATATTTTCCATCTGCGCCAGTTGCCACAATTGGGCTTGGACATGCTTTATTAAAAGTGGTTCAGCAGGTTCAGAGGAAGAGAGATAAGGTGAGAAGAGGGACACTGGCCTAGTCTTTCCCTCTTGTTTTCAACCTTACAATATGCGTAGTGCTCTGTAACATAGTAGCTTCGGTTCTTAAAGCAAAGGAAACAAGCCTTCACTGTATATAAGTGTGGCATTTAGCATCACAACTGGGGATTCAGTCAACAGAGAAAGGGGCCAGCACAGAGACTTGGCACGGACTTAGAAACACCAACCAGTCTGGAAGTGCCAGTGCAACAGAGACCAGAGGTTTGTCTCTTTTCTCTCTCTCTCTTTCTCACTGGAGATGATACGCAAGTTTACAAGTTTTTATTCAATTGTATTCTAAATGCAGCTGAGGGGAGTGTTACTACAGTTCAAGCAGCACCGAGGTGAGGGCCCTGCTTTTCGAAGTGAATGACAGGATGTAATATGATTGGTCATAATTGATGCCAGGCACGACAACACCACCTGTTATTGAATTCCTCTTAATTCATACTGAGCTACACAAAACCTCTAAACGCAAAATCACCAAAATCTCTTGGTCATGCCCGAATGAGCTCATATTATAAGACTGTGTCCACCTGTGAGAGCTTTACAGCTCAAAACCAGGCCTCAAGTGTTCATTTCATTCGGTTAAACAGAGTTGGTGTTGTCTTGACACGACAGTCAATATTATATGATTATATCTCTCAATATTAAGCATTGATGATAAAAGAGGTACCAAAATTACTCAAAACATATTTTTTTCAGACAATGACAATTCTTTTGGACTGGCTGTGTGCATTTCTCTTCCCGGAGCTCGTGTTTCTGGTGATTCTAAGCACTAGTTTACTTGTGACATCTACTGGTTATTATTATCTGGGCAGACATGGCGAAGGCGGTGGAGCAGGTCGTCTACTAATCGGAAGGTGGGTGGCTTGATCCCTAGCTCCGGCTCCTCCTGTCCACACGTCAAAATGACCTTGCCCCGATTTGCCCCATACGGTTGCTGTCAATGTGTGAATGGAATGCATGAATGATAGAGAGAGAGAGAGACGGAGAGAGAGAGAGGGAGGGAGAGAGAGAGAGAGAGAGGTTCCCCACCCCTGACAAAACGTACATAACCAACTGATCAACATTATCAACAGCTGCTGAAGACCAGAACTGACACATAAGCATATTTACCAAAAAATATTATTAAACAAATATTTGATGTGACACAGTTGCTTCTCCGTCACTCATGTCTTATGTATTTCAACCGTTAAACCGTTGCAGCTTTCTTTTTATCTAAGAACAACTAATTAGACCGATGTTTTACTTCTGTTACCGCTTTTCGCTGCTAGCTATGTCTCACTATTGTAAAACCTTTCTTCTTTTCATCCAAAACTTATATCCAATTAGCAGAAATGTCTATATTTTCTTTATGTTTTAAGGCAGGTTCTTTATTATTAGGTATGCGTGTCAGAAGTGACAAATTGTGCAATTACCTTGGTTTGAAATAGATATGAGGAACACACCAAATCACATCCCTCCTATTGTTATTCCTGTAAACAAGACTATGGATACTGTAGAGATAATCAGGGAGTCTCCAGGAATACATCATTTTTTGCCCTCTGCACTTCACCTCAGCTGGTCTCCTCCATCCCTCTGACCTATCTCAGTGCAATGAGCAGATCAACTTTCAGCTCTGTAAACCCCCACTCCAAACAAACCACCCCGAAAAAAATCTGCCTAAAATACATATATTCATCACAACCTACAGGGATTTTTGTTTGCTTTTTTCCCCTTACCTACACTTGGAAAATCTGCAACTTAATATGTTCAGTCACTACAAATGTTGAGATGTCATATCTTGTCCTTGTGTTAATTTCCACATATTGTTACTGCTATATCATGTATATCCAAAACATTGATAAAATTGAGCATATAATTACTATAACTGTTTCATATCTAACTCTCAGATCATTTCTGCTGAAGCCTGGGAGAGGGGAAAGCGGGGTAGAACAAAGCAGAAGCGCAAGGGTAATTCTTGTGTCATTTCACTAAATAGTAGATTTTTTCCTGGTCCTGTTGGTATGGTTGCAGTCTAGCAGAAAAAAGGGAGGTAAAGTGTAAATCCTATCATCGATCACTTGGTTATACTTCCATGACATCTGTTGGTTAAGGTGAAATGTGTGATTGGATTGTGTTCTTACATCAAGGTAAATTAAAAGGCTCAATACAGATTGTGACATCAAGGGTGAAGGTTTCCACTTCCCATGCGCTTATAAGGGCTAAAATATCTAATATTGCATGCACAAAAGAAGACAACAAAATGGAGACAAAAAACAAAAAACATTTAGTAACCTATTTATTGAATAAATGTAATATTGGAGTGAATTTGTGACAGGACTGGAGGGCAGGCATAATGAATGGCTTCTCTGAAGTCATTTAGAACAGATAAAAACTAGTTTTTGTTTAATTAGATTTTCAAACGGGTGGGGGTGTTGTCCCAGTTCTGAAACTGAACAGTCTATGTGAATTTGCATTTAAAAGCTTGGGTGCATAGGCTACTGTAAAATACATGAAAATTGTGCATCTTAATAAGCTTCAAAAGTGTGAGGCAAAACAAGCTGAAACCCATCTGCATTAACAATTAGAAACACCAGTCATATATACACTGAGCTAAAAATAGTCTCATTGTGTGCTTTAATGAAGTACATTAACAAATTGTGCCTCCCCCATGGACTGTTAATCGAATGGGTGATTGGAAATCAAAGTTACGTCAGACAAGCCCTCACCTGGACTGAAGAAAGTACAGCCAAGAAATGGGCTCTAATAGTAGGCTAGACACACACTGAAAGCTGAGTGTGTCCTCGTATTTAGCAGTCCCTAACACCCACCTGATTTGAGAGCACACTTCTATTTAAGAAGCCATGTTACAAGCCTTGACGTCAGAGCTGACAACAGAATGACTACTGGCCCAGATGAGAAAACAACCCTGTTATTGTGCCACGCTTAGAGGACATGTAGTTGAACTGCATGCGATCAATGAGTGTAATTAATGTCCCAATGAACACCAGGAACTGATTCAGCTTGAAACTTTAACAATATACAACTAAAGAGGGAGAGCGGATGACCCTTCCAATGACCCTTATCAATGACCCTTATCAATGGAGCCGTGCCTGGAGCATAACCTTATGAATGACCCCAGTGTCAGAGGTTGATCAGGACAAGCCTGCTTAACCCTTGGACACATCAGCCCATGAGGCCATTTAGCATTATTTGAAATCATGTGTCAAAAGACTGCTAGCATCTGGAAAGGATTTTTTCAATGAGATTAGAATCGACAAAAAAATTTGCCGTGACAAGTAGATTGGTGGTTCTGAAGCGCACAGGGACATTCAGGGTAGAAAGAGGTGAAACATAAAACATTCTGGTGCATGCAAATAGCAATCTCCATTAACATAAACTGAGTATATAAACTTCCTAATGAAGATAATACATGCAAGAATGTTCAAATGTAGAACAAAAGCACTACAGAGTCCACTTTTGTAGATAAAATGATCCAAAAACATTTAAATCAGAATCTGAATTCCATCTCATAATTCTTTAAGCAAGTCAAAATTGCTGTTTGGAAGGCAATAAATTACATACCACTTACTATTTAGTGAGGGCAAGTTTCCGTACAATCTGGGTACAGCATGATGTCGGACACTACCACTTGTAACTTGAAATCCTGCAAATCCGATACTGTCTAAATGCCTGCTATTAGCATTAAAATTTGCCCATATCTTATCATTTTTCATTTGAGGAACTGATGTGTTTGGCACGAATAACTAAGGAAGATATTTCACTACCTCATTGCAAAAGAGCTACTAAAAAAACACCAGTTGACACAACATCTTAAGTACCCTACTGAGCACCTCAGAGTTTATATCAAAACAAGCACAAGCTGTAAAAGCAGTAAATAGCCTGCTATAAATAAATCAAGCACTGAATTGATTTTTTGGCAGGGGGAATGGGGTGACTGGGGAAAATAAAATCAGAAATATTGTTGGCCTAAAGTCTAAGAAATTCATTTAAATGACTTTGCTAATGAATGAGAGAGAAAGTTAAGTCAGTAATCTTCGCTGACCTAGCCAATTGCCTTTACAGGGAATACAAGGTCTTTGGGTTTAAACGGCAAAAGAGAGAGAGTAATTACATGCACAAAGTCAGACTGGCCTCAAAAAGTTTCGGGTTGACTTAGCAGGTGCTAATGGGATGTTTGAGAGCTTAGCTTTGTGGAGTGGAATCAGCCATCTCCGACAGTGTGAAGACTGGAGCACGAAAAGATAACCAGCCAGTCACTGATGATGTGACTGACAGCAGCCGACAGTCAGCTCCACACTGGCCACTGAGCCTGCTCAACAAAACTCTACTCTGGAAGTAAAAAAAAAAAAAATAGGAAGAACACGCGAATGGCCAGAAAAACTAATTTTCTTAAACCACAGTGAGACAAGGTTAGACTGGCATCTGTCATCCTCACCAGACAACTAAGACTATTAGAAAAAATCATGATGTCCAGGACCTCGAACATCTTTCTGGTGGGCCTGTGTTGATATGTCCAGATATGGCAATCTTTGCACTGTTGATTATTTCAGCAGCCATGCAATGCTGTGACTCATGATGCGTTTTGTTAAAACACTTGTCATAAGCCACATCAACAGTGTTGGAACAAAAGCAGATACTGAGAAAAGTGCTATTTCTCAACTATAGTAACAATGGATGCAATATGCACTTTTCACAGACAACAAATGTTGTATAAATAGAGGAAAAATAGGTTCTGTAGCTGCTCTAACAAGATATCGCTGTGGTCATTATGCATCGAGTACGCCATGTGCTCCTCTAACAGAAGAAACCTGAGTGCTCAGATGAGGGAACAAATTGCCTGTATCAATATGCATTGAGCACAGCAAAAGGGAGAATTGCGATGTTAATTATTTACCGAGGAAAACGTTGCCCTGTTGCTTTCACTGACAGGTCAGACTTCAAATGCTGAGACACTTACCGAACAGTGTGCTGCTGAAAAAAACATTAGTGTCTCATCCCAGCTGCTCAATTAAAAACTTAGTATGGCAATATCCTTACCAGGAAAACTTTAATTACTGCCTTACGGTTGTTTGCCTCAGTCAACTGCTGAAATCGTAGTTTACATACATCCATGGGGATCAGTATTATTCTGCAGCGGAGTTGACCTATGACCTTTTGCATATAAAATCTCATTAGATATATGTGTAAAATGTCCTCATAACTATCTTATGAACTCTGGCGTTTTAGGCCATAAGCATTTGTGAGGTCAAAGTAATCTTGACCTTTCACCGAAGAATTTTAATAATTTAATTCTGGAGTCCAAGTGAAGGTTCCTGAGATATCCCATTTACAAGAATATTATGTATGTACTCCATACATGTATGAATGGATGTACAAATAAATCTAGGGCAGCTCTGAATTGATTTTTTGGGGGAAATAATAAAATCAGAAATATTGCTGAACTTAAGTCTATGGCATTGGGATGGACTAGGACGGACAACCCAAAAATGATTCAACAAGCCAGTTGTTCTCTTTTTTTTAATGACTCTGTGCTGGCAAAAGCTGTATGGCCAGTAAGGAAAACTTGGACCAGAGATATTTAAGACACACCATAATTTAGCTAAACAAGCAATCAAGATGCTGCTAATTTTCCAGATAGCCTACTCACGTTTGCATTCAAAACTAGTGCTCCTGGAGACTTACAAATACAGGGCAGCACCTTTTCTAGCATGACAGGAAGCAGTTCCAAGGTTAGCGACCAAAAGCAAAGTTATGAAAATAGTCGGAGTAAAACAAAATAGTGATGTTGTGGACAGGCAGCGAAACAAGGATCTGAAACTCACTATACGGTAGTGGTTCATGAATATGGATTTTTCAGTTTCAGATGCCGATGCCAATATTTAGAGAGAACGGCAAAGTATGAAACATTTAATATTTATATTTCAAAAGTAGCTCACATGCATGCAGCCTAAAATTGTTACTGCCAGAATCAGTCTCCTAACTCAAACTAACCCAACCACCTTCCCTCCAGTTTTAGCTACCTTACGACTGTTGTTGAAACTTTTGTGAGGGATTTAGAAAGACACAGTGCAATGGTTTTTTGTATAGTTTCCTGCAAATTGGTTGAATGACATGGTTTTTGTCTATTTTGTTTTCACTTTGGTGTAACCCAGTGTGTGCCCAAACTTGTTCCAATAAATAACCTCCTCCTCCTTGCAGGAGTGGAGAAAATCATTTATTTTATAGATTTCCTGCTTTACCATCAAGGATTACCCTCTTAACCTTAGCCTCTTGCTTCCTTATTGGCTTAGATATCGATTGCCCTCCATCCACTCTTCGGCCTTCAAGGTGACCCATAACTAATAAACACTCCTGGAAGAGTGTGCCATGCAACAACCTCAAAATATGGCTATGTTTGCCGATGTCTAGGTCAATGGCTACTTTTGTTTGTGTTTAGTTATCGAACATTCATTGAGCTGTTTTGGACTACCTTACATTTACTGTGCCAAACAAAGGTTGATTGATTTAAGTATATTATTGCAGTCGGCTGGCAGTCGTTTGCCATTTTTAAAGTATTTTGGTCCTCCAGACAATCTAAAGAACAAAGTCAGATTTAAGTTTCCACATGTAAACATGAATTTATTTTTAGTGCAAAAGGACTGAGTAACGGCATCACTGGTTGGAATGATCTTGTGCTGTGTTTGCTGCCTAAGAGGGTCACACTGAGGAGTGTGATGAAGAGAGAACATCTGTTTCTAAAGTGTTCCTCCATTATCCGCCCATTGTGAAGGACCGGCACCTGAGCAAACAAAGAGCTTCCATTATGCCACATTCACCAAAATCTCGACAGCACCTTTACACACAGAGTGTGACACAGAGAAGGGAAGTGGATGAAAGAAGAAAGAGCATATTGTATAGGAACTCTAGATGTGTTCATCTCGAGTGCTTTTTAAAACATAACAATGAATATTATTTACAAAAAAAATCTATGCTCACGATCCTTCGTGCTGAAATTTCTCATCCAGAATGCCTCTTAACAGTGAGCATAAGCAGACACCGCTGTTTGTGTTGTTTCGTATATCTCCACATATTCTCCCTTTTAAAATCAGCACTTGACCTGCTTCCACAAACTGAAGTGTCCTTTCCGGGGTAATGGTATTTTGCATAATGCCATTACTAAGCTGAAAGCATGAAATCGCACTGCTTCAGTTCGGTGTTATAATTGCAGATTGTGTGCTTGTGTGAGTAAACAGTGTGAGTAAACAGTTGATAGCTTGAAGGACCTGAGAATATTAACTTGGTTGAAGACTAAACCTCAGCTGTCAGTGAAAAGACGGTTTCCAGAGTTTCCCATCTTTCCCTAAACACACCACAGGGAGCCTAGGAGGAGACCCCGCCCTCACTCCCCTCTGGCCCTCTGTGTCCTGAGCGTTCAAGCCAGCTGCAACATTGATCTTCCGGGCTGAAATTTCAGAAGCTGAAAAACAATCTCCCTGTTGGCAAATGGATGGCATAGCGCCCCTGCTCTGGGGTCATCAGTTCAGTGAGAGCCCCAAGGATGTGTGGACAAGTGGTGAAGGGCAGGAATGCTGGACAGGCAGAGGGGATAGAGATGTGTCCAGCCGGTTTCCCCTTAACAGATCAGATGGCTCTGTCTCTGACTAGGTGAAGAGGTCATCGTCAGTCTCACGCCCTCTAACACTCCCTCACTTTGTACAAACTATATTCAGTAACTAAGGACAAGTGGGATTAAACATTCAGCAGCAAAAACAGAGCACAGTACACAACATGTTCTGACAAATATATCAGACGAGAGTCTCTCAGCCTGTTTGTCTCTGAAGATTTACAACTGTGTCCATAGCATGGTTACACAGCAACACAGTTACTGACCAGGAAGTAAGGCGGAGGGAGGAAGAGGTCTACACATGAAGCCTGAACATCAATACTCAGATCGAGGCACAACTACTACTACACGGATATTCTCTGAAATTTGAGTTTTAGGGTAACTTTTAACAACACTGAACATTCATTATTATTATTTATGTATTTTATTTCTTAAGTCCATCAAGGCTAAAAATCAAATGGGTTCAAAGTGAAATTTCAGGTCTCTGATTCAGGGAGAAATTAAAATTATTCTGGAGTGCTGAAGAGCTGATTTCTTGTGTTTGCTAAGTGTTACCCTGTTCATTGTGTCTCTCGCTCTTCCAGCCCCATTTGAAAGTCCTTTACAAATCATTCATCAGTCATTAATTGAGTAGTCTGAATCTGTTATATAATATCTCTGATGCCAACTTTCTACCAACCAGTACAGTTTTAAACCACTGTCCTTAGCCATCTTTTTTCTGTTATGCAAGTCCTTTCCAGCATTTTCATAGCCTCGTGGTCGGCCTATAAATAGTCCTGCTATGATATTCATGGCAACAGATTCAAAACCTCTTAAGTAGTAACTTCAGTGAGAGGTGAACCTATTGAATGGAGGTATGTTTGTTAATGGCTTCTCCTGGGATTTCAAGTGCCTCTGTATATAGTGGTGTAACATCACAATAAAGATGAGGCTCAAAAAATAGCATTTATACAAAATGAATGAAATGTAATGTGTCCAATAAATTAGGAAATGCTTGTTTTCTGTGTATTTTGTCATTTGGAACCTTTAATCTCCAGAATTAATTACAATTCATAAAAAGGTGCCATCTTAAAATCATACTAAATGGAATGGTTAGTGGAGACACGATAGGGTGAGGCAGATGGCTGGTTCTTCTCAAGGTTTTCACCTATTAAAAAAGCAGATTTTCCTTGCAACCGCCGGGGTTGGGTCTCTGTAAATAAAAGTATGATAGTTTTTTTATGGTTGTATACTGTTAAGATACACTGTTTTCATGTTGTTTTAAAAAAAAATTTTAATGGTTCTTATCCGTAGTTTTTATGATCCTTTTATTTCTACTAAGCACATTGAATGACCTCTGTGTATGATAATGGGCCAAACAAATAAATTTACCTCGCCTATAAAAAGTACGGTCTAGACCTGTTCTATATGAAACGTCCACTGAGATAACTTCTGTTATGATTTGGTGCCTTGTAAATAAAACTGACTGTAAATGATAAAGTTTATATGTCTGATGTTTGTTTTTTAAACTACAATTATGTATACCTTTGGTGTATCAATAAATGTATTAAGATTTAAAGGACAGATATTATGATCATATTCAGACTCAAAATCTTAATTTGGATTATTACTTGAAAAGATTAAAATCTATATAACACACTGGAGGAAAGGCAAAAAAATGAAAAGGAATAATATCTTTCCTTTGATAAAAATGTAATTGATTAGAAATAATAAGAAATAAATGTCTCACTATTCCTTAACACAGTAATGGAAGTCCTGTTAAATTAACTTGTCAAACACAAATGAGAGACAGTAGCACTTATTTTAACTATCTGCAAGAGAATAGAAAATCTCTATTTTCATGCCAGGCCTCACTATCAAGTGTACACGGGATGGGCTGCAGTATGTGCTAATAAACAAGTATGCTTGAAAATAACCAACTTTCAAGACACAGAGAGGTTTGAGAGGAGAAGCAAGGATCAGTGGTTAAAACTCTGAGTTTTTTGCCTCTGGCTTGACTGGTTGTTCCACAGCTGGCAGTGTTGGTGGGTGGGATGCCAGCAAGAGCACTTGGCGTTCTCTTGCTTCTCTCACTGCTTGGGCAGGGCGCCTGTGCAGAGGGCACTGGGATCTTAAGGATAGTGTGAGCTTCTATATGCATTATGACCTCTCTTGATGGAGCTAAAACTGTGTGTTGTGGATTTTATGTTATGTCTTTATGACTTGTCCCTGTTCATTTCGTGTGAAAAATGTGTTATAACTGCCAAGCACAAGACCTACATGAGGCCATGTTCATGCACTGATAAAACTATTAGTAGTAGTAGTAGTATTCATATTAACCCATCTAATGAATTGAATGTCTTTCAAATAAAGATGAAGCATAAAATGCACGTAAAAAAACCCAAATTATTCCCATTGTTTGGTTCAGATAACATACGAGTAGGCTAGACTAGTACTTAAGAGATTGAAGAGCACTGAATTCTTGTCCGTCTGTCAATACAGCTGAAGTGCCTCCAGCTGCAGTAGTGCTGAGCTGTGGGGGGACCTTGGGTTAACGCATATGTATAGTGGACTTTGTGCGTTTGTCAGATGGATGTACAATGCAAAACTCAAATCTATTATTCAACAATGAAGAGTGTTTTAAACTCACACATATTTTACATGGTTTTGTGATTTTGGAAGCCACTCACTGACCAGAGCAGAGTGCAGAGACAAACAAATCAGCAGTCAGCATTCCACTCACAATGTGGAAGGTCTTTGTGAAAAACAGCTCAAGGAGATTCATTATGTTTGAGCTGGTCACAGTATATTTTATTTTATTTCTATTTTATTTATTTCATTTTCCAAAGCTAACCGTTTCCCACTCCTTATTTCTCTCTCTCCCTAATGCTTTCTCTCACTGTCTTCTCTCATTCTATTTCTCTCTGCGCTCCCTGAAAGACAGATCTATTGAGCCAGAGTTCTTGTCTGAGGCTTTCTTATCAGCCGTCTCAACCCTGCAGAGAGAAATTCCTTGCCATTTGTTGAATACAAGTGTGTTGGTGTGCGTTAGTGGCTCATCTGTGGCTGCACTTCCTCACATGGCACTCGTGATTAGATTTCATATCCCAGCCTGCAGCAGATAAACTCTATCTCCATCGGCCAGGCCCCTCAACATCAATCTGCCTTGCTGATGGCTTGTGTTGTGGAGGCAGTCTCTTAACACGTTCCTAACACCCTGCTCATGCATAATAATAAAAAAAACATTGATGTTCTATGCGGCATGTAATTTTAGATTAAAAAAAACAAACATTTTATTATAATATGATGTGTTTATTTCCCAAGGGAGACCATCATCAAGGGTGAACACCCTGTTGTGCTACCCAAACGCTAGCACTTAGGGAGGGGCTCTTTGCCTGCTTCCAGCTGTAGGCCAGTCATATCGAGATGCTGAACTTCACATGTAGCAAATCCACACTGTGTTTGGCGGGAGGTGTGGTGGAGAAGGAAGTGGGGGAAGGAGCAGGTCTGTTTATTTATTGTTCTCTTCTTTAACGGCTCGTGACCGGCTAGCTTTATTAAACTGGGCTTTGAACACACACATAGCAGCACTAAAACTTCCTGATGGCTGAGAGGGGATCAATTCGAGCTGCCGCCTGCAGGAATTACTGCAAAGTAATGGTACTATCAGACAGGTAGGCATCGCCTGTGTTAGGGGTTAAATGGCCCATTTAAATTCTTTAATCAACTTCTGTATTAGCTGCATAAGGGGAGTGCTGCTTCTAACAGATATAGGCCCGTACAGACATTTCCATGAATATCAAATCAGGAGTCAACACAAAGCCCTCACCAAAATGGTTACAAGGAAAAACACAAAAACAGATGTGATCAACATTAAACTTCTGACAGGATGATGTCACAACAATAGTGAAACCTAGAAAAGCCCTTGGTGCTTATCCAAATATAAAGCAGTTTGCATCTTAATGATTAATATCTATAGATGTTAGATTTATTAAAAAAACTATGTTATTTCTTTTCAAAATATCTGGAATATTATTAACTCATCTTTGCAGTGATGCCTTTTGCTCCTTTTCTTTCAGATTCAATTTAATATTTTGCTGACTCTGGTATAAAAACATCTACATACAACAGACTAAATATCACTCACGGTCATTTATACATTAGTGAAAGTCCTAATATAATGCAACCGTATTGGATTACATTTTACAACACATTATGCAGTATTTACTGTGTACACGGTTAACAGGCATCTCCTCATTTTATATTTGAACTTTTCTCCAAAGCGGTTTGTCAAGTTTGTCTAGCCACATTGCATATGTGAAGAAAGTGAATATTATAAATATCATACAATTTAATATGATACAATGCCGCAACAATAAAAGCTACAATATCAAAAATGAGCAGAGAGATGAACCCAACATCTTTATGATTTTTTAAAAGTCAACAGGACTGATTAAACTGGATCACTATTAAAAGTAATGTTCATTCAGATCAATTGTATTGAACTGAATGTTACTTTATTATTGTAGAGTATATCCTCAGTAATCATTGTGTTTTATCCCCCTTATCAGCAAACCCTAGCAAACACTTCTAGAATTACTGATAATTGGTAAAGGATAATTGATAAATGAGGCACTATAAATGGGATCCAGAACAAAATAATGTTTCAACACTTCTTATGCTTCCAGCAAAAAGTGGAAAAGTTGTGAGTTTATCGCCAGTTAAGTAGGTTTCTACAAAAATAGTATTTTCATGTTATACCCAGCTTACTTCCTAATACCCTCACATGAAAAAAAGAAACAAGGTTTGTCATTTACGGAGACATTAGTTAAAATCAGATTCCAGTTGATATCCTCACATCCAGCGCATATTAATGCACTGGCTGTACTCACTAAAACCCCTCCCCCATTTGCTCGTTGAAAACACGGTACCCCCGACCCCCCGCCACCTCTGTAAATTGTGTTTCACGGCTTGAAGGTTACAGAGAAAGGCTTGTGTTTGCCAAGGAGGCCAGATTAGTGCTCATCAGTCGTGGTGTTCGAGATCCCTGCACTGACCCTTGGAGCAAAAAGCCAAGCGGCTTTCACACTGCGGAACACGGGGACCCAAATTGATGCTTCAGCGGCCTATTGTCACCTCTCACCCGAAAGAAAAGACAGCAAATTGCCATGTCAGGAACTTTGGCCTCAATGCCAATATAATACACCGCCTTTGTCCCTCATCTTGCCCGTTAATATGAAAGGAGTCACAAAGGGTATATGGTGCAGCTCAATTCTCTCTACAAAATAACAACAAAATGACTTGATGTTTGTGTGGGCATTTGCTTCAGAACCTTTTACTTGCAACGGTTTGAAATGCGATAAAGATTTACATGTGATGCAAATGAATGCGTATTCAATTTGAATCGAGATGAAAGAGGAAGGCCCGCATGTATCTGCCTTTAGATGAGCAAGAACATAAACAAATGCGTGCATACAACCAATGATAGATATTTCAAATAACTAGTGAAAAGAAAAGCCCAACTACTGCTTTGCCATAACAAAAATAAATTGTTTGCTGTTTACCGACATGAAAAGCTATGCTGTAGAAACCCAGTTAAATATCAAGTTTGATACTTTAAGCAGCATAATCTCACTAAACCACAGACCCACTGCCTCCGCTTGTAGATCAGTATACACGGTATAACGTCTGTATCCACTCTTTTTTGTTTCTATTTTCTACAATTGTCCTAGTTGCAACCTCAAGCTTTCCCCTTCTCTGCCCACAGACCCAAACCATAATCGACTTGAGGAGATTTGATCATTGTTTCTTTCCTTACTGAGGTAGCCAGTGGAGGTCAGCGATTTAAATACCTACCAGTCGACATAGATCATTAGGGTGGATTTCCTTCTCTGTTCACCAGCCAATCAAGTAAAGGTAATTAGGCATTTCTGTCTCCATGATGCTGACTGACACTAAGATTAACAGGCTTTTGGAACAAGGTTGACTGGAGGTGAGAAATCTGCCATTGTTGCCCAGATGATGAATCACGTTTGGTGAGGTCCGATGGCATTTAAACGGTGGCTTTCCTCAGAGCAGACGACATCACACTTCACAGTGTTTATTTTTAAGTGTATACCGATTCAAAATATGTTGGGAACTCATACTAAAGTATTAAGAACACCTCTGGTAATCAATAAAAGGGCTAATCCTGTTTAACACCTATGCCTCTGTGTGCTCTAAAAGTAAAATAAACCCTGCGATGGGGGAAAATGCTGAGTAAGAATTAATGAAATGTTAGTACACACATTGTTTTTCCATCAGGTCTATTGGGTATGCACAAAAAGCCTCTACATGCTTCTAATAAGCATGGTGGCCATCCTAACTGGAAGCAATAAAAGCACACAGAACTTGCAGGAATGTAAAAAACGGCAGTAAAATAAAACGCATGATTTAATGACCATCTGTTGGGTGCCGATGCAGACCTTGTTGCAACATGCTTTGTGAATGATCAAAGGCAGTGTCCACATCGAGAGCGATTCACCTCAGGAGGCACGCTGGGGAATTAACAAGCCACCCAGCACAGATCCATTTTCCATGCATTGTGGCCCGTTTGATTCCTAAAACGGTCGACCTCAGCCTTGTAGGAAGTGAGTGAGTAAAACAGTGCACACTAGAGTCTGGCACTACAAAATGTAAAGTTCCAGACTAAACAGCAATACACTTAAAATTTTGAAAATCCTATTTGTGGATTAACCCAGCGGAACAATTCAAAAGAGTTGTGTATTAGAAGTATTTTTTTATTTTTTGTTTCTTCTCAGTCCAGCCCTGCCATCAGCTGCTTGTGTTTACGGTCTTCCTGAGTTGCTCTAAAAGTCAATTTAGGTGTTGGGGCACTGATGCCAAATGACCAATCAGCACTTAAAGGAAACATGCACACAGAGAGGCAAGCTGATGACCTCAGACAGACATTCCCAAACACTCGGCTCTTATCTCATCAAGGCTCAGTAAATAAAACATTCAACAGCTGCCACAGACTAAGACTTGCAGAGACAGTGCGGGCAGCCTGCCTGGTCCAGGAATAACACTTACAACAGCACAGAGAAAAGAAAAGACACTCAGAGACAAGTCAGACACAAATTTAGATTAATACTCATGAGTTAATGTGAAGTTATAAACTGGCCAAAAAAAGAAAGATTCCCTGGAGGATGACAGAACAAAACAACCATCCCACTGGCGTAGCTCATGCCTCAATAATTTTCCATAAAGCATGACAAATCTCAGGTGGGACCCAGAATAGCATTCCCACACAAAGGCTCTAAAACGCAGAAGTGCTGGAATGATTAACATACATATCCTTGGGCTGACATCATCATTTCTGTTTTGTTTTGCTCTCTTTACCTTTTGTCTTTCTGTCTCGTCTTTTATCTCTGCTTAATTATTCTTCCTTTTTTCACTGCCTGCCTGTCGCTTAGCAAGACTGTGTGCAGTATTTAACATGCTGAGGGGACACATGTCCACCCCATACACCACAGAACAAATTCACTACTTTGTTTGCGTTCACAGCTCATTTGGCCCAATCCATGTTTTGGCATTCTGTTATTGTCACGCTTGGTGAGGTTTCCTCTGCTGCCCACCAAGGGGGAGAAACACGTTCCAGGGCTGTCAGCTGAGGCTCGCATTCACACTCGATCCTGCACTATTTCCTTCAGGGGTATACTTTCGTACGTGGGGCCCAGAACATGGAGTCTGAAAACAGCTACTGTGGAATAACAAGCGTGCATAATCTTTGACGGCACTACAAAGGAAATCTGAAGAAGTTAGTGTAGAAGTCCAAACTATTGACAAGGGAGGAGGTGAATTTAGCAGGTAAAGTAGTTGGAGAAGTGGCATCCAGGTTAACTGCTTCCTCTGCTTCACCCCTATCCCACCCACATCTTAACCTTTTGGGGGAGTAAAACTCAGTTTAGATAGAATCCAGGACTAGCACTACAGCTGTGTGTGTTCTACCATGCCTACATGTATACCAGCTCTCTATTTTACTTAAACCCCCAACCCCTCCCCTAATGTGTGATTGAAGTGCCTCGGGAAAGTGTCGGTGTGGTGTTGATCTCTCCAACGACCATGGAGGTTGGCGGGAAGGGACAGGGTCTCGTTTGCAATTTCACAGGTGGAACTGGCTGGTGGTGGGAATGTCCCAGTTGGTCTCAAAGGTCTAATCTCCCCGAGCTAACAGCAGTCTATCCACCCACCGACTGCAAACACAATAGCTCCCTATGGCACAGAGCTGATTGCTGTTTCATCAGGGCCAGGACTAGAGTCAGTGGAGAGGAGCTCTGTCTCTCACTGTTTGATGAACTTGTTTATTTTTCCCTGCACATGGGAGTCCCAGGGCAAACTGATTGGCAAGCAGTGTGTTTATCAGAAGCTTAGAAAGCATTTGCGATGATACTGGGCAGTCTGTGCTACACCAAAGCCACAGCAAAAAGCCTAATTAGAGCTTTCTGAAAATAATGTCTTGATACCACCCCCTATAATGCCCATTATTACTGCTAAGTATGCTCCTCCATCAATTATGGCATGTGCTAATGCGAGTCTCACAGTAGAGAGCCAACATGTTTCAGTGGGCTCCAATAGCTCTGCTGCACTCTCCCACTCTGAAATTAATCTTCTTCTCAGCAGACACCTCTGCACATGCACAAAACAGAAAGGAAGACGTACACCAGCAATAATTGGTTCATGTAAACGGAAAACTCAATTTCTGAAACCTCTTTTCCAAAAGATTTGCTCGTTGAAAACACGTCATTCTGTAAATAGATGTCATGTTTAACTGATGCCCCTTTTTACCCATAAAACGTGTTTAATATCTATCCGTTAATTGAGTCAATCAACCTGTGTATCTTATTTGATGAAATGGGATGTTCGATGAACAGAGGACCTGTTTTCTACTGATTCCTTCACAGTTTTCCTAGTACTTGGGTCTGTAGTGAAAATACATGAATATGCAATGGAAAACGACTCCTTTCCGCTCACTGCCACCCGCTATGACTGACATCTGTTCTCTACCTCCAGTGTACTTTTTACTTTGCGTTATCACCTTGTCATTCTTCTTCACCTTTTTCCCTCTTCATCAAAACTCCCTTCTCTCTCTCCACCTTAGTGCAAGGATTCTGCGGCTCTCCGCAGAGATCTTCCTGCACACACAAACTGCGACTGCAGAGTGTAAGTGATAATGAAGTGTCTGGGAAAAGAGGATTAGGTGGAGTGGTGGGCATCATCCCTGCGGTATAAACGCTCATCTCTCCCTCAGGAAGGACACATGGAGCGTCTTTCCCCTCAGTCCCATTGGCTATCTCTGTGTCACTCTCAGCTAGCATACTGGGATGGCTGCTGTGGCCCTCGGGAGGCAACAGTGAGGGGGGTTCGCGCAACTACAGGCCCAGCTCCTGGGGGATGCATGGCGTTTCATCCTCTGACACCCGCCTGTTTATTCTGCACAGCCAGGCTGAGAGGAGCATAACAGACACTGGGAAAGTAGAGATCTTCACCATGGGAACGGCCTGACAGAGTCAGAAAGACAGATAGAGGGTGAGAGAGAGAGAGATGGAAGAAGAGAGGGAGAGAGAAACCCCTCCTCTTCCCTGTGGTCTGAAAAAAAGATGACAGCTTTCCTCTGGAGCTTGCTCTGCGCTCCCTGGGCTGAAACCTCACTTGTAGGCAAGTGGCCTGTCAGACACAGCTAACTAGGCTGCCCCATGAGAGATGCAGAAAGCTTGACAGTTAGTTACTAGTTGGCAAAAGGCCACCACAGCAGGTCAGCCTCTGCACGGAAAGTGTCAAAGAAGTGCCACTAATCAGCCCCCGACCACCTCACGTGAATATTCTCCTTCTACACTCACTGCAAGTTCAAAGACCCATTATTATCAGAGCAACAGCCTCATACTCAAACCCCAGATCCACATACTGTACCAACCCAACACTACTGTAAACAGTACTTGAGAGAAATTGGTGCTTATGCTTTTTCTGATGTGGCATCTTGGCATGCACTGTTTAGACAGCACAATAGTACAATAAAAGTCCATGAGCCAGCTGTAGTTAACATAGTGTGTACATGGTTCATTTGAATCTAAATGGAACTCAGAAATTTAGAACCTTGTAATAGAACAGAATGTGTGTGGTCTCATACTGCATGTTCAAATAAATTTAGACCAAAATGCTGCTGAATTAAAAATCATCAACGCCCAAACAGCACAGCAGTACACAAATCCCAGTGTGTGTGTGTGTGTGTGTGTGTGTGTGTGTGTGTGTGTGTGTGTGTGTGTGTGTGTGTGTGTGTGTGTGTGTGTGTGTGAGTCTGTTAATACTTTTTACAGTATTCATAAAAACTGTAAAATAATTAGTTTGTCCTCACAAAATGGCTGCTAGAACAAGGTTATTCCGCCTGGTCTGGTGGCTGTTTATTGATTTAATGGCTCTGCTTAATGGCAATGTCCTGCTAATTTCTTCCATTGATCTTTACTGGTTCCTCAATTACCTTCACCACTGTTAGATAAAGAGAGTGGATGCCATGGAGGGAACTCCTGTGTGAAGGAGAATTAAATTGTTTAAACTTAAAAGCAAAGCAAACAACACCAGTAGTTTTGATGCTTAACTTCTAACATAGAATTCAAAAATACAGGATTTGTCAAATGGTGGGGTGCGTATTTCTCAATTTATGTTTATTTTTTGTCCAACCTGTGTGTTACTAGTAGTTTGTCGTCCTGGTATATACTTTGCAAGATTTCCTCCAGAGTGCAATTTTCGAGTAAACGTTTGAGAAATAACAGGGCTAAATATGATTGGTATATTGTCTGTCGTCTCTGAATCATTTGTGAGCATGTGGTCAAGCTCTCAGAGCCTCTTGTGATCCTCTTGAAGCAGCCTTGCCATGATTGGTGAGATTATGGGATGGGGTAGTTCCCTGCAAAGAGCTGTCCCTGTCTGTCAGATCTCATCACTCCATCCTGTATTGCTGGGGGCAGTGGGACCAAAACTGACCAGCGAGTCAACTGACAAGACGGCTCAGCATCCAGATATCTCAGAATAAGAATCACACACGCAGACACACACACACACACTTTTGAATTCAGATGACACACAGACATGCCATCACGCAAGCAAATGCATGCATAGTCATGTTCACACTGGCACACATGCAGTTACAAACACAAAAGAAATGGACAGACCAAATGCACAATCAACCCCAAACCCCCCATAATATAGCACATGTTGGACACAAATTTGCTCTGACACTGGGGTTGGTAATGCTTTGAATTGTCTAAAATCTCAACAACTGACCCAGAAATGCTGGTTTAAGGGGTGGGAGGGGGGTTGTGTGTGAGGCGTTGTGGAAGAGAACTAAATTGACACGTTCTCGCCCACTTCTCCAGCCCTGTGGTGGGTGTTCTCACTTTGTCTACAATGAGGGGAAATAGAACAAGGTGGAGAGTCCTCAAACCGGGGGGTGCCACTTCTTTGTTGTACAAAAGCAAGTGAATGACTAAGTGGTTGATATATATATATATACGTAAGGGTGCTGTTGGATTGCCCAATATCACTCAACTTGTCCTCTGATTGAAGTCAAAGGCCACGTTCTTTCCTTTCGGACAAACCAAAGGAGAGAGCACAGAAGAGAGAGGGAGCTGCAGAGGTCAAACACAAAGGAAAACATGCAGCTGCAGTATGTTTACAACAGCAACCCGGAGGGAAGGAGAGAACCTGATTGCAATATCACCTTTATTTATGTTCATCTAAATGATTCTGAGAAGTCAAGATGGCCTATTGTCTACTTCTATTGTTTCCTTGCAGGCAAATTTCGAAAATGTGTGCATGAGCAGAAACATGAAAGCAAAGATATACACATTCGAACTTTAAAACCGACAAGAATTGCATATTCAATTGTTTTTATGATCATTTCAAAGACACTGTACTCTGCACCGTGACTGACAGACAAAATGTTACAGCACAGCAAATGTTACAGAATCCGTTGCCTCAGTTGCCTCAAGGCTCGACTACTGCACAACGATTTTGAGCTGCAGCTGACAGAGGTAGCATTTCGATTTATAAGGTCCCCCAAACTGTCTCAGTCCTCTGGTTGAATATATGATGGGAGAGATGCTAGAGACCCCAACCTATAACGACACCCTCAGTGCTGAAAGCAAAGATTACTGAAAATGGGTGGGGAGGTTACTGATAATATCTGATGCTATTCTTCATCACAGACACCCACACACACACATACTTACACTATCACCAGAAGCTGAAAATTGCATGTTTTGATACACTACATGGCCAAAGCAAATAGAAAAAAAGGTAGTTACCTTGTAAATAAGAGCCTTTTAGTCAACTCAAAAATCCAAAGCACTTGGAATATGCATTATCACTAATTTATTCAAATGATGTAGTTATAAAGTGTTAAAAACTGCTTAACACATGCAAAAAAACAAGCTGTCAAGTACAATCAACGACAATCTGAAATACAATGTGCATTATACAAGAATTTTCTAAAAAGCTCTGCATTACACACATTCAAACTCTTAAGTGGTTTCCACGTAACTTTCCATTTGGTAGCAAAGTGCAACTGGAGTAATGTCACTTTGAGTATGTATGTCTGTTTAGTCCCACAAAGCTTGCCACACCACAGCAGGACATGCTGGTACATAGTTGTCCTGTTTAAAGTTAGGCCCTTTCCCTCACCCACATTGCGGTGCCAGAGATCAAGTGACGCCGTCAACTAGCTAATGACGAGACTGCTGCAGGCGACGGCCGGCAGCGTGATTTATACATGGGGACAGAGATGAATGATTCATAGGCTAAGAGAGATGTACCAGGACATGTGGCAGCTATATGCCCCCCTCGCTCGCTCTTGTTCGCAGATACACACCTCTCTATAAATCCTTTGGAGCACTCTCTTATGTCCCATAAGTTCAGCCTTACACAAGTGACCAGTCCTGTTACCACTGCTCATAATCATTTCCCCTCCTCCCCTCGTTTTGTCTCTATATAACTGTTCCTCGCACCGTCCGGTCCCTCTAGTGTTGATTGACTCCCTCACCATTTCTTCTTCCCTTACCATTATGATGCATGGCAAATCCTGAATATGGAAACCCCTGTTGTAGGCTAAAATGAATAGCCCCCTCATTCTGCATCAATTAGTCCATCCATCACTTTTGATTGGAGGGGTGGGGGCAGGGTTGTTCGTGGCGACTCTTCTCTAATGGCAGCAGGGAGAGAGAGATGGCATTAGAGAGCACTTTCACGCCGAAATCCAATCTCCATTACTTTTTAGGTACCGCAAACTGCAGTCCACCGGCGACCTTGTCCTGCAAATTTCAGTCAACTGCCCTCTAAAATACGTCATCTCTGTAGTAATTGGGTGAAATTATCTGACAGCATGGGGGTACTTCCCAGATGATAACTGATGTTTCCCTTTAGCTCTCCACTGAGACGTCACTGTGCTTGACATAATTGCATATTAAGTTACTGTCACTTTTCAACACCTCTCCTTAAAAATGCAAACAACCTATAGATCCTACTCGTTAAAGATATGCTAACTTGCACACCATGCTGTCCACCTACTGGATTGCAGATGTAATAAAGGCAAGACTTGAGTGGTGGCTTACAGAGCAATGCATAAAGTCACTTAGAAGTGCATTACACTGTGTAGTGTTAAGTTCTTTAATAATTTTACTAAGTAAGTGCAATTTAGAAAATGACTTCTCTGCTTATGCAAGAACGAGGCCAATTCAAATGAGTTTTTTATTTTTTCATTTTAATTATTTAAAAGAATATCACTGGCTCAAGCCAACACAAGCAGGCACTTCTATACATGGATGGCACTATAAAAAGCAACCATGAAGAGTACAACTGGAAAGCCTTGTCTTGAACACAGCCTACTGAAATGAGCTAAATATACAGTTTTTACTTTAAATCACATAGACAAAGACAAAATAATATGCGGCGAGTGTCCCTCGTAAATATTTCCCAGCAGCAGGGTTAAACATAGACAAACATTTATATCAGTGCTGTCTCAAACACACTTAAAAAGCACACAGAACATTACAGCAGGGATACAAAGTGGACCTGGATCAGTGTCACTAACTGCTGGTTAAATATGTGGAAATAAATAGATCCCAAGTGTGCCACGCTGACTGAGGAATCTTTGCATTCAATTTATCATTTTACATTATTTAGGTTACTCCATGGGGAAATACGCTTTCTCTATCATAAGTTATGCTAATGGGTGTTACTACCATCTGCGAACTGGGGACCATCAGTCAAGCATGGTGTGCACTCTATGAGTTATGAGAATAATATGTCATCTTTGAGTGATTAATCACAAAGGGTGGCTCTGGTGCTTCCGTAGAGCTGAGGTGGCTGCAGCAGGGACATAAGGCCACCTCGCCGAATATGTCACACAACACTGTCCTATATCACGGCCTCCCCTCCCCCTGCACACAGCACCGGGCCGCGGCCCCCTCCAATCTACTCAATAAACAAGCCTCAGGCAGGAGCCAGACAGAGGATAATGGTTCACCTGGAGGTGACAGGAAAAGAAAACAGAGCTCTTTGCATAACGAATGGCGATAGAGATAAGCACAGTGAAGCACTTAGGAATCTTGACAAAGGATTACCCAGATGTCCAAAACTGGATACATTTTCTTTGGTCAAGCATGGTGGAGCAGTCTGTTGCAGTAAGAGCCAGAGCCACAGTTACTGCGTTGTTGTGCTGAAATAGCAATGCTGATGTTGAGGTTCTGTGGTCTGATAAATTTACTATAGGCACGTCTTCTTACATTTCCCCTAAAGGTCACAGATTGCACATTGGTTGTATTCTTTATTCCTACCTTCACATTGGTGATTTACAAGCATTTGTGTGACAGAATTTTCTCAGCAAAGACACTAAGCATTGCCTGAACATGTCACTTCCACTCCACATCTGATGATATCTTCAGTTGCAGAGATGGGCAAAGAACCATATGACCACCACCGCAGCCAGGCATAATCACAGCAAGCATAATTAGTCCCATATATTAGAATGTGTTGGTACTTGCTATGACTCACACCACTGTTTGGGAAACTTATGAGGCCGGAGAGCCGGAGGCACGCATCGCTACAATCTATGTTATGTAAGTAATGACAAAGGCTCATGAGTTCAGTGAGCGTTTGCAGCCCATGGCTAAATTAGCCCAAGTCAGGACACCGAAAACTGCCATGCATGTGCCCCGCTGCTTGACTGGAGCACAGAAAGTAGTCCAAACACGAGTACAGAAATTTGTTTGGGTGGTCTAGTTAGAGCCTAGTGCTAAACGGGCAATGGTTCTGGTTAGAATGCAAATGAGCCAATTCCCCTCCTGGATGGAGACATCAAAGGCAAGTGGAACTCCCTCTCTCTGGCGACACAGGACTTCATGGTATCATTACATGGCTCAGTGTGCACTTGTGTTTGAGTACATGTGTGTCAGTGGCTGTGTGAGAAAGAGAGAAATGGAGGGGGGGTGGGGGGGAGGGGGTGTATAGACAATATGATGTTTACATTAGGTCTATTCTTCTGGGACTGTGCCAGCATCCAGCCATGCTGTGACACACATCACAAGAGCAACCTGGTACCATTCATAATTACCCTCTATTCACAGAGGCCTCATTTAGTGTGCTATTATCAGAGATCATGGTTATTCCCCTCTCGTATGTATGAAATCCCAGTGAGACCAACATGTCTGACAGAGATAACAGTACTATTTTAGTTAACCCCATTGTGTACATAAAACTGAAGCTATAACCCAGAGAGAATTCCTATCCGTGATTTCTAAGGATTTAATAGACCATCAGGGCATAACAATGTTTTCTAGAGGGTTTTTTTAAACCTTTTTTAACCCATGCTACTGTGCCTAGCAATCAACAAAAGTCTGCTTTACCAAGACCATATATCTAACACAAATAAGCTATAAGAAATGCAGAGAAGGGAAAGATTTCTCTCAAAATATAGTATATAGCAGAATAACAACATTTCCTCAAAGCATGTTAAGAAAGGAGAACTTCCAAAAGTGTGTAGGTGGTAAACCAACTTTCCATACACACACTAAAGACTTTGTCCTTTTTTCACACATTGGCGGGAGACCCTCCACCAGAGCTGTGAGAACTAAACATGGCTCAGGTGTGTGAGGCCAGCATGATGGATCATCCTGTTGTGAAGCTGCCCCTCTGCAAAGACCTGAGCAGACAGCTGGGAGATAAGGAGGGCCCTATATGAGAACGCATCTCCTCTTCACATCGATCCTCACTGCCATCAAGGCAGGAGGTCTTCACATGCCAAACCACTGATAGAGGTAGAGGGAAGGCCAGGGTGAGAACAGAGAGAACAGTTTTGCAGCTTGAACAGCCACCTTCCAGTGATAAAGACACTGAAAGATAAAACCACTCTTGGCCCTGTGCAGATCGAAGACAAACGGTGTACAGCTTTGTTTCGGGGAAGAAATAACATTTCCGGCTCTCGTAGATAATTGTATCCCTGGTTATAATCATCTCTTCATTTTTCAGCATTGTCAAAATAACAAAAACAGGCTGCACAAGAATGCACATGTTAGAAATAATGAAATAACACAGATTTGCTGTGGTTGTTATCAACACGAGAAAATAAGGGTCTTAACATTTAAGCGTTAAGTGACCTTCTATCTTGTGTCAGTAGCTTGGCAGGAGTAGCATTCGCTGGAAGTCAATTAAGAATGAAAGGAGGATTTGCTCTCAAAAATGGTACCAGCTACTATTATATTTTCTCTGGAGTTAATAAGCACAGCTGCAGGTCAAACCCAACAAAAATGTTTTCCTGCTAAATATGACATTAATTGCCGCGTAAGATCTCATGTTACGGTGTCGATGGCCGCAAATTTGACAGACTGCTGTGTTGTAACACAGCAATCTGTAAAAACCTAACACCTACTATTAGTTGAAGAAGAACCTGGATCTGAACTGTAAAAAGGGGATTTGGCAAAGAAAATAACAATAATGAAAAGATAATAGCAAAGAAAATAGTTTCTTGTGTTCGTCTTCAAAACTCTGACCTCAATCACAGAAGTTCTTTGGTTGTGTGCCGAGGGCCTCTTCATGTCACTGATTCAGATTGGGATGTCACACTATGGCTGGAACATTTGCAGTCTTAACCATGTGTCAGACGAGATGAGGGCCACTCCAGGCTCCATGATTAGATGTGACTAAGTCTTGATCAGCTCTGTGTTCACTCTAATGGACACCGTGCACACTGAACAGTTCACTCTGCTGTGGCTTGGATGTTGCTTGACACATTTCATGCCAGGTGTTTACATCCTTATACATAAATGAATACATACATTCAGGAAGTGTCGTCCAGCAATGTGCATTATTCCTTCCTAACATACCGTTTACTGTAAAAAACAATATATGAAACTAATGTATAGAGGGACGATGTAATTTAAAAGGAAAACATTTTAACCAGTCACTAACATCCTTATATATTTTTCAGCTATGAATACAAAAAACACACAACTAGGGCTAAATGTATGTAAGATTTACCCACACACGTTGTGAATAAACGGAACGTCTTTGCCACACTGTGAATGCAAGTGATTGTGTTGTTTCCTTAAAGTGCTGAAACAAATGGCTCATAAACTCCTAAATTAATACTTTCAACAGAGACCTACAAAACAGACTATAAAAAACATTTTCATTAATATAATAATTATATTACATAGATTAAATGTATAAGATAGACATACCAAATATCTAATATGGTGGCTGGGATCACCCTAAACAGCTGGACGCTCTCGAAAGACATCACAGTGACAGTCAACACAGATGGATAAACAGATAAGGCTGTACCATTTCCAATGTACCCCAAAAATTCCCCCATTAGACTAGAAATTAACATTAGACATTTATAATTGGGTGCATTTTACCCCCACTCGTCTTAAGTGTGGTGGAGAATGATTACTTCAATCATGTCACTGCAAAAGTCAAATTTCAGAAAAGAAGAACAGTAGGATTGGGCAGAGGCTTTTCTATTCTGGGAATTCCCTGCCCATTATTCCTGCACCACTGTCGGCTGCCTCAGATTTCCTCCGTTGCTTTGATGATAATGTTCTACGGCAGGCCACTAAAGTAATGACCATCTCTCAGTGTGGCACGGTGCAAGGTTGCGCTGCACTGCGCTCTAATGTTTTGGCCTTACGTTCAGCCACATTTAACAGAGACACTTGAAACTAAGTAGACACTAATGTCTGTCATGAACCCACAGAAGAATATAGATGTGCCATTTGCCTGATGTGATGAATACAACTTTAATTGCTCCAATGCCATTGGAACAAACAATGAGCTGACATAATGAAAATCAAAGCTGTTCACTCACCTCCCCCTCCTCCCAGAAGACTGGAGTTTGCTGAAAAGAGAAAAAAAAGAAGAAATGAATCAGTAAACTTCAAAGAGTGAGTAAATATGGATAATTCAAAAGAGTCTCTAGCCATTTTAGTTTGGATTATTACACTGCACAAGTTCATTAATACACCTGTTCGAGTATCTCAACCCATACACATAATGTATCCGTCATGTCATTTATATCATTTAACGAATGGAGCTACTGAACAAAGTCCCTAAGATTGAAAGAAGGACACAATGACTCATGAACACATACAGTAAAATTTTGCAGCTCTAAAATGAAATCAGGAGAAGTTTCTGTTATTGTCTTGCTTTGTTTTAATTTGTGATCAAAGCAGCAACTGCGAGGAAGATTATACAGGAAAGAGAGGGGGATCATGTTGGTATTAAGTGCAAAGAAAATCCCGAAATTGGCTTTAATGGTTATGTAATGTAACGGTACAGATTTTCAAATCACTTTCTCTGTTTAATGTGTAATCACGCATTTGAATATCTGTGCCTTGCAATACAAGATTAACCATTTTTAATGGTAGCTTCCAGCAACACCACAGTCATCCAGCAGTAAGAAAGTAACAAGAATGCTGTCCAATAGTTTTTTATCGCATCTCCCGTAGCCAGAAGTGATCATAGTGTGTGGCAGGGGTTTTGTTTTTTTCAGATATTACATTTGCAAGTTGGCAACAAACGTGTGATCCAGTCAGCAGCTAATTTAAATATACCCCTCCTTGCCAGATTTCTTCCTTGGCAACAAGACAAAGGCTATGCTCAATAAAACATGTGGTCCATTAAAAACAATTAACAGTGGCCTGTAGTTTGAGACAGTTGTATCTACCGCTGTGCAACAGGGTAATCCAGATTTCACCATGGCTTTGTGGGGTCTGTGTGTGTCTCTATGGACATTTGTCACAAAACGAGGGACATCAGCTTTGAGGATCTCTTCTGCACAAGGCTTTTGCCCTTTAAGATTGAGGCTTCATTCTCGCATGTGACATAAGCCCCATACACACAGCCTGTACCAAAAAAGTACAAACACAGAAAGGGGGGAAATGTAAGTCAGCAGCAGAAGTAATCACAGACACAGACCAGCATTTGCGTAACAGAGGGAGCCAGCTTGGCAGGACAGATGCTTACACTGTTGAGTTACACGTCATGCCTCTGATTCAGGAACGCCAGCATGCTAGCTCAGCATCACACACTGGGGCGTCAATACCCCGGCTTTGTTTGGTTCAGTGTAAACAATGAAAGCTGGTATTATAGCAATATAGTGGGATCTATAGTGGGATATGTCACTGTTCGTCTGCTGTCAGCTTTAAGATAGTTTATTCCACAAACACTTAATAATCACTGGCAGGACTTAGCACTATATAGCTCATGTCATTTTCCAGGATTAACCAAAGTGTACCAGTTTAAAAAAAGGTAACATCAGAATGCTATTCCAAATAGAGGGCACATCATTAAAAATGAAACTATTTTCATTTTGCACCATCTGTCAGTTAAAGATATCCGTTGCACATAAGAGGAGCAAGATTAGAGGGGATTTAAAGTACAACTGTTAATTTGGGTGTTACAGTCTATGTGTTTGAAGTGTAGTTCATACAGAGGGTATTGGAATAATCGCACTATGCAACGCACCTTTGATGATCTTCAGCTCCAGCAACTGCATTGGCTATCATTAGAGGTGAACACTGCCCCCTCTAAATGTCTATTATATCTCAAAAACGTCATAATGCAAAAGCAACAGATAGTGAACATGTGGATCAGGGAGTGCTCCCCAATCACAACACAGTCCTGTGGCTATTCTAATTTTTTTGCCTGATTACATGAAAGGGGGCACCTTCTGGAGTTCACTCATTTTCCGCACCTTTGTGCAGCACCATTATGGCTTTGCATTGTTCTCATTTGAGCACCATACATACGAGTGGGCACAGAGACAAAGAAAGCTTTCCCACTGCAGAATTTGTTTCATCAAAGGGCTTTTGTTTTGTGTGTGTGTGTGTGTGTGTGTGTGTGTGTGTGTGTATACAGTATGAACATAATATGCACAAAAAAAACAGCAACTCAAACAGGGATACACTGACAATCCACTGTCATGTTTACAATAGCACCTCTCCAGGTTTTTCTCTGATGAAAAAGACACCCATGCTTCCCCGGCTTTTGTTTAGCTCTGGAATCTGTCAGCTATCAACAAAAGGCAAGCACACACAACTAAAGTGTGCATCACTTCCAGAACAGCCTTTTATAAACAAGTTTTTCTGTCTTTAAAAGCATTGGAAAAATGGAAAAACTGAAGCTTTGTTACCAAATATACCTTTGATTTGATGGTAAATGCTTTGAAATGTGCTCTTCAGTATTTTAATTATGATGTAAATGTGTTAAGCTTGTTGTCATTTATCTATTATCAGAACAATGAAAGTTATGTTTTCTGAGCCAGTTCAAAACAAGCTAATAGTATGCTAGTTTTCAGCAAAGTCTATCATCATTGTCAAGTCTCCTGGGGAGTCTATCTATTCCTGAGCTATTAAAACACTGGGGCTTAATTACCTGACATTATGGAAATGTATACCTGAGGGGGGCGCTTCATTTACTCCACACCTAATCAGAGATTGGAGATGTGGTTGCTAATCAGCCTGACAACTCTCTTGTGTGTGTATGTGTGTAAGGTAGGGTGGTGGTGGTGGTGGTGAAGAATGGGGAAGTCTGGAGGTTGAGATATTAGATGCTTTCTAACCACATGCGACTTGGTGTGTTCACGGCGATCGCCCACTGGGAGATGAAGAGCGTTCGTCATTTCTGCAGTGGGTTTGACAAATATGGAAGAAGGGAGGGGTAAAAATGGCTGCTTTATGCCTTTTCATTTCCTCTCTCCCTCCAACCCTCCTTTAACGATAAGAATGTCATGACACCTGTTCTGGCACTTTATCTTTGTGTATGCGTTTGCACACAATATCTGCAACCTACGGTCTCAGTGAACTCAGCCCAGAGCAATACATATCAAGGTGGACTTGAAAACAAAAAATGGTTGGGCACTTACCCTAAAAATCTGTCTTCAGACATAAGACAAATGGGAAACAGCTGCTTGAAGAGCAAACCCACAGAAGCAGCAGTAGTTCACTCCTCGTACTAAAGATTGGGAGCTTATTCGGTATGACTCGCCGTAAAAGTGCTTCAATTATCCTGAGTGATGCATATTTTATAGTGTGTATTAATTATAAACTAGCTCTCCTTGCTGTTTGTGCCTGCCCTGGGCTCGGTTTGGCTATCTTGTGGTGGATCAACACATTTCTGCCTTCAGGGAAACAGTGGGAGCGCCAACAATTTTTATTATCAGAATACCATTATCTGTTTCTTCTACAGTGGCGGGGCGCTTACATGTGGAGCTGTCTCTTTGAATGTGTGTTTAATCTTTTTTCTTTTTTTCTTACTTACTATGGTCTTTCTGAAGTCTGTCGGTGTGTGACCCCGAGAGAATTTCAGGAATCAATTTTGCTTCAAGGACAGACTACACCACATCTCCACCTCAAACACAACTAAATGGATCCTATCACTTGAGACAAACTACTGCGGTGATCTTTGAGCTTTAATATTTCACAGAAGCTAAATATTTCTCGGCGTGGTAAAGATGAGTTTTGAAGGTTTGCTTTGAGCCAGTTAATGAGGAGAAAAAGGAAAGCCAAAGGAGTAGGCCATAACTTGGGAGTTTGTCAGGTGGGCTGCTGAGAGTCATCCCAGTAGTAACCACAACACGGGCCATAAATCTCAGTGGAAGGGCACCCCAGACGGCCTGGAGATGGCAGGTCATTAGGAACTGCTGGTCCACGGCATTAGGCTTGCCCATCAAACACATGCCTGCACTGTAACTGTGGGAACACCCACTTCCTGCCTGCCCTTTGAACCCTCAACACCCCCCCCCACAGCAACCTCATATATCCGTCAGCCAATGACAGTGGGGCCGCTGCGGTGTATTTTCAGAGCAAGAAAATATTGATAACAGAACCCGAGCCAGAGAGTGCGACAGCTACAGTGTATGAATTGTGGCACTGTGTCAAGAAGCACGCACAGACCAGAACACAGTGAAAAGGAACGGTGAAACCAGCCTCTTGTCTCAGGGTGACTATATATTTGCAGAGCCTTCATAAAAGTGGCTTGTGCACTTCAGTGCGTGAGCCCTGTGTGTGCAGAAGGCAGTGAGGCATGGATCTGGGTTGCGTGTTTGGTGTCGTCAGCAGAGCCCTAGATCATGCAGTTAAATGGCAAGTGCTAGTGCATAACCACGAAACCTCAAGGCAGTAAACAGATCCTCCGTCTACCTTCTGGTCCCTGCCACCTCAACTGAACCCTTTACATATGCTCCTCCACGTACACACTCACCGTATCCTTAGTAGCCTCTCGCATGTTTCTCAATGAGCTCAGAGGTTGACAGTATACTCCACTGTGACTCTGGCATAAAAGGTGGATTACAGAAACCAATAAAAAGTGATTTGGTTCAGGTCGCTTGCTCTGTTGCAAATAGATGGCTTGCGGAGTCGAAAAACTTTTCAAATCAAAATTTTAAATCAACTAGGGCTGATACTGCAATATAATGATGCTGGACTGGTCTGCAGATCTTACAGGAATTTTATCATGATTGGCAATAAAATATATCTAAGTCCATTTTACTGTGATGGTTCTATAGCAATATGATGCTTTAGATTTTAGGAAATGTGACTTTAATCAAAAACTGAGCCCAAAATAGCATAAACTAGGCCAACAGAGCTGCTCTTTGTTTGCAAGTAACATCTTTTTTTCCTTCTTTTATTATGCTTAAATTACAACTCACATTCACAGTGTATTTGACAGGCAGAAATTGGCATCTACTACACAATGAGCTGGAAATGGAAGGCCTGAAATAATGAAGAAAACTGTTCAGAGAAACAAAAAGGCGATCAATTGCGCTGGTTGGTCGACACTTAGATGGTCATTAGATGTTCATCTTCATAATGTTCTGATGTCTAACATGTCAGCTCTGAATGTCGATGTTCAAAGAGTCAGTGGAGTGAAAGACTTTGGCAAATTCTTTTTGAGAGGAATAATGTGGTGCTGCTGCACACACGCACAGAGACAGACACTTTTCCACTCCACCAGCCTTTCTAACAAGCAATGCTACCGCCTACACACACACACGCACGCAGGCACGCACGCACTACCACAACTGAACAAAAAAATTTAATATTCAGGCAAGGATTTGATATATAGAGCCCCCGATCTCATGTCTGTGGAGCTCTGTGTTGAACCGAAGCAAATTGAACCTTTAACAATGGGGGCCCTTTTTCGTTTAGTACCCTCTCGAAATTCACACAAATAGAAATAAAAACTTAAACGAGCAAACTAGTTGTGGGGCAACAGTGGTAATTCTTATTTGAGGCACATTAAAAATGCATGCTACACCACACATGCTGCCTTGCCTGATAATACTAGCTGGCATTTTTGTTCTTTATAGTTTCAAGTAGTCCCTGAGGAGCCTGACTGAGCCAGACAAACTTGTGGGAGAGGTGGCACGATCCCAGCAGCACATCCATGAACCAAAAGTGCCTGAAGGCTGGCTCGTGCTACATGTGGAATGAAATGCAGGGGTGTCAAAATGATGCAACTTAGGCTGAACCCTATACAGTTGTTTTCCACACAAGAGTATATAATAAAAATAAATTATTTTAACAAAAACCATCAGAGCTTTATCTTAATATTGATATGTAAAAGCATTTATTGAAACATGATCCACATTGAGATGGCTTAAGTTTCTGTGGTAAGGGGAATGCTAAGCGTTTCTGTTTCTTCTATATAAGTTGCACTATTTAACATCGGAACATAATAAATGCAATATAATTCAGAGCACACTGCAAACCTGACATCCCCTCTTTCACACAAGTCAACAGTAATTTACAAGGCTTGTCTGCTTTCTAAACTTTCACGAGGACCTTGTTGCAACCCTTTTTCTTTTCTTTTCTTTGTTTTACATTTATTGGGTTGTTATGTTAAATTGATTTGGTGCTGGTAACATAAACCAGGTCTCATTACTCCTGTGTATCGATACTCTTGTCAGAAACGACATGTCCATTAAGTTACATGATGGGTTGAACTTTCAGCTGCTCTGTAGTGTTTTCAGTTCACATCTAAAAGATCATCTGGCTGAAAGATGCAGTTGATAGCTGTGAAATTCCTTGGTTACTTTCACCGCTGAATACAATGGTTTGTTTGTTACCATACCAACCTCAGCCGTGTGGATCCGCTGTTTGTTTGTGTGAAGCAGCATCTGACTTGTGGCAGTGTCAGCAGCTTTGTAAAAGACCTGCTTGTGTGTCAAGACACAAGGCTTAATTGATTAAAATCAATGCAATATGAATAAAGTGAATTCTATTTCGGTTTGATTTTACTTTGAAATGCTCATTACAATATCAGGAGACTGTGGGTGACTTCTTTAACCTATTCATATTGTAACAGCACTTGTCATATACTGCTGATGGTTGAAATGATGTTGTTGTTGCAGCTTCCTTCAGAACTAACGCAGTAGTGTTATGATGTCTGAATGTATGAATGTGACAACAGGCTAGTGTCACTGTGATTAATCCCTTTCCTCCACAGGCTTGTCACCTTCATAACAAAGCAACAATACCAGATGCCAAAGCCAGCCCACACGTCTATTGTTATAATTACCTGACCTTCAAATCCACATTAATGAGCCCAGGATGATCCCATTCTCTTTCATCATTTGGCTTCCGAGCCCTCCTTTTATCTAACAAGGTCACCTTTCACAACACTGCTTCTCCCTGAAATACACATCCCCCTCATAAATATACATCTACCTGCATCTGCTCAACCCCCAATCCTAAGGAGGGAGCTTGGAGAAATTACCAGAAAATAAAGCTGTAGGTGGGCTCTGCAAAGTGCAAGTTTGTATTTCTTCTGAAGTTGACACCAAGGGAAAGTCAATGCCACCAAAGTTAGGCACAGAAAACAACTTTCTAACCACTCAAGTGTAACTTCAGAATTCTTTGCAACACTAAAAAAAGACTCACTGCAAGGGCTCTGAAGGCTCGATGAAGAAGGGGCAGCGGAGAGAGCAGGGTTAATTAATTAAGTTGTTTCAATCCGTTCCCATTCATTTAATCACAAACGCTATGTGGTTGTCATAACAAAACATCTGCGGTTTGTGAGAAACCACAAGCACAATCTCAGAAAAACAACACATTCAATTATTCATCTGTTCTATTACATTTCCGCCACAGAGGGAGAATCAGGCTGTAGTTGAATTTAGAGAATTTGGAAATGTAACTATAAACTATAAACTATATTCCATCTTTTTTTTAAAGGTGGGCTGTTGAAAGAACTGCAAGGAAATCCCTGACAACTTAAATCATAATATTAAATAATGTCTACTGTTGATAGCAAAGAGCCACAAATATCCAAATAAATTGGCATATTAAAGTATACAAACTAAACCAGTTAATGACATGTAAAGGTTTATAGCAGGGTATTCTCATATATTTTAACTTGTGTTTTGAGCTCATTGCTCACAGGCTTCGGGCAATAAACACACGAGACATAAAGAGAATATCCATGTAACTGTTGATGACTAAAATCCATGAAGAAATCAGGTCAGACATTGTTCATAAAATGTAGTTGAAATATGAACAATGTTAAATAAGACAGCAAGATATTTCAACTGACATTCACCAACCATGTGCATGTCTGCCAAATCTGAAGAAGCAGAGTCATTTTCTGGTTGAGATGACATAGGTTATTTGCAAACGTCACGGGGCGCACGTCACTGTGGAGCACTGGAGGGATTTGGACCAGCAGCTGCCTATTACGGATTTATCCAGTCTCATTTCTGGATTTATCGGCCTGCGTTAATGTAGCCTCTCCCTGACTGGTGATCAGGCCTGTTGGTACGGTAAAGACCCGCATGGCTCCTCAGGGCCTTCACAGTCCACTACCCCCAGCTAGGTACCACCAGGCAGCCAGACAGTTCACCTCACTGTATCCAAAATAACATGTTTGGGACGGAAGAGCCAGGGCATCATTAAATTGGAGAGCCTCAGTAACTGAAGTGTGATTTTTGAATCAACTCCTTTTTACATATCACTGCTTTCTCTTTGCTGAAAATAGAAAAGTCTGGGAATGACGGCCTTGCCCTTGATAGCCAGGCCAAAGAGGCCATATACACTCAGAGTTAGAAGTCCATATAGCTCAAGTGCAGAACAATGCATTAAGGAAGAGTGCATTGTCTTTTTAACACTAAATGTATTTTAACTTCTCTTACTTCCTTAGCAAAATGCACTTAACTGGTACTTAAGAGAATCCATTCCTACCAGCGTCTCTATTTGATCACAGTGGTGTAAGTGTTGAGGTGTGAAGTGAGTCCTGGCTCCAGAACAACACTTTTATGACACAAGCCCCCTTTTTATACAGGCATACCACCATATTACTGTGAGACATAGGGCTGGATGTAGGGGAGTTTTATATCTTAAAGCAACGTCAATAATACAGCAACATTCCTTGAGCCTAAATACACAGCACTTCTAAGCGAAGACATTTAAGTCAGTCAGCTGAAGTGCAAGATGAAAGCTCTTACAAAGATAGGACAATCCTCCTTTTATGAAAGATGATCTCATGAATAATCATAACTGTATTAACATTAGTGACATTTGTTATTGTTTGATCATAATGGGAGGCATTTACTTTAAGACAGTTGTTTTTTTCTTTGTAATGGTGAAAAACACTTTTCAGCTCAAAGAAATGTCTAACTCAGTCCCTGTTCATACCTGGTATTAACGTGTGTCTGATCACAAGTGGACAGTTAAGTGCCGACGTGAATGCATCCAAGTCACATAAAGGACGCATCCAAGTTATTGAATGCAGGTTCTAAAGGCTATTTTCATTCCTGCCCTGTATCATTAAAGCTTAAAAAATTACAGTTGAATTACACTTAGATACAGAAATGTCATGGTCGCCAACAATAGTAGTGTAACATTGTTTTGAGCATATTTCTTTTGTAACACAAATGGATTGCATGCCATTCGCAATCCCACATCAAACATATCTTTTGCCACAAACAGATTAACACAAAATCCCAATGGATAAAATCAACAAAACAAGACAACCTGTTTCAATTGCTTATTCAAGGAGATTTAAGCGCACGCGCACACACACACACACACACACACACACACACACACACACACACACACACACACACACACACACACACACACACACACACACACACACACACACACACACACACACACACACACACACACACACACACACACACACACACACACACACACACACACACACACACACACACACACACACACACGAAAAATCATTCAATTGGCAGGATGAAGAGCATAAAAGAGTTAAATATTCCATCTTTCAGCATTTTTTTCTCCACTGTGGCTCTTGATGTTCTGCTTTAAGACTAATTTGGTTTATGTCAACTGAATTGCTTCGATCAATCAGTCTTGTCAAGTTTACAGTACTCTTCACTGGTCTGAGAACATCCTGTCATCCTTTGGCTACCTTTCAATGATATTAATGATAAGGAGGGCACGGTTTAATTGAACCTCTATGATTCGTCAGAGGATATTACCCAAAGAATAGTGTTGAGTCTCCTGTCATCCACGTTTGCCTGAGTAACGGCACCCATTGTTTGTAAAAACTAGATGGTCATAGATTTCTCAGGGAGTAATGCATGGATCTTAATGGAAAAAAAATCTGGCATATTTAGGGGACTAATATCTATGAGTGTTAGCAATTTGGTGCAGCTTGACTGAATTTAAGGGGTCTGTTGGGCCTTGGCGGAGGTATGTGCTCTACTGAGTGCCATTCTAGTTACACATGAGTGTCAATGAATAAAGCAAGTATGCCTACCGCAGCCGTTTTACACACATATTGCATTCCACCTCAGCACATAAATCTCATAACTGTTTTTGTATCAGAAGGTGTTCCTCTTACATACACACAGGAGAATGGGACACATAATCAACCACATCAAACTAAATAATTGACAGATGTGTTGCAGGCCGGGAGACTAAAATAGTTATTTTGGGGATACTGGAATAGGAGAATAGACTGGCAATGGTCATATCTCTCTAAATGATATTGCCGTCCTCCTGCTGAACTTCGCAGTGGTGCTTAATTGCAGCGGTTGGCTTGCCTCCAAGCTCTTTATGTCTTCCCTGAACCCCAACACACAACTAATGTAGCCGTCTTAAATGTTGGGTTATGTGCTATAGCCAAGATTTACCCAAGATTTTTTTCTCCCACTGATGCACTGATGAAAAGCATGTACATTAATTATTATGTGAAAAATAATGAACTAGTGTTAGTGGGGGTTTAGGATTTCTTGCTGGATTATAAAAAAAAAAACCTGTGAGAGCCCGTGGCTTTTCCACCTGCAATGTTTAAGTGAGGATGCAAGCACAAACGTGATTCAGTCGTTTTGTTAGGGAGGTCCAGTACAGACTCCATTGTGTCTTTCTCAAATAACCCCCAACTGAACAGTTCAACGTCTGCTGCGAGAGGTGAGCAGCTAAAGAATATGTGTAGTAACGAGAAGAAACCCTGTGGCACTTCCAGCCAAACTGCGGCAGTTTTACATGAGACTGTCACTTTTAATGTTCCTGTGTTAGAGCCTCCACAATAGGAGGTGGGGCAGTGAACAGAGAGCTGCTCAACTTTGACAGCTCCAAAATACCAATCAAACACCACATCAAGCTAATACACAAGTAACATTGTGAGAAGCCTGTCACTTCTGGAGAGCCAATTTATGTGGTTTTTACACATGCTGAAGAAGAATTTTATTTTGAGGCACACAGTGTAACTAACAGTAGAACTGAATGTCAAAGGAGAAGAGAACATGTGGGGAGGCACCCTGCAAAGATTAATTTACCCCTCTTCACTTAGTAATTCCTTATTCTTGCACTTAATGTAATAGATGGAAAAGTGCCACAGTATGGAACATGAAATCAGCATTACTAATCCAATATTAAAGCGCTACTTTAATGGCAATCACTGGGCATTTCCTGAAGACATAGATCCCAGAATAAAACAATATGAATCCACAATCCATCGCCCTCACACCAGGCTAACAAAAATTACTGGCAAATGAGAGTCTAAAAAGCAACAAATTTAAGAAAGGATGAAACGAGAATAATTAAGTATAATGCATGAACTCAAACATGAATTGATAAATGAAAGACGGGAGAGGTCCACAAGATTTGTTTGCATGTTAGATCGGGAGGAAAAAAGTATGAAGACTAAATGGACAGGCAGAGGATTAAGTGCATTGTTTCACATACATTGGTTAATTTGTGGAGGGCCACCACAGTATAAGCGTTGACTTTCACAAATTGATTTTCTATATCTTTTACTATTTCAAAAGGTTAAAATACATAACATATTCACAAAAAAATATGTTGTGGTTAAAAAGACAGCGTGACACTTTAAGACAGCTAGTGTGAAATGATCTAAAAGGCAAGAAACGGATAGGGATAAGATTGTGAGTTTTGGTTGAGCACCTGTGATATAGCAACAATCCTAATATCCAAGATCAATCTTGCTGGTAACTACTGCACTTCCTGATCAGCATTACATTGGAAAAAGAAGCCTACAACAACCAGCTGTCCCTGTGATTACTGCTCTGAAAGTTGTTACAGGGAACATGAAAGCTATTGCACTGGAAGTCTTAATAAGGTGAATGGCTGCACAGTAATGAGCTTTGGAAAATGCATCCCAACGATAATGTCAGAGGGCAAGCAGACCTTCTGTGCAACCACGCAGTCTGCACAAGTCAACAAGACCCTTTCGCAGTCCGGCTCATTGAATAATACCTATAGTCACACGGGCTGTTCCTAGTGAGAGAAGCAGTCAGCAGTAACCTTGCATCCCAAGGACACATCATTTGAAATGCATTGGGTTCTCAGTGCTGTGATATATCCTTTTTCCAGAATTAACCTCACGTGCTCTTTCCTGTCACCAACCAATCAGGGAGAATGAGTAGGGACAGGTCCAAACTAAGTCTTGACACACAATAGCACTTCTCAGTCTGCCTTTTGTATGTTTACCAGCCCGTAGGGCTTGAAAGATCTTACAGGTCAGCCCGCCATGACAAGTACGATCCAATTGTGAAACATTTGTATGAAAAACTCTTTTTTTTGGTAATGTGAAGTACGGAAATGTCTCTGTGACCTCTATTAGAGAAAGAGATCCATCTGTATTCCAAGGTTACCTCAACCATGAGGCAGTCCAGTCAGTGAGCAAAAGGGCTCCTGTCTATGTGTCGCCAAATAGTTAATGTGAGTGCATTGTGGAGAGGATAGAAAACTGAAGCCACAGATGGCTAAAAGCATACATGATTAAAATGCAATTCAGTTAGGAGGGTGAGATGGATGAATGACCTGAACCGAATCGGCAGCTGCACAGGTCGACTAAGTTTGACTAAACTTGTGTACATCAGTGGGTTTCGATTTGTCCCATAGTGTCACAGTTAAAAATCGGGAAAAAGTTAAACAGATGAGTAAACCACAGAGGCAATTACTGTATAGATTTCACATTGTATGTGAAGAATTTGGGTACAAACAGAAACCAACAAAAATCAGGGAAAGCCACTTCAAATTCTTTCAGTCTCTTTAATTAAATGCCAAGACGGAGGCACAACATTACAGCATATGAACCATCCCACCGCTAAACTCAGATTTGGCATCTTTGAGCTCTCTCCCTGAACATGTTTAGAGAACGTGATACTGTCTGGATTAAGGCACCACTTCAAAGAAGGGAGACTTTGTGAACGTTCATGGAAGTTCTAATTACCGAGGAGCCACTAGTAAAGGACCAGTACTCGCTCTTGCAGCATTCATCATTTATGAAGCCGGATTATAGTTTCCACCCTCCGAAGTGTTTTAATTGGCTTATCTCTTCTTTTATTGCTACACAGAAGCACAAAAGAAACATGGCTTCACACTCTTTCAGAGAAATATCGTCTGACAAACTCATAAGTCTGTGTCACACATGCATCGTCACATACCTTACTAATCAGCAAGACAGTCGACAGTGAGATATGCTGAAATTATATGACAGACTGAAAAAATCCAGATAGCAATAAATCTTATTTAAACTCAGACCAGTGTGACATAAAGCGGTGGTGCAGTAAGATAACTTGAACAGCTTTCAAATACATTTTTCTTACTGTATAATTCCCACCAAAAGCTTATATCACACTGTGATTTTTTGTGTTTTGGCAAAACCTACTGTATTCCTGGATTGCTCCAGTAAAGTTCTGATAATGGTGTCTAGAGCATCAGTCAGCTTGATCTGATGAAATAAACCCTTCATTGGTGCAGCAAAGAAGTATTATTTTTTGCCATTGCAGGAGCTGCCTGTTCAATCTTACTTATGAGTAATACAAGGGAAACGGATGCCTCTTTCCCAGTGCTGCAGTGTGCAAAAGAGGATGTTGTTTAATCTTCACTTCAATCTTTAATGAGATCTGATGCAGGATGAAGCAGGATCCTGTGGTAGCTGCAAGAACACAATGCAGGCCCACCAGAGTGCACATGGTAATGCAAGAGATGCTGTGTGATCAAGTGATATGCACAAACCATTAGGATGGCAACTATTTATTTTTTTCCCGTGGTAAGCTGCGTCAGTCCCTGAGAGAGAGAGAGAGAGAGAGAGAGAGAGAGAGAGAGAGAGAGAGAGAGAGAGAGAGAGAGAGAGAGAGAGAGCGCTGAATTAGGTCCAGAAAACAGGGGTGGTGGAAACTCAAGAACGATGCCAGTAGTGCAGGATTAACCTCTCCAAGCACCATGTGCTTAAATGAAATGGATCGGCCCAGATTCATTGTCCTCTGGTCAGTGTTCCCTGTTGTGTTAGCATGTCTGCTTAGTGTGGCAAGCATGTACTGTATGTGCATTTGTCTCTTGTGCCATGTGGAAGAGGACTGGGAAACAAACACTCTTGACTGATGGGATTAGATTTCCTGACATGTTATTCCGGGGGGTTTTGCCTAGCAGTGTGTACAAACATTTACAAAAACACCTCAGTGGATATACTGTATGTTCTACTTGCAGTCTAACCCCTTTCCCCGAAGCCTTTCAAGTATAAAAAAATGTACTCTTCAAACTCTTTGGGCTGCTCAGTGGGCACTGATACCCTGTCAATACCCCTCTTTGCCTTTCCTCTCCCTCGTTGCTCAAAGAAAGAGAGCATTCATTCTTCAATTTGGCCTAATCAAGTTTGAATCGAGTTAACAGCCCTGTGTCGTTCTTTTCTGGCACTCTGGTTGCAGATATGTAATCTCCAGTGGTGTCTCTTGGGCATTTTTAACTCATACATAAATACAGGGATTGTCTCCTGCAAATATATAGTGTGTCACAGCTGGCCAGACATCAGGTATTGGTTACAGCCACCCAGTCTAGACAGGCGGCATACTAGCTTTGAGAAAAATGATATCTATTCATGTATTTTTTCATTCAGGATGACTTGTTTTTAAAAGAAACATAAAGGAAATACATAACTGATTCCAATAATATATTTTAAGAACAAACACACGTATTCTCTACTTGCCAAAATACACATACATAAGGAGCCAATAGATTTATAAACCTTCTCATAGAGTTGTCTCTTGCAAGCCAATCGTTCAGCTGGTCTGTGAGGGCCAATGCTCCATATGGGAGGCTGATTAAGCAGGAGGCTACGTTCAAGATAGCAGCCCAAAGAACAAGAAAAAAGGGAGGGGTCCCACTGTGGGAGCCCATTGGCCCGCAGTGTCTTCTGCTCGACTAATGTAATCTATGATCTCTCCCATCCCAATTAAAAGACAAAATGGCCTCAGAACAGCTGTAAAGGGAGGCCTCACAGGAGTGCACTAACCGCTGTTAATGTCAGAAGTCTCGTTTAAAGAGCAGCATCTGTTTACGCTCCACGCAGGCCTGATGCCTCCGAGCCCACTAAAAGCAGATAAAACTCTGTCCATCTGGAGCGATGCAGCAAAACTCGGTCACTCATATTGTATTGTTCAATCAGGACAACACACCTTCAACTATAAATGCTTAGTAAACTTGGTTTGAGGTCAACAACACTTTTTATCAGGTTATATTATTTGATTTCATCATTAAAATGTCTTCAGTGACATGTATGTGATATATCAAGTATCAAATTAATATACAAGATGCTCAACTCTAAAACCAAACAGCCACACTTCTCAAAACAAAATCGAAGCGATAATACACAGCTCTGGACCAAATCACAGTGATGGTCTATTGAATTAAATGATTACAGTATTTTGAAAGAATAATACACAATGATGTTTTTAAAAACTTGATATCATATGGGGGGCAAACTTTACAACAAACTAATAACCAATGCATGACCCAAAATCCCCAGTTAATTGTGTGTGTGATTCACAAAGCTATTAAAATTTACCCAGCTGTGATTTGATTTAACTTGTTTAACTTCTCAGGCTCAGTAGCCTGCAGCTCCTATCGGATCTCTCTGCAGTCGGTCCGACAGAAACACACCACCGTTTATTCTGATTCAAGGAACAGGAAACAGCAGTGCATGCAGCCAGGAAATGGGCTGCCAAGTGAGAGAACAGGAGGTCCAGTAAAAAAGTGAAACAACATTAGTTTAGGAAGACAGTGGAAAGGATATTCACTTCAGCGAATCTGATCACTTAATTCCATTGTTCAGTGGCTTTCAACAGGAAGTATGCCGATGAATGTTCGTCACTCCTGTCAAAAGGAGCTGTAAATACAAATGATGTCGTGCCTGAATGAGGTCACTGCATAATGAAGAATCTTGCAATTTTGTGTTTGTTTGTTGAACCATTTTTTGATGTGAACATATTAGAGTACTGCAATTAAAGAAAATCTCTGGGTGACTTTGGGACTTCTATGCATGAGGGCAAGAAAAAGGTTTTTATGAGGCACTTCTTATCTGATTTTTGGGCTCGATAGATTTGCTGCTCAATACTGATAACAAATGATTACTTTTCCAGGTGCAAAGACTATTGGCTTTTTAAAACTCACTTTCCAGGCCCTTTCTCTGTTTTGGTAAAATTATTCCCAACAAAATATATTTTAAGACATACCTAATTATCCATGTAATTCCCCAAAACTCCTTCTAATAAAAATGTCCAACCACAGTACTCCTGAATGGAGCGTGATGCATTGATTTGCATCTGGCATCCTAACACTCACACAATCTAAATATAACAGAGAACACAATGGGCCTCATGCAAGAACCGTTCGTACGAACAGATTTGTTCTCAAATCATGCGTATGATTGATTTAGGAGATCTTCTCGCATTCACCATTTTTTTTGTATTTTGGGATTTCTTTCAAATACGCACAGAGTGGTCATCACTGTTGGAGAAGATTGGCATGTTTAGAATGCTAGAGGAGTTTACGTATCAAACAGGACTTAACAATTTCTCTTGAAGGAGGATATTAGATTAAAGAAGATCTCTCAGCTTTCATCAGGTGATTTAGGGCGCCCATAAGTTCTCTGAGATGCAGTCTGTGTACTTCTGGTTTTGTAGCTTTCCATAAGCACTCAGTCCTTCAACATTTTCACACAAAACTCTGGACAGTTTTTTTTTCATCCGTGGGGATGGTATTATGGAGGGGATCTTTTTTACGTACAAGAGCAGCAACTTTTTCCAGCAGCTGGGAGCAGTGAGTGTTAAATAACTGGACTAGAGTGTCCAAGTTTCCATCCTTGAAAACAATGTTGCTGTCAAACACTGGAGACATTGACAGCCACAGCCTCATTTATGAAATGAGAGCGTATCATATGGCAAGGCGGCTGAGACTTCAAAGTAAAACAAATGTCAAATAAAACACATTTGTGGTCACCGAAACATAAATCCTGAGAGACAAGAAGTTCAATATCTATACCATGTGTAAAAATCAGGTCCAGAGCGTGACCTCCTATGCGTGTGGAGCCAGCTGTTTAAAACACTCAGTGAGATTAAGAAATTCGGAGGCAATAGTGTCGTCAATGTAAAGATTAAAATAAAATACATGGGATTTACCCGACTAACTCTGGATTTTTGTCATTCAAAAGAACAGTAGGGCTCGGTGCTTACCATCTGGCATGTAAATGTATTTCTAAAACTAATGCAAGACCACAACAAGTATGAAAATGGATAGAAATGTGTTGCAGCTAAATGGGATGTTATGTTGCTCTGCTGTCATTTGTTTATTGTTGAGAGATGATCACTCTCAGATATCGAAACCAAAAACAACAGAAGACACGTCATTTTGTTTGATGTGTTATGATGTCTTGAATTCAACTTTGGAATTTAAATAAATCAGAGAGATGCCTTCTGCTTTAGAAAAATAAGAATGCCTTGCCTAAATAATGACTACACAAGACATCAGCTTCCATGTTTACCCTACTCTGTGGAACATCATCTCCAGCAAGCTGTCATCTTTCAAGTCCTGCTCGAGTATTTTTGGCAGAACAAGCTCAATTATTTCCTCTGAGATTAATTGCCTCGTAAAATCCTGACAGAATTTTGACAAAATAGGGCAGCATTGGAGGTATTTTCCCCTCTCCTTCCTGTTGCCCTTGTTTGACTGCATAGGGTTTAACTTTTGAAATACACACTTGCTCAAGGTCTGTTTGGAGATGGAACAGGGTTTTGGCTTGAAAGTGTCAGGGTAAAATCCAGCACATAAATTGTTTTCAATCACAAGCACAGAAGTAAGATGGACAAGAGAGGTGTTTGCTTAAGCTCTACTCGTGAAGAAAAACCTGACTACAGAACATGTTACTGGCCCTCTGTGGAAATCTGTTCTATAAATTCTGCTAGTTCGGCTTTACAGAATCATCAATGCAAAGCAGGCAAAAAATTTAGTGCAGTGTGGCTGTTCATTTTATGCCACGTCTTTATTAGAAAAGGCAGGAACGGTGGTTACTCTAACAATAAGAAACTTCTTCAAAGTTTTGAAAAAACAGTCCAGGGTGACTTTCTGTCTCAAATGTATTGTTCCAGCAATAGTGTTGTTAGTGGTATGGTCATGTGCAGATATAAATGGAAGTGATACCATGATTGTGAAGACTACACTTTGCCTTATATTTTCATTGTTCATTTATAACAATACATATTTTTTCACAAGTGAGATTACCAGTGTAACTACAGTTTCTCAAAGAGTCAATGAGTACAGGCTGTTTGTAGCCATAATGTTGCTAGGCTATCAACTGTTTGAGTCTATAGTCTTTCAGAGTTAATCAGCCTTAAAGGTTTTTGGTAAACCTGCTGGGGTTTCTGAATGCTGCTGTAACATGCTCTGCTGTCACAGAAGAAATAAATTCATGACGAGTGAAAGCATGCTCTTGGTGTCTCCCGAAATCTTTACTGCAGAACTGAAACTGAGAAAATGTCAAATGTATCAAACAGGCGTGAATCAAGTCCGTCAGCTGATGAGCTCAAAATGAATGTAGTGTGAAAAATGTTCACTGCAGGAGAAAATAATTGGGCAAGAGTAACGCGAGTGAGAGGAATCAATTCGCTACAGTAATTCAGTCTGTTGGCCACTGGGACAGTGAGCTGTCTACAGATGTCCCAACCAAACAAAAAGTTTGTGTAGCACTAGGACTTCAGGACGCAGCCCTCACTTTGTTTGTGTGCATGTATGTTTGAATATGCATATAATGTGAAAACAACAACATATTGTGTCTTTATACATGTTGCAATGACATGAAAATTCCCACCACCACCCCCCGCCCAAGGTATAAGAGATGACAATTATCCCTTTAGATCCCTCTATTTCATCAAAATAAATGAGATCGAAAGATCTCACTCTGGTGACAATACAGTAGCTACATCTCAAACACACTTCTGAATTATGCCAGTGACTTTTCAACTGTATTATCATGAATGACTGAATAACTTCTACCATGTTATGTTGACCATTTGCGTGGCAGCAGCTTTGCAGTCACGCTGCTCCACGTCCTTGTTTCCCTAATGATTACATTACATAAATAATGCCTGAGGCCAGAGTCTGAATTAGTACAACAGGACATTTGTTCTTTCTCCAATATGAGCAAGCTATTTACAGCTCAGCTCACTGTGAATACATGACCTTTGCTGTTTAAGTTCTTAACAGATGCCAAAATGTGAGCAAAGTATAGTGACACTCTTCTTGTGCTCCTAACCACAGTATTGGATTGGGAGCTCTAAGCATCCATAAAAACTCATTGACTGCAAGTAACTGTGTGAAACCATAGACTTCCTGAACAAACCAGAAGAAAGACTAACAAATCTGAACCATCTCCAAACTAATAGTCCCATTTTTAAATGAATGGACACTTTGTTACCCATGTCTTGTGACCCCTCTCAGCCAAACTCTTTAGAGTATCACTTTGCCAAGTGCCAAAATCTGATAACGCAATTCAAGAGAAGCAGCTCCAAACTTAAGAGCTATTGTGTGTTCTGCACCGCACTTTTCATGTCCACTCTCATTTGCATAGGAACATGCTCCGACCCTAATATACCTGCTCTTCTTTTTTTATTCCAAAAACACTTTGGTGGGGGAAGAAATGTGACCATGCAGGTTTTGAGTGGCTTAATCCCACACTTAACAGGGAAGTGTAGAAGGACACCATGCCTGGCTGCAGCCCTAATTATCCTGAAAGAACATCTGTGTTACTCATGAATTCAATTTCATTTTAGCATTAATGCATTCTAAGAGCCTTTTGGCTATTGAGGAAATTCAAGCCACACAATATGTGCGATAGTGTTTGTTTTTCTATCCAAACATTGCATTTTAATTTTCTATCGGTTTGAATGTTATGTTAACCACTATCATGCAACCTGATACAACCTGTCATTTTTATCAAAAACAATTAAAACAAATACCCTGCAAAAATGGAGAATCATATGATAACGGCCCTTTTCCATATAAGGTACACATGATCTAATTTTTCTGACATGATTTCCTTCTGCATTTTATTTTAAGAAAAAAAAATAGTTTACAGTTGCCTTCTTGGATCCCGTCTTGTGAATTAATTCCGAAAAGACCTGACTTTGTATTTTAACAGAACGCAAGTTAAACAATCAATAGGTTGGTAGGTTTTCAATCCTTCTTAATAATGCTGCTACTACAGTAGGGATGTGGTTAGTTTTGGGGAACACATGCATAGGCAGTCTCATCACCATTTTATGGGTCTTTGCTCAAGAGGATTAAAAACTCCTTAAGATGGTGGTATTAGAGTTTTACAGTCCAACAGCCAAAGACTTAATGCTATTGGAAACAGTGACTGTTCCTCAAAAGAGCAACAGGGACAACATAGGGGGCTAAAGACAGGAAGGGCTGAGCCTCAGCTAATGATGCTATGCAAGCGCAAGTGCACACGGGCTGACTGAATGACAGCTAGACTGGCAAAAGGGGGATTAGACCCTTGGCTAGGGGAAATTCAACTTTGTGGGCCTGGATAAAAGGAGTTAGAATAGTCACCCATGCCTGCTCCAACCCCAGCTTTGTCCTCAGAGACAATAGGCTTAGCTGCTCTGATCCACAGCTCTCTGATTATGATCATAACCCATTGCTAATGCATTACCATTGCACTTAAGACAGCAATTTACTGATTGCCATCAATTTCAGATGCTGAAACAGCATCTTGGGTTGACCGTTTTGCAGAGGTTTGTTATGATGTGATTGGTGTGGGTGAAATGTGCCGATTGCTACTGATCCACACAGATGAAAAACGCATACAGTGAGATGAAGTGAGGAGGGAAATAAATGAAGGTGGCTAAGGCCATTTCGTGTGGGGAATGAAGAGCAATTGCACTGCATTCCAACGGCTGCGGCTGCTGCCTCAAATGAAACGCTTGGCTTAAATGCACTTTCTGGCATGGAACTTCATGCAAATCTCTGAGCTGCCCTCTGACCTGCAGACAATTGTGGGGCAGTGCTTAGAGTGAGCTCCCAGAGATTCTCCTCTGGATTCCAATTAGGGGGGCTTTAAATTGCTATACACAACAGGCTAAATACAGGCCAGAGCATCTTAAGCTGCTCTGCATGTGCTGTATACCCTGCTGGTTCCATGGCAAATACAGTGAGGCAGGTGAGTAATATTTCAAAATGAGCCTCCTGAATGTGGTGTTATTTCAAAACGTGTCACTGTTACCACAAGCAAAGAAAGCACAGATAAAAGGAAAAGTAATGGTCAATGATGACAGGTAGAGCAGTTTATTAGGCATCTGTTTGTTAGAGTACATACACCACAGAACATTATGCTTCAGGGATGAAAGCCAGCATGCCAATAAGTATACTGTTGTTGTTTTTTTCCTTTTTCGTTTTTTTTTTTTTTAAGAGAAAGTGTTATCTTAACTGACCACTGTTCTGTAAGAGGTGAAAACTTGGCAGGTGCTCTGCATTCTAATAAAAAAAAGGATGCAGCAGTTATGATAAAACGCAGTCTGTTCCACACATAATTCTGAGGCAGCGTGCCAAACATACTGTAAGGTGTATGCACAACCAGTAAAGCTGTGTCTCTACAAGATAAAGGACTGCATTTACTCACAAATTAAGGTCGTTGCTTCTGGAGGAATAATGTGTGAATTGTGGGTACAGAATAAAAAGCCTTGCAGTTGCTACATGAGAACAAGACCCGTACAGATTTGAGATTATTCATCAGCTGGATAGTATAAACAGCAAGTTGCCTATGAAGGCCAGTTCATGGTTTCTTCTTGCCCTCAGAAGAACACAGACTACGGATGTGGACATTGATGCAATTCTATTAAAACAGTAAGGCCACCAGGCGCTTGAGTAGGCAGGAAAGTAAATACGATGGCAACCTCCCGATAGCGGGAAGAAGAACTTCTTTGTTTGTTGTATTTGCTTAACATCACGATAAAGTAAGAAATAAAAAAAGAAAGACAGTCTGACCACTTAACAAGAAAAGGACCAACGACAGGAAATAAACAGAACATACAGTCTTACAACTAGGGCTGCAACTAACGATTATTTTCATAATCGCTTAATCTGACGAAAATTTCGCTTGTGTTTTTGTTTTGTCCACACCAAAATACATTTAGTTTACCGTCATAGAGGAACAATGAAACCAGAAAATATTCACATTTAAGAAGCTGAAATCATAGAATTTTGACTTTTTTTATAAAAACTACTTGAACTGATAAACCGATTATCAGAAAACCTGTCGTTAGTAGTGGGTTTACTTACAACAACTGCATGCTACAGACTTTAAGGCAAGTGGGATCGGTACTGATGAAGTAGATAAGTAGGGGAGTCGCTTATTTCAATTCACTATATACCATCTTGTGAAGTAGTCACTTACATAAATAGAACACTTCATCTGAAAGGTCACAGGTGCTTATCAGCCTGTGAGGGCTGCTTGCTCTGGATCTGAGAAAATCCTCTGAGAGGCACTGCAAATGAGACGAACCATATAAAAGATGGGCAGTGACAGCACGGATACATACAGCAAGTAATGCATAAAGATTTCACTTAAAGCTTGGCAAAGCACTTATCACCCGTCACTTTGACCGAGCATCTGCTTGCCAATCCATTTGAGTGCTCAGGTAGGTTGTCTTTTTTCCCAATCTCATCAGAGATGCATTGAAATTCAATCGCTTGCATGGAATCAATGGGTTTGAGGGGGAATTACCTGAGCAGATTAGAGCTGCAGGCAGCTGGAGGGAGCTAGCATCTGATTATTCCAGTTTTTCCTGCTCTGTTTGTTTTCTCCACACTTTAGCTAAATTAGTAATTACAGGCACACAGACAATCTCACCGTGGCCACCGTGAAGCCAAAGACACACCTGCAGAAGTGTCACAAACAAACAACTAGTTTAGTGGTGCACAAACTCTGACAAACTAATGAGAAAAAACGTCTCATCTCCAATTTCCAAGTGAAACATGGTGGAATTAAAGCAGACAGCCAACACAATCAGAAGTGTAAAATGGAACAACTGTTGAACACTAAATGGTTTATCAGCAGACTCAGGCTGCTTATCTCAGAACACCTCTTGGAAAACCAGGTTCTTATGGCAAAAACCATTATATTATTAACCGATTAAGTACAACAGACAGAGTAAGCTTGGGGTTCAATATAATCTTATCAAATCAGAATACAATATTGAATCTGCTTATCAAATCAGAATAGCTTCAAATCCATTATTGAATTTATCTAACTTTGTCTTTCCACACTGTTAAAAAAACAAAGTTATGGTTAACAGTATCAAGGTTTAAAACTGAGATGTGTGATGAGCTTTTTAGACAGAAGGAAGAAAAACTAAAATGGGGCAGCCTAATTATTAATTGACCCTGAGTGATATATTAGTGTATGTATTATATAATCACACCATGTTGATCATCATATATCTGAATACACTGAATAGCAAATAACAGTACCTGGATCATTTGTTAACCTGTAGTATGAATTAACTTTTTGCACAAACAAAAACAATGTGGCATATTTTTGATTCAAGCTTTGTTTATGTAACTACCATATAGGATGGCTCTATGTTACTTAATTTGTTTTATTCAATTGATTTCTATTTATCTTTATCCCTTTTAAAATTGCCATTAGTTTTATCTTTTGATCACCAGTACTATTGTCCAACATAGAACTGACCATGGAAACCAAACCTGACTAATTGTAACCCCGGAAGCCCTATTCATACAAGGCATCCGCAACATTGCTGGAAGTTAGGACTACAGCAGTGTTCACATGATATCTGGCATCTGGCATAATGCCTTGTTCTGATTTTGTGCTGGATGTACTGGTGGAGAACAGCAGTGAGTTGGAAAACAATGAAACCAAGGAAGAGTGTCCCCATTTCTCTAACTACAAAAGTGATGGATTTTATAATTTAGTTCGCAGTTGAATTGTTTATCTACATGAACAGTCAATGTCATCACTGCAGGAGCCTCACACCTCCTCGCACTCTAAGCAACCATTTTCTCATCAAAACCTTCTCTCACCAATTTCATCATTTACTGGTTATGACATTTATAATTTTGCTGCCTACTTTACAAAGTCCAACAGTGCACACGCATAGTTTATAGCTCTGGGTGGATTTCTGTATTTCTTCACATCCTGTATAGGCAGTCAGCATAAATATTATCACATTTAGGAGGACTTGGGTAATGATAAATGTTGGTGGTGGGGGGGGGGGGGGGGGGGGGGTCTATGAACCACCTAAATCAAAAAAAAAATCAAAAAATGGGTTAACTTTAAACAAGAATAATTTCTCAACAGCTCAAATTTGGCTCATTTGAATATACAATTTTTTCATGGTTTATAAAGCTGATTTTATTCCCAAATGATATATATATATATTATATTTTGTATATTTAACCTTGTGCTGTCGCCTCTCTGTCAATATGACTGCATTCAAATGATGCTTGAACTGTGGTCAAGTGGTAACTCCTGGAAAGAGAGACATCTAGCATGACTTCCTTTGCTTCCTGTGTCTGCTTTGTCCCAAGGGGGACAATCAGTGGTAAAAGGTGGAGGAAAAAAAACTGGCTGCATGAAATTAATAAAATAACTTCTCTGACTCAATAAGCTTATGTAGCTGTTACTGAATTTGACCTGGTGATCAACTGCAATCTTATTTTTTTCCTTTTGTTGAAGTTAACTGACATCATGAGCAGAGCACCTAGCAGACCTTATGTGGCATAAAAAGATGCTTGACACTTGTCTCCTCACAGTCAAGTCTCACAATGGCAAGAACAGATGTGAACGGTGGCTCAGGTAAACTGACTGCTGGGTATGTGAGAGGATTCAAATGCCTGTCAGACTGTGAGAAAAAGCACACACTGACTCTCTGTGGAGTATTCTGTGGGGGTTCAACAGCCTTAGCTCCAATTATAACCCAGCAGATGACTGCACAGCATAGAGAGCACTGTTACACTACAGTTGGGGGGAAAATGAATACCCTTCTATTACTTCTGCCGCATTCAGCTTCAGATCTGACAATTGATGTGACTGATCCCCACCAACCGGTTGACAGATCTGGTGACAGAAAATAACTGTTTCTCTCTGCACTTGCAGGAGCAAGAATCTCCTGCTGGCATAGCAAACAACAGTGAGAGCAGTCTGGCAATGAAACTGAAACTCACTTCGGCCTTTAATTGTTAACTCGATACAGTCTGAGGTTACATTGGGGTTTTAACACGAAAAGTAAGATAAGCAGGAAACACGCAGACGAATTCACAGAGCATCAATCAAAAATAAATCACGAGATCAGCAATGGGCTACTGAGTCCATACAGCTAACTCGGAAGTGAGTGTGCTCCTGCGGGTAAACAGAGAGGAGGAAAGGGAAGCATTCGCCAGGGAATACTAGATAATTCCCAATTGAGCCCATCGGCTCCCACCCACACGCACAGACACACACAAACACAGAAGAGACAAAAGGGGGAATATTTATTAAGAGGATACTGAACTCTAATTAAGCAAGGTGGGAGGAATACACGCAGGTGTGGATTGCACCTGGTTTCTAGAACCCTCGCCTCTCCACATCCCAGCCACAATGGGATGATAACACTCTCCCTCTCTGTGGCTCTGACGTCACTGCTGCCACACACCCCCACTGTTACCAAAACAGCACCCTGCCTTCTCTGCTCCTCCCACTACACCTCTGAGGCACCACTGAGGGTGTGAAATTTTGCGGACTGGAAGCCATCCACACAGGACAACAGACGGCAATCCACACCAGGAGAAGACACTCTTCCTGCTCGACTGGCTGATGAATTCCTGCTGCTTGGCTCCGACTCTTCAACTCAGACAGGAGAAATGTACAAGTGGAGCAACAGGGCCAAATGTAAAAACACAGCTGGTTTTTTTTTTTTCTCCTCTGAGTCCTCTGATATTTCACTTCAGTACACTAAAGGATCGAATTAACCAGGAAAAATATATAGTGACTTCCTTCTGGCTGCTGGGGACAGATATCATTCCACATTATGAACAGCTGTTAATGCACTCAAACCTTGAAGTCCAATGTCATTTCTACAAGAAGTGTCCTGGAAACACACAATGCAGCTGCTATAGCTAAGACTCCATTTTGGGGCATCACCTGTTGCTTTAGAGTCAAACTGAGGCCCACGTTTGTGAGTGTGCGTCTCTGTGTGTGCTTCTTTGTGAATTAGTGCGAGCATGTGTTTTATCAGTTGCTGGCACTTGTTTGAACGGAGCTGTGATGAAAGCTTCGACAAACGCAAGGGAATGTCAACTGAGGACTAAAGTCAACAGACAGAGCCTCGCCTCTGCCAGGGACCCTTGTGAGAGAGGCCACGCCCTCCGACATCGCACTGGACCGTCTCCTAACCTCTCTTCCTCGCCACCAACCTACCCCGACAAGATGGAAGAACACTCGACATAGATACAACTACGTTCTCTGATAGAGTATAAAGGCATGTGAAAAGAATATGAATTATAAGATGGGGAGGGGGAGGGAGACAGAGTGAGGAGACAAAATACAAGCTTATAAAGAAGCACCACCAGGCTTCTTTTTTTTTCTCCCCATTTTCATTTTCCAAGGATAGGCTCAGCTCACAGGATTATAGCAGGCCGGGGGTAGACACTGTCCAAACACACCACTGAACAAGTGCAGTAGAATATATCCACTTCCATACTCTGCTGGTAAACAAGACAAGAAAAAAACCCACACAATTAGAAGTCTTCCTTCCGTTTTAAGTGGAATAACTGATGCAGACAATATATTAAAGGAAAGCTGCAGGTACTCACTTTGAATATTGTTGAGATTACAGCCTCATATTTTTGGTCTGGTAATGTACTGTGAAGGCAGCAGAAGGGCAAACGGTAAAGCAGGCTGAGCAAACATCTAGCCCTATTCAATTCAGAGCTGGAGCTTCACTTTTTTTTTTCTTTGTCCGTTTTTGTGTGGGAAGCCAGTAGAGCGCGCCTGAATCCCTATTGACTCAATGTGCTGAGACGTTTTCCCTTTTACCAATGCTAAAGAAGGCATGAGCACTAATCCTTAGGGGTTAAATGGAGCCTCCTCTGGGGTTTCCCTATCCTGAGAGAGCTGGGGGCGGCTGCTGCTGCAGCATACACTGAACTTTAATCTATTTGGCCAAATTTTGACTTTTGTAAACTATGCTAAAAAGAACTCAATCTCAAAACGCAGTAATGCGACATTGAAACTGTGTTAAAAACGATTATTGTAAGTTTTACGTTCAAGGCTTCCCATGGCAGATTCACAAGGGATAGGCATGAATAAGAGAAATGCTGATGAGGATGAAGATGATAAAGATAATTCAATCTTAAAAATCACAATTGGGGAAATTGGGTCACTGGAGCAGCAGAGAGAAAGTTATAGCACAGAGAATCAAATTCACAATAAGAAGACTCTAATAAGAGCACTGCAGCAGGCAACTATAATAAAGCCACAAATGTGTTGCAGGGTAGAAGATGTAAAACAGAGAAAGAATATAGCAAATAGCTGTTCTCAGCTGTTCATACAATTAGACAGGGTATAGGAACAAATAAAGTACAGTGTGCGGCTGTGATAAATGCATTATCAGGTCACATGAACACAAAGTGGATGTGGAAATGTGGATTGTAAACTGCTTAAATGGATATAGAAGAATAGCTTTTGCAAATGATACAGTCACAGTGATGGATGCCTCCAAACAGGAAATGCTGGCATTTTCCACATTAACAGTGACCTTTGCAAAGAGAGGAATGCATTTTTGAGAGCCTAAAACACCGTGATGGAAACTTGATGCAAGCAGATACAATTCAATCTACAGAAAGACTGTTCGCCAATAACACTCTCCATTTCAAATTGTAGCCTTTTCACACCAGGAGTGAGACAACATCAGCGGCTGCCAAGGTCTGGCAGCTCCTGCCCCGAGTGTTTTTCCCTATTTTAATGTCTAAATTCACATCTCTGTTATTGTCTGTGTGATTGATGTTGAGGTTATAATGACAATACATCCGTTTACCCAACACATATAGCCATCTCCTCTGTCTGTGATTTGCTGGTTGACTTCCTCTACCTTTTACTGGTTGTCTTTGATGGGTCAGCTTAAAGGAGTTCTTACTGCCATGTGAAATATCACAGCTTTGTCTTTATTGTTCATTTGTGAAATTGGAGCATTGAAAGGTATATTTCACTGCTCCTAACACAAGACCTTGAAATACACAAACGTTTTTCCACTTCCGTCTCTCTGCTAGCAGAAAAACTTCAAAGACTGAGGAATTTCAACATGTAAAAACACATTCGTAAGCAATTAAAATTCTAAATGCAGGTTATCTCTAAATGATGCAGGTAGGCAGCAAGATGTTATTACCATGTCTATACAAGCACACTTGTCATGTTTAAGTTATATCAATGAACTGCTTTTTGTCATGCTGTGCCACTGGCACCTATCAGCACGGAAGTGTGGTAAGGCCTCCTGTGATCCCTTCCCAAGATTCCCCCTCATTTCACCTGTGAAACTGGTTTCGGTTTATTTTTCTTTGCTCATTTTAGAATTGTTTTTGTTGTTGTCACTTTTGCTTTTTTAGGAATTTATCTTCAAAACTGACATATTACATACAACTATTTGTTATACATTGGATGGCCCATTTAAATGGCAGTAACTGGAAGAAAAACAAGTTTTTTGCTTTGTATTAATGATATGATGACAATATAAGGATGCCCAACGGTTCAGTAATTTTATTCATATATGGAACACATGTCAATGTCCAAGGTAAACATAAACTCCACACTGAAATCCTCCCCAGTTCTACCCCCATCGCCACCAATGCAACACGCACCTCTTCTGGTTGAAGGTGAACCTCAGAAACACCCCAGCAGCAGACTGGGATAAACTTCAGGGTCTACTCCAGTTACATCCAGTTTTACCTACAACATGTCATTCACAGCTCGACCACAAGCACTTTACACTCTTGCGCTAATTGATGGGTGGGTAGTCTACGAACAATTCTTTCGGGAAAGTCATAAATGTCTCCTCATCTCAACCAGTCCTTTATTCCCCCATCATCACCCTCTATAGGTTTCCTTTGAATGTGGCTCCCAGCTGCAGACGAATAAGATATCCGATAACCAAGACTCTCAGAGTTGAAACACTAGTGTCAGACGCTGAGGTGTAGACACCTTCATGTTGTTGGAATGGTTGGAGGCGTTACCTAAAAACACCTTCAGGTGGAGTTTGATGCCAATTAAGTGGCTCCATTTCCTCTTGTTTTCACAATAGCTTAAACTGAAGACTCCCTCAATGACAAACTGTCAACATAACTCTACCCAGTATTGACAGATAGCATCATAATGATGTAAACTGGATTATATCACTGTAGACAACCATATACAAGTGTGGACATGAATAATGAGAATGTATTTTTAAGCAAGTGATTGCAGTATCGGCTCTGAAATGAGAGCACCGGTATCAAGTTGGCAGTAAAGCACAATCTCTCGTTGCTTTTGTACTTTCAGAGCAGTTATTTGTTGTGTTCAGCAGTGGGAGACAAAAAAAAGGGTTGAGAAATCATTTTAAAAGGGTAATTTTATAGATATGGCTCATGCACGTAAACAAAGTCAAGGAGATCATAGAGAAAACAAAGGCAGAGTTAGAGTTTGACATAGATAAGCGAACACTTTGATCACACTGACGGCAGGTCCGTGTGATGTGAAATTTCTTCTCTGGTGCTTCCCCCGTCTCTCTGTAACCAAAATACTGTGTGTTCCAATCAACAGGGCCATTTCGGACCTTGAGATATTGTTTAATCTGTCTTATCTTATTTAGACTTGGTTTGTTTTACGAGATAACATTAGCAGAGACTTCCTCTCTACATATCTAAACCCTGACAGACCCTTTCACAAGACTCTCATACTCCTAGAAAAGCACAAAATTTACCCAAATTCTGAAGGAATATGCTGCTGAGTTAAGGAATAAAAAGCTGCAACTTTGTCATTAATGTTCTGTCGACACTTACACAAGCATGTATGGTGTATTGTAAAGATAAATGCTACCATTTATCTAAGTCTGGAGAAAAGATGCTAAATTGGCTAATTACAGATTTAGTGCAGGAATAGTAAACCAGTTACAAAGCAAGAGAGACGGGCTTCAATAAGCTTCATTAGAGATGTATGCTGGACTGGGAAACACTGTATGGTAATTCTATTTTTATTTTTTTTTACCTCCTTTATTGTGCTGATTAGTGCAGTGGGGGGAGAGTGCTCTATCTAATCTGATCACAGAGCATTGTGTTTGGGGTCATTAACCTATGGGAGGTCCAGAGGTTGACAAGTCAGCTCGCACCCCCCTGCACCTTTTTATGGAACTCGGTCATCCCTGAGTTCCTCTATCTCTTCAGACATCACAACAACAGCAACCACAAAAAAAACCAAAGAAAACAAAAGACGAGGGGGAAAAAACAGCCGACAGAGCTATTTGCATTGCTCGTCATTCTTCCAAAAACACACGGCCAAAATGACTACCAACCGAGGCCCCTGGGCTTCCCTAAGCAGCAGGATGTCGGCCCCTTTAGTCTCTGTTGTTGTTGGCTCTTTTCTTTCTCTGGGCTGCATCCTAGACCCAAGAGATGAAGGGGTCAACCTATCCCTCAACATCTGGAATCTGCATCAGAAAAGGTTTGTTCCTTACTGCATGGCGTAACAGCAAACACGCCTTTGGCAAGAGATTGCTTCATGTTACTGACATCAGCATTCATATGCATGAAGATCCATCTGTGAAAGCTTTCCATTTTGGGCAATACCAAGATGCCGACATTTACATTTATACAAACCCACACTAATAAAATCCATCATCTGTCAACAAATTTACCCATTCACTGATTTATTTATTTTTTATCCATAAACCCTCTTTCTATCCCTGTCACACACATTTCATCCTCTGCAAATCAAAAATGTGAATAGTCTAGCATACCAACAGCACCTCTCATCTACAGATCCTAGTTAAACTGTTGTGATACTGAAAAGCTGCCTGTCAGGATGGCAGATCGGAGATGAAAGGCCCACAGCAAAGATCGCTGCTGATTGCCTGTAGAGGATGAATATGCAAATAAAGCACAAGGAAAATGAAAAACAAAGCGGGGGTTTTGGCAGCAGACTTTTACATGTTCCTCTTAATTTGGCATTAGTTAAGAACACGGAATGTCTATCAATAATGAATTCCAGTCAGAGCAAGAAAGGAGACACGAGAGGAAATCAGGCTCCATTTCTTTTCCCCCTGTGAGCCCTGGAGCAGTTTTGGGGCCTATTGTATTTCACAGCTTTTCACTAAACGTAAGTGACAGATAAACGGAATATTGGAGGAGATACAATAATATCAGTTAAACCTAACTTTCAAAGCACCAATCAGAAAGGATCTGTGAGTTTTGGCTAACTGTCAAAAAAAAAAAGGGCACCACATGCTGCCAACTGCAAGTATCTATTGACCATAGCAAAGTGGTAAATCAAAAATCTGGTCAAATGTCGGTCATGACACAAAAACTGGGTGCAGGACTGCATATAGTAGAAGTCTGATATAGAACAAGACCCTACAGTTAACAGTTGTTTTGTTGCCCCAGAGCCAAAAGGCACTTTAGCCTGCACTTAACTAAATCAAGTGGCTTAATATATTTAGCTATGCTGTCCCTCTTTGCAAACACACACAACAGAGAAGGAAACAACCCGTCTGTTGTCACAGTGAAATTGGCCAGACAGATTGGAGTGCATCCTTGGGAAAGGAGAGCACCTATCCCATTGAACAAAAGATGAACAAGGCAACAGATTTCCCCTGGTCTTGAGATAACAGAAACCCAACACCGTTGTCCTCCAGTGGGGCTCTTTGTACGTCTGAGAGAGGGTCAATCAGCAGCCGCTGACAGATGTGTCTGCAGTTGATTTAGGAGAGGAAGCCGCGGTGAGGTCAGGCACAGGTTTCTGTGCTGCGTTTCCCTGGAGGGAAGACAAGCATCAAGTCAGGATGTCCAAGCCTGACCTTTTCTCACCTTGCAGTTGTTGCTATACAACACCTGGACTAAAATGATAAGACGGTGAAGTTCATCAAACCTCAAACAAAACATTAAGCTCAAGTGGAAAATCTGTGCTCACAAAACCAGTCATACTGATCTGCTTCCAAAATTAGCAGGATGAAGGCATGCTATTTAAAAGTTGTCTACGAATCGCATTGGATTTTTGTTTTTTTTGTTTTTTGGGGGTGAGGGGAGGTGAGAGGTACTCCAGCTGGAAAGCAAACAAATCTGAAAAACTCCACTGGTGGTTGAAGTGGTTTTGGCAGATGCTGCAGGCTTAAGAGCCTGTTCAATTAGGCACTCTAGTTAAGATGACAATCATGATTTAACCATGTGCTGAAGATGGACCACGTTCAGTCCTTGCACAATAACTGGGCCTGAGATGTCAGCTGTGGTCAGACACTTACAAAGTCACTTGAGTGGAGTGTATACCGTTCTAATGAGGCCATAGTAACTGCTAGGAGTGAAAGGTCCACACCAGCTGACGAGCAGACAGCAAGAGTACAAAAACAGATATGGAGTGTAAATGGCGATGTTCAATGGGTTGTGTTGTTGATTGTATGTCAGGAGGTTACATGCATGAGCAGTATTTTGCATTAAGCATGCTAATATTACATATAGTGTAAACTGGGGTTATTTGCCGTATATTTCAAATTCGTCCATTCATCTGTTGTCAGAGTAAAATATAATTAGGTCTGTAATAGTTTACTGACACATTTTGTTCTTTGCGTTTTATCATTAATTATTACATGGAGGCTGCTCCCTCTTGACAAACAGAAAACGTGATCCATTTCAGCAACATAACTATCCCCAGGGCATAATATGATTGATGCAATTCACAAAAAGTACTATTGGAAGTAATGAGTGCCATGTGAGAGAGGATAGATATCTGATTATTGACCCACTGGCGTAACCAGGAAGTTCATATTCATCAACATATGAACGGAGCTGCTGCACAGCAGGTCAGCGGACCGAGTTGTGGTGTCAGCCTCGTCAGGTAGCGGGACAGGGACACACTGGAGATGACGCAGAGCTGAAGAGAGTATTAGCTGGGTGAACTCTGCCGTACATCTCTTTGACTAACAGTGACTAAATGATGCTTTGGGCCAAGAGGGGAGCAGCTTAATTTAGACCTGAAATCAAAGAGGGTCAAAGAGAAAGTAGGAGGGGAAAGAGTCAGTGAGGATCAGGTACGTCACAGTGACTTACGTGTTTGTCTTTTACCAACACAGACATGTAGGTCATATGTATGTATGTATGTATGTATGTATGTATTTCCATGGGTGCAGCCACACACACAAAAACACATTGTTGTCATGATTCTGGTTCACTGGGTAAAGTATAATCAATGATTCACTATTATGTACTTCAAACACAATTGTAAACAGATTGAATTAGTTTTGGTTTACAATTGTCAAACACTGCATTTCATTCTTCCTTTCAAAAAAGAAAAATATAATTTCCTCTGTCTAGATAAAAAACACAACCTGCAACGCAGATAACTGACAAATATCTGGCCCCTGACACCAAAACCCAAATATTAAATTATCCTGATCTCAAACAAATGTGTCAATAAAAATTAAACAGCGCTACGAAAACCACAAGCAGCAAGCGGCTCACAACAAACATGTCTGTGCCTCTCTCACCAACATGATCACACATACTGCACATTTACAGGGTTTTATTTCCTCTCCCTCCTTTCGTGAGCATTGCTTTCCAATCGCTTCCAATCGGGGACTACTCACGCTTTAGTGCACAGATTTGACAATGGTGTGAGTGCCTTTCCCCTTTCCTCCACTCCCCCTAGTGTATCCGGTCAGAACTGCATCTTTGCTGCGTAACTCCCAAACAGACAGGGGAGAGAGAGGGAGAGAGAGAGACCCCTCCTCCAAATGACATCAGTGCTCTATTGAAGCAAAGCGAGAGGCAAACACAACTCCACATTTGTACTGAGATCTCCTCGTGCACCTATGTCCTTGTGCAGCCTACAGATTGTGTGTGTGTGAGAGAGAGAGAGGGGGGGGGCTCAGGCAAACACAGCAGTGCTGCTACAGTTTAACTCCAAACAGCTCCAGCCTTGTGAGAGAAAGGAGCTTTTTGGGATCTGAATTTAAAACCACATAGCCTGGACTGGATTATTATTTTCCCCCGTTGTGAACCTTTAAGAGGATACCTGTTACTTGCCCTTTTTGGTTGATTATAGAGGTAAGTGTTTTGTTTGCGTTTTTGTTTTTTTGTTTTTTGCAGGTACAGTCCTGTTGGGAGCGCATCATCATTTTCGGATATCCTTTCTGGCAGAAGGAATTTGAAGTCACGCGGAAAACTCAAGAGTTAGTTTCCACATCGCCCCCTTGCTTTATAATAATACTTATTGTCATTATTTCAATACTGGGCCCAGTTGGAGAGTGAACGTGTTTTCTCAGCGGAAGCAGTCCCCCGGGGTTAGTAACGCGTTCAGAGACCGTAATTCAAGTTTAAAAAATGCGAGTGCTCTTTTCTTAGGCACAAAACAAAAAGAAGCGTTTTCAGCTTGCTGGATGAAAGCCTGACTCGAAGAGACAGTTCGTCCGTGTCTGTCCACGCGCTCGTCTGGTGCCTTCAACTTGCTGCTCCAACCCTGCGACACGTCCCTCTTTATTCCCCGACTCACCGAGACCACAAACACCACATCTGTTCTCTGGATCATGCTGCGACTCGCACAAATGCGCTCCTCGGTCCCATTCGTACGCTGCCGCACGACTTGTGTATAATAAAATGAGATATATATATAATTAATACATGAAGGGGAGAGATCAACGGGGACATCCGAAATCTCTTGGCTCCTTAGCGCACCTTCATGGATCCAGAAGCCAGTGGGGGAATGAACAGCGGCGAATACGCAGACTTGATAGGATTAGAGGGACCGTGGGACTCGGCGTCGCAGCCTGTGGAGACACCCCGGCGCGCAGCGCGCATCCCGCGGAGTGGGACACGAAGGGGCCGCTGGAGACGCTCCGCGTAATGCTTCTCCGGCGCCACTGGCTGGAGGACTCAGACCTGCGCCAATTCACACCCCGCCACGCCGACAGCCCGTCTCACCCGGTCGTGCACCCGAGGTACGGAGCTGCGTGCTGCAGGGGCGCAGTCGTGAGGAGCCCCGGGGGAGAATGCACACAGCAAAAAGCCATTTGAGTTCCACACGCACGCAGCGGCTCGCACACGAGCAGCGCACATTCACGCGAGCTGGACGTTTCATTAGCAACAAACCAAATCTGTGACGTTTTCAGCAGTTCCGCCTCTGTTAGTGCTGTCGTGATGATAAGCATCATCTGGAGATTACAGTAAGATAATACCGTCTGCTACAGCCCAATCCCCACCCTCGTGTACATCTGGAATGCCAATAAATCAAAAGTCATCTGTCCTTCTCTCTCCCTCTCCACACAAACCTGATATTTATCCTATTAGATCAACGCAGTATAAGTGAATCGCTTTTAATTCCCAGGCACTGTATTTAAGCTGCATGTGTTGGCCGCACCAGAGCAGGGGCAGTTGTTAATCCAATTTAGCATAGCCTTTCAACTCCATGAAACGATAAGGGCATCCAGACTTTGAACAAAGACTGGTGTTTAAAGGCTGCAGCCCAATTTCAGCAAATGACTAATAGTGGATGCAAATCTGACTCCAATTGTCCTTCTGGTCCCTCGTTGTTGAGATTGTTTCAGAGACAAAGAATAAATAGCCTGTTAAACACGGTAGACATGAGGACAGACCCAGTTGTCTTCACTGATGACTGCCTGAGGCAATCGTCCCCAGTCAATTGCTTTCAGGGGGAATTAACATTGCAGATTAACAACTAACCAGGTCACTGCGGGAAAAAATCTTAGATTGGCGAAAACCTTAGAGAATAGAATATGAATTACATCTTACCAAAAAAGGAATGACATTCACAAGTACCAAATAATAATATCCCAACTACCAAGGCACTTTTCAGACACTGTACTTTGAGGAGGCCTAATTCGCTTGTGTTCATAATATATTCAACCACTAAGGAGTGTCTCTTTACCATCTATACTGGAACTCTGAGAGACAAATAATGTCAGACTGGTTACGGAAAGTAAGAGTAAAGGGCTGCAATGCATAAACATTGCAGGGAAAACCTTTGCAAACAATATGACTCAGGAAAAACTGTAGTGCCTACCACCCCCATGTGGGGAAAAACCACTGCAACTGCACCAGATCTGGCCTTTCAGGCTGTTACAAAAGAGAGACCCCCGTCTGTCCTGGGCCTCTCTGTGCTCTTAACGGGTCAGCTAAAGTATCATCTTTTCAGCCCATGTAACGACAGCACCAGGAGGCCACAAATCTGTGGATCTACCGGAGATTTTAGCCAATTTTATTATCGGCTAAAACGTGTCATGTAGTGATGTCTGATGTCACCATGAATGTTCCATTTTCTCTCAGTTCCACAGCAGGCCCCGCATCCAGACATTCAACTTACGTAGATGCCAAATGCATGACAGATGCATTCATTGCAGACACAAAATTGCATAAACACACCTCAGTTTAAAGCAAAAAATCATGACTTTTTCAAATACAAAAAATTGCAGACATTTTGTTTTGTTTTCGTGTCAGGTTAAGCAAAGTACCTTTTTTCATTATTGAACAACCTAAAACAATAAATGTGTTTCGCTCTTATTTGAGAGTTCGCTTAAAATCTACCAACTTATCAAGTGACATCCCAGACAAAATAAACATTAAACAAAATCTGAAAAATACATAATCAACAATAACTATATTGTTTGCAGTCATAATTCAAAACTATATTGTTAATTTTAAGAAATAATCAACAGCAGATACAAACAGCATTAATTTCCCAATGGAGAGCTTGACTGTAGTTCAAAATTAATTTCAGGGCTCATGAATAATTTAACAGTCAGCCATTACTACTACAGCTCTTTCCCCTCCTAAATGCGGCCCATGTAATATTATTCTGTATTTTACAGAACTAAAGCTCATTAAAATCTGCAATAGTTTTGACAGGCATGAAATTATATCTGGGGTTTTTTTGGTGTTTTTTTTCCAAAGCCTTTCTTGTGCAGTGTTTGACTAGGGGGCACAAAGTCTTAGGCTCTGTTATGGCAGACTAATGTGCATTTATGCGTGTTGAGCTCACAATGACTATCAGTGTCCGGCTTTGTGTGAGCCTCCCACGCTCTCCACTGATAGGTAACTAGCTGTACACACGCACACACACACACTTTTACCAGGATGCTCAATTTAACTGTCAGTTCAGATCAAATGAAGCAGAATCCACAGTGACTGCTAAAGAAATCTTCTGTCTGGCCGGCAGACCTTATTAGAACGATGGAGAAAGACATCCATCACTAAAAATGTTAAACTTATCCCCCACTGTTTTCAAAAGGATTTTGTGCATATCAACATTGTGTGTGTGTGTGTGTGTGTGTGTGTGTGTGTGTGTGTGTGTGTGTGTGTGTGTGTGTGTGCGTGTGTGCGCGCGCGTGAATATTTGCTTCCTTTTTTTTTGCACATTCTTAGTAAATTCAAAATTGCAAAACTAACCATGTTTAATATAGGAATTTTAAAACTTTCCTGAATAAAATGTTTTAATACCTAAACCCCCTCAGTTGAGGCTGCGAGGTCCACATGCTTGCCTTGTAGCAAACAATAGAGGCCACTCTCCTGAAATCCGATGTGTTGAAGAATAAAAGGGCTGGGGGGTGGGGGGGGATAGCAAAACATTTACGACCGACTTTGCTGCTTGTAAAGCAGGCATGATGTACTGTTCAAAGCAGACTTCTATTAAGGTCAGCCGCACTATACCATAACACGCCGAGACCATCGCACAATATGCCACATTACATTTTTTTTCTATATGAATGTATTTACAACAGCGCTCATAGATTAATAACCTTGCCCCTACTGGACACCGGGTCTGTTTGTTCAGCAGGTAACTCAAGGTGGTGGCCGAAAAAAGGCAAATTAACCGTACATGTTGCACCACATGCGGCTATTCATGCAGAGGCAACCCCTGTCACACAAACCCTAAAAGGCTGACTGTCTGAGTGCAGATAGTTCTTGCTAGGTTCTCTTAACAAGACAGGAATGCAGGGACAATTTCTTTATGTAATACGAAGAATTGAAGAATTCAAATCAAGGCTGCATACTTTCACAATTTCCAGAGGAAGGAGACAGTAACAGAAGGAGGTAAAAGGGGCTATTTAAAATTGAAATAGCTTGACTAAGTGCTGCATTAGAAGTTCATTCCAACAGTCAGATAGCACATATCCCTCCATCATCCTGCCATTTTATAAAACTCCATTACTGAATATCATCTTTTTTCCCCTTGTCAGACTTCTTTATTCCAGAATTTGGTAGAGGTCACATCTGGTGCTTTTTCCCCAGACTCTAATCTACTACTAATGTAATACAGGACTGAGAGCTTGTGTTTAGATGGAACAGAAGGAAAGGGGGGGCGTTATTATTAGACAGCATCTCAAGAGTTGTAATTGAGTTACAAACCTTTCAATTCCCTAATCTTCTCCTTGTCATGGAGTACAACTGTTAAATGGCTGGGCCTTTGTTCCTCATTTACCTTCCCGTGTTATACAGCACTCAGCGGCTACCAGCAGGTCTCATGGATGCTTACACATAAGGGCCCACGGCTATTGTGTAGTGAGAGGAAACATAACATTTTCCTTGCAAATGAAATTCTATTTTTACAAACAGAAATGGCATTCATAGAATGTAAAGACAAGGATGGGGGTTATGGGTCATGGAGAGGAGTTTGGATTGACTGAAATGTATGCAACAGCCATCCTCTACTCCACAGGAAATGAAAATGGGCCTCATCTGTCCTGAGTGCTTTTAAACAATACAAGTGATTAGTGAGTCAGTAATAACTGATTGGATCCATTTTTCTTCTCACGTTTGGAATCTGGACTAGTCTTGTTTTTAAACTTGCAGAGACTGCATTTTAACGATTGCTGGACTCTGCTAAGAAGTGAAGTGGACTGAGAAAGCCAGAGGGGCTCCACCCTCTGCCATTGTGTTGGGGCCTAGATCACTGTTGTCTTTCCAATGGCATGGACATTCTTTCTTGTATCACCATAGGAAAAAAAAAAGGTCTGTTAGAGTTATGGGCTGCAAAAGGTCAACAGGCACAATCGTAGCCTTAAAGAAATGGTATTTCTAAATCAGTATTTACAATGTAAGAGAGATCAGAGATAGGGATTGAACATTCATACACTAACTATGTTTTTCACAAAATGACTGAAAAGGGTACATACAATGTTAATGGGTGCAGAAATGATATTCCTTGACAGACCTTTTACTGCACTTAGTAATGATTAAATGTAAAAATAAATGTATTTTATTTATCATGCAACATTTTCTGAATGTAGGCACTAAATATGTTTGTCTCTGCTCATTTTTCAGAACATAATCACAGGTGTGAGGAGGGCGCAGTATGAGTCAAGCTGCAGATGTGTAAAGGAGGCTGGGCCCAGACGGATAAGCACCTTGTTTTACCCCTTGGAGGAGAAGAGAACCTTGGTTATCTGCTTCAGGAAAAGGGACCAAAGGCCTGGATTAATGTGTATACAGGCTCGACAAGGGAGCAGAGGATTCTGGGTTACCTGTAGACCTGGAGTACACAAGTGAACAAGCCTGGATTGAGCCTGTGGCACAGGGGATTGGCATGGCTCAGACCAGCTTTGTGTCAACTCATCATGCCTGTCGGGCCTGATTGCAGAAAGGAGTCTTTCCTAAAGCTCGCCCTGTCCTGTGCACGGATCACTATACAACATCCAAAAAATCTCATCTGCAGTTATGGCTGTTGAGCTTGACAATTTCCACACCCATTAGGATTTTTAATATTACCTGAGAGGGCCTGCTTTGTCAGTGAGTGGGGATGCTTTTTCTATAGGCTTATCTGCCATGGTAAAAGAATTGAAAGCATGAGCCTCTGACAACACAGAGGAGGTCATTGTCCAAATAAGGATCAGCTCAGCAAACACTGACCAGGTCAGGATATCACAAGAAACCCCTTGGACAAACTTTTTTTCCTTTCAGAAAGGATAAGAGAAAATTCAAGAGGAAATCTTGATTGGATTTTTGGTGTCTGGAAGGATTTACCACATCGTATAAATCAGGTATGACAAATACTGATGGCTTTGCTTCTTTCCACTTCGGTGACCAGACCACAATTTCTAATGAGACGTGCAGGAAGAGAGGTCAAGGCAGGAATGCATAATTAAAGCAATAAATTAGTATTAGCCTAATTAAAAGGAACTCCACACTGATACCGAAAAGAGAGAGACAACCAGTTGGCACCTTTCTCTCTGCATTACAGTTTGGTTCATTTGAAAGCTCTCTACTGTAAATGTTTTTTATGAATTTTAATATCTTGTTATTTAAAAACATTCGACATATGTATTCAAATTCTGAATAAATACAGCAAAGATTAATAGCAAAGTGTGATGCATGGATAAATGAAGATTATAAGTTTAATATGATAAAGACTTAAATCAAATCTCTTCTGTGAGCAGAGATATTTATTCCCCAACATGTAAGAGGCCAGTTATTCCTCAGACTCTGAATGGTAAAAGACATAGGTAATGCTCGAACTGGACTTAAGAGTATGTCGGTTCCACAACAGTTCATCAACAAAGCCTGACTTTGTTCACCCTCGTGGTCTGTAGCGATTAAAGGCGGCCTTGAGAAACAGAAACATGTAAAACAACAAGAATAGTTATTTTTCTTATGCAGGTTAGTTTTTAAACGTATTATCCTAGAAAATCTATTATCCGGTAGATGATGTATAGCCATCTGTCACCTTATCTTGAAAAAAAGTTATACTTTATTTTCACTACAAATTATCAGTTCATTTCAATTTAATAGGAAATCTTTCAGCAGTTATTTTATCTAGAAAGTGCTACAAGCAGAATTTCAAACACAGCAATTATGAGAAATGGAATTTGGCTCTACTTTAAAGGCCTTGCCTTAAATGTACCCTTGTGTCTTCTCCCCAGGGGCTCTTGAGTGATTAGACTGCCAGGCGACACAGCTTCAAGATGGTGCGACAATGCACTGCCTTTATCCTCTTCCTCATCAGGGTTGGACTGCTGCTGGGTCTTGCTAACCCCCTGGTGACCTCTGCCTCATGTCCCTCAGCCTGCCGCTGTGATAGGACCTTCATCTACTGTAATGACCGTGGCCTGACTTCCATCCCTACTGGTTTACCCCAGGATGCTACAGTGCTCTTTCTGCAAAACAATCGCATTAAGAGTTCAGGCATACCTGCAGAACTACGCAGGCTCTCAAATGTCGAGAAGATCTACCTTTACTGCAACAATCTGGATGAATTCCCCACTAACCTTCCTCTTGGGCTAAAAGAACTCCACCTTCAAGAGAACAATGTCCGGATGATTACCCATGCCTCTTTAGCTCAAATTCCCTACATTGAGGAGCTGCACCTGGATGATAACTCTGTATCAGCAGTCAGCATAGAGGAGGGAGCCTTCAGGGACAGTACTCACCTCAGACTGCTTTTTCTCTCCAGAAACCACCTAAGCACCATCCCTTCAGGCCTTCCAATGAGTATTGAGGAGCTGCGCTTTGATGACAACCGCATCTCCTCCATCTCAGAGCAGTCACTGCAAGATCTCATCAACCTGAAGCGACTAATCCTGGATGGTAACCTGCTCAACAATCGTGGGATTGGGGAGACTGCTTTAATGAACCTGATCAACCTGACTGAGCTCTCGCTAGTGAGGAACTCCTTGACATCGCCACCAGCCAACCTGCCTGGCACCAGTTTGGAGAAGCTGCAGCTACAAGATAATCATATTAATCGGGTCCCACCCGGGGCTTTTGCCTTGCTTCGGCAGTTGTATCGCCTGGACCTGTCCGGTAACAACCTGAGCAGCCTCCCACAGGGTGTATTTGAAGATCTGGACAATCTCACACAGCTCCTTCTACGCAACAACCCCTGGCAATGCACTTGCCGGATGAAATGGGTGCGTGATTGGTTGCGGTCATTACCGTCTAAGGTGAATGTACGTGGCTTCATGTGCCAGGGTCCTGATAAAGTCAAAGGCATGGCAATTAAAGACCTAACTACAGACATGTTTGACTGCACAGATTCAGAGCTCATCCCTGAGTATGAGACAAGTACGGTCTCCAACACTGTACACCCCTCACAGCCCCAGTGGCCCTCGTTTGTGACTAAAAGGCCTGTAGTAAAAGGGCCTGACATCATTAAGAATTACCATAGCACTACCACTTCTTCAAGCAGAAAGATTATCACCATCAGTGTAAAGTCAAGGAGTGCAGATACAATACACATATCATGGAGGGTGTCACAGCCAATGACTGCCCTACGGCTTAGCTGGCTAAAGCTGGGACATAGCTCTGCCTTTGGCTCTATCACTGAGACAATTGTGCAGGGGGAGAGGAAGGAGTACCTGCTCACTGCGCTGGAGTCAGAGTCTTCCTATAGGATATGCATGGTTCCCATGGAGACCAGCAACATTTACCTGTCAGACGAGACCCCAGTTTGCATAGAGACAGAGACTGGTTCTCACAAATCATACAACCCAACCACAACTTTAAACAGAGAGCAGGAGAAAGAGCCTTACAAAAATTCCAGTCTGCCTTTGGCTGCTATCATTGGAGGGGCTGTGGCTCTTTTGGCAATAATCATGTTGGCACTGGTGTGCTGGTATGTCCACAGGAATGGGTCACTTTTTTCCAGGAACTGCACCTACAACAAAGGCCGTCGGAGAAAGGATGACTATGCTGAGGCTGGCACAAAGAAGGACAACTCCATCCTAGAAATAAGAGAGACTTCTTTTCAAATGATACCTATAAATCACCTGCCTGTGTCCAAGGAGGAGTTTATGATACACACAATTTTTCCACATAACGGCCTGAGTTTATACAAAACCCCACATAATGAGAACAGTATTAACAACAGGAGCTACAGAGACAGTGGAATACCAGATTCAGACCATTCCCATTCATGATATTGCGCATGGACATTCATGATGGGTGCGTGACTTCAACAGAAAGGAGAGACTTTCAAAAAACACTGGATCTATAAGACTAAGAAAGCAATGTTCTGTACATTTGCCATATAATTTATATTTAAGGACATTTTATGAAGACGGAGAACGTTCCAGTTGCAGGCCATCACTGAATCATCAGTGGGTATGGTAACTAACTGCAATTCTATATTTTAGGGATTTGTAGTAATTTGTACTGTATTTCCTTTGCTTAAGGTTATCAACCTACTAAAAGAAACTCTGTGTTCTACTGAGATATGATGACTTGTCAACTGTGAGAAAAAGTGGGTTTTCATTGCTGTGGTGAACAATCAGAAGTAAGAAACCCTTGTAGTATAAGCACAGGTCATTCTTTTAACTTTGTGGCTGTCTGGGAAAAAAAAGGCAAAAAAATTACATGACGTGAACTAAGGCACAGCTGATGAACTGATTTGTAAAGCAGGCATGTTGCCCTCTAAAACAATGAGCAGTCAGAAGCTGTCTCCACATACTAAGGACCAAGAGTCTTGCTTTAGTATTCATCTGGTATTAAGTACAAAAAACTAAAGATGAGGTGCCATGTTTTATTTCTCTGCTTTGTTCAGTGTGTTTTTTTTATCCATTTGCAAGAAGAAGAAAAACTTCAAAACGATCCAAGCAGGGTTCCAGTGATTCTGAGATTCTGATCGGACTGTAGGCCACAGCACAGGGCAGAAAAAGCACACGACCTTAAGGAGCGCTCTGTTCCTCAAAACGAGTAGACTGGACAGGCTGACACAGAGGACCCCCCGCTATCACTATTTGTACAAGCCAACAATGGCCAAAGGACAATGGCGGCATTCTTTAGTACCATGTACCATACGTCATTCTAGTCACCAGGCCGAAAAAAGACAGAACATGTTGGCTTTCATTAGAATTACCACAGTGTCAAAAACTCCTTGTTATGAGTGTTATTTTGTATTATTTTTTCAAATGAACACACATTTATGTTGCCACAATTTGAAGTTAACTGTTCTTTACAATTGAAAACCAAAGTGCATTGTATGCCCTTTGGCCAGTCTTGTATGTGCCTTGATCCAATGCTTATTGTATTTAGCTTTTTAAGAAACCAGTGACTTTTTTTCATACACACTTGAATATGAAAAATATTGGTCATATTACAGAATAAAAGTGGAGAAAAACAACTTTGCTCTTTCATACCCTGAGTAAAACAAACCTTAGTCAAAATAATACTTATATTGTTCTTACCATTATCCCATCATGCTTTGCTGTGATTGCTCAATTTATCTTTTTGCTACTAAAGAGAGTTCCATCTTTGTACAAATGTGAACTGCCCTGGAGTGAAAGAAAGGGACACAGGCGACCCATTTAGTTCATTCATTTCTCAAATTACTATCTAGACACACCATCTAAAAATGCTTGGAGGCGCAAACATAACCTACTGTATTTTTTTTTCTATCCCTCAAAAAGATCTGAACTCTGAGGCTTTAGCTCATAGCCCTAAAACCACATTTCCCCTTCCAAGACACAGTAAAGTCTTTAACAATAACACAGAGACTGTTCTTGAAACCCAGTTTTCCACTCCATGGGCAGTCGGCAGAGCAACATCTGCTGGAGGCTGCTGTTGTTCTTTCATGCGGTGAAGCCATGTGTGACTTATCCGATTGGTCAGAGAGAGAAATATCACAGTAAAGTAGAAATTGGGCTGGGGAGAAATTAGACTCTAGGGTTTGATGAACCTCCCAGGCACCAGGGCAACAGAAAACTAATGACAAGCCGCCATATGGAGGGTGGGACAAACAGAACCTGCTGGGGATGCCCGTCCCTGCAGAGGACAGAGTATATATACACAGCTCTGCTGCTCCAGGCTGCACGCTTAATGACATGGTTGGAGCTCACCCGGGCAAAAGCCCACATGCACAAGTAGTAAAATAGTTTTCCAATTTCACACATGCATCTAATAGAATAGCTTGTGAAGGTTAACATAAAATCAATGCATTTCAGATTGTACCGTGTAGACGGGAATTGACCAAACCCTTACACAAAAGTACACACATTCAGTATGTATCACAAAAATATTGCATATCCTTTTTCACACATCCACACGCTCTTAACACAGTGAAAGCTTTAATTACAGTAAGGGGAGCCGCTAAAAGCTGCACAAGTGATCCAAAACTTAAGTATACACTAACCGTGACCCATATACTAAATATATATCACATTCACTTGGAATTAAAGTAAACGGAGGTTCTAATTTTAGAATACTGAATAATAATAGTTTCCATATGAATGCGGTCAACAGATTTAGTTTTTTGCACTTTCAAGCCTTAGTCCTATCTTATTTCATTAAACAATCTTGAAGCAAAGAAGAATCTACTTTAGAAAACCTCTGAATACAAGTCATTTTTAGTTTTATTTCGCTGAGGTGAGCAAAGCATCCGCAACAGAGATTCTATTCATCACCCCTTTTCTGGTTGCCTTCTACAGAAACAAGAAGGAAACAAAATAAGTTGCTATGATCGGTTTTCAGATAAATTAAACAAAAACTAAAAACCTAAGGGTTTTGTACCGATATTATTGGCCTAGCAGAAAAATGCGATACAGAAATATGGGCTGGCTTCACAGGATCAGCTTCTCGCTGATGACGTGGCATTTGAAATGTAGACAGTGCTCTTTGTCTTGAGCAGAGCGTCCATATCTCCAGTAATAGCAAGATCCTCAAGTGCTATTTTTGAGCCATCAAGACTATTCACATAGTTTCTATACTGATGAGATGACTGCTATTTCTATAGCTATAACAGCAGTCATTTATGTGTTATTTTTTATTGTGCTTTTGTGATTAATTGAATCACTGAGATGGCTTTGTAGTGATTGAAATATGAACACTGGAGCTGACCACTTTAAAGCTCCAAGAATGAGCAAGCTGCTGTTAAATATTCTCTCACCTGTGAGATAAATGATAGTTTAGCCAAATGGTGCAAGGGGTATGCTATTGTTGTGACATTAACTGAAAATAATACATTGAACAGAGCAGCTTTGTGAGTTTTGGCCTACCCAAGTATGAGGCAAAATTGATGAACCAGACAGCTCACGACCCTGTGCGACCTCACTTATCACTCCTGACCCTTGACCCATCAGTCCCTTTAAACAATTCCTTAATCACTCTCGTGTTTTCACTGGGGTCAGGCAACTCTTTAAACAACCCAAGATGCCACATGCATTTGTCTCCGGTGTGACACACACAGAGCCTAATTATGTTTGTCTTTTATGTAACCCAGAGATTCAAATTAATGGGGGCAGCTGCAATGTCTGCCCCAGGCTGCTGTTATTCCTATTGTAATGTACTAGTCAGGCAGCCGGTCACATTTGCATGCCTATAGATGCTCGTATCAAGGCACCCCTGGATGACCTCATCATGTTCAGTGGCTGGGCACGGTTCTTCTCCATCAGCACCATTAGCAGGATCAAAAAAGGCACAGGCCATGTGACCCGATGACTGATTAGAAGTCAGGTCATACTTAGTTCAGGGATCTCACGAGATGAAAAAAAGATGCATATCAGGAACCACAAAATAAAGACAGTCATCAGGGACTCATCAGGGAAAGGCAACCTGTCCACCATAAGGACGTGCTGCTCAGGAGAAACCCCCAGTATTCATTTTGGGAAAGCCAGAAATTATGGGGGAAAACACTTCCACAAAAGGTCAGATGTTTAGCTATTGGCTTAACTGCCTTCAGAGCCATACAAACGGCTCAATGCATAAGGTTAAGACAATGAGCTGATGCAGAGGACCAATTCAAGGTTTTTTTTTCCTTTGTGATTTTAAGGTAAGATGTTTTATCAACTTGAGTGGGCATGCAGGGCTATTAGGGATGTTACGACTCTCCAAATCAATGGTTTGGTTCAGACCTCGATTTATGAGCCATGGTTCACTTAATACACACACACACACAAACAACTGACTCAAATGTGCCAGAGGGGTGGGGTGGTGGTGGTTATTATCCGTCTTGAGCTAATTAAAAACTAGCCTAACTTTTACTGCAGGGGTCATCACTCTATCATGGTTGGACCAAAATAATCATGTGGCAGTTGCATCTGGAAGACAAATTGATGTGATGTGTAATTAATATTTACAAACTTACCTTAATTTCAATAGAAGAAAAGAAATTGCCATTTAAATGCCTTATAGTATTAATTGTGTAATTAACAAACATAGGCCTATCACGGTTCTATCGTCTCCTAATATGAGATGGTAGACTTTGGTTTTGGTCTGTTTCAGAATCATTACACCCCAATAGGCGATGGCAAAACCGTCAATCTCCTTTGACTGCATAATGTGCAGTTACAAAGTATATTCACCATTTTGTTCGAAAGAGTTTAACACAGAATGAAAAACACTTATTTTGAAATCTTGCCTAACGTGCGCTTTATCAACACAGACTACCATGCCAAAAAACCACCACACATTCAAAACAAAAATAAAAAAGGGCACTTGCTGTTCCCTCTCCCTCACATCCTGTTGCACACAGCTTGCACATCAAATAGACCCATGATTTAATGGCCTCTAAATGCTGAGTAGAAGGAGTGTTGTGGTCAGACGCCAAACCAAGGATCAGGGCCTCCCACAAAGTCTGCACTTTTGCCAGTGTGTAAATTTTGCATTTATGGCGCGTGTGTGTGTGTGTGTGTGTGTGTGTGTGTGTGTGTGTGTGTGTGTGTGTGTGTGTGTGTGTGTGTGTGTGTGTGTGTGTGTGTGTGTGTGTGTGTGTGTGTGTGTGTTATAAAAGAAAGCAGAAAATAAACTATTAATGAGCAGATGTGAAGGACAGGCTCTCAAATGTAGCTTTTGGCACATATTTTTTGTATAGTTCATTCACAATACATCTTACTCTCTTTAACTCTTTCCATTTATCATTCAAATGTGCTGTAATTAATGCAAAAATGTTTGTGAATGTCGAGGTGTTGTCACTGCATGCAAATGAGTATCAATGCTGGGAATTTCAGACTGGGGAAGCATCTTGTCAACAGAACAATGCTTTTGTCCGCCATGTGCTGTTTATTCCTGTACATTTTGCAATGAGAAAATGACGTGAAAGCTGTCAACCTGGGTCTGAAACAAAAGGGACAGGATGTTTTTGGATTGCCAAGCCATGTTCATCACACATTCATGATTCAATTTGACGAGAGCCTCGTGTTAAGCATCACACGACTGCATGTGTTAGTGTGCTTGTGTCTCTATATACAGTGTAACTGTGAAAGTGGTTGTGATTACTTGTGCACATTATCCGTACATCTAATTAACAAAAGACGGTATCATACTCATTGATATGCATGCAAGTAGAGTAACCTAAAGCCATTACCTCCTTCCTACAGTTGTCCCAAGTCTGTCATGTGGCTTTTTCGCTCTCAGTCACAAGCACAGTCTGATACTTGGAGCTGTACGGGAGCGTAGGGGTGAAAACAGTGTGTCCAGTGAGAGACGTGTCACTGTGAGTGATGTGCTCCTGTATGGGGGTGTTGTCTTCCACCCTCTGTCTCTGACTTGCTCCCCCCATCCACCAGGCCAGGACCCTCTCCATCTCTTCACATTACTCAGTGACCTGAAACCACAGGGCCAAAAAAGCCTTACCAGCCCCTCCGTCTTCTTAATGAATCCAATTTTTTGCCCGAGAGCACAGGGCGTGAACATACATCCATGGCAATTCTAAATTAACTGACATTAATACAAATTAACAACAGCCACTGCCATCAAGACTGTGCCACCCCACAACGGCAGACAATGACAATGTATCTATATCATTGGAAGAAGACAGCAATTTATTCTACACCCCAAAATACCGAGTCAATAATCTAATTTAAAACAGGCTATAACCAAAACAAAAGCACAGGGTCTGATTGGTGATGGTGCCATTAAACTATGAATTATACACAATATGTTATGAAAATATCCATATAATTGACTCTGGTCTATGGCAGCCATTAATTCTTGTCCTCCATTAAGTGGTTTAAATGATCTTGTAAGAGGCCATACATCTCATGATGCCCTTTATGAGATCAACACCACATCCCCTTTAGAACTTAATCGACCCTCAGCCCCATTTGTCCATGGAGTCTGATGCAGAGAAATAATTATTTCATTCTTAAAGGTTCTGAGGGGTCCAACTTGTCCATTACCCGCAGCAGATATGCAGCACTGCAGTGGGAGGCCAAAGCTCCTCTTCGATCCATTCTCTCCTCTCATTTATGTTAAGCCAGCTTTAAATGTCAGTACAGTATTTGCATGCCAGTGAGGCTCTGTGTGCAGCTCATTATTTTCAGATGTTGACAGCCTAATCGCATGCAAGTTTAGCCCATTTTGCTAACCTAATGGTTGCTACAGCCAAGTCATACTGAACAGCACGCCAAGGTTTGCTTCTGCAGTATTCGCCTGCAGCTGTTTTATTCACTTTGACTTTCACAGGGGGGGAACACAGAAAATACATCAACCTAGTATAATCTGCTCATCAGTGATGACAGGAAACCTTCCATGCTGACCATCAAACAGCACTGTCTTTACCAAGTCTACAACATAACACTGATGTAACAAGACAGCCAACATGATTTACATAAATGACATGTTGAGGCTTTGATTCTTCTGCTCACACGCCTGACTTTGTTCTCACCAGGGGTCGTTTGGAGGATGAAGACTGAGCAGGGCAGAACTCTTCCTCCACAGGTCTGATATTACCCTTCTGACAGATTGACCTTCAGGCGAAAGCTCAGTCCATCACTCCAGAGAAGTCTATCATGCCCCTCATTCACTCAGACATCCTCCACTACCCAGCAGGGGCTAACACACAGGCATTTGCTTAAGGGTAGCGATGTTTTGGTACTACTCCAAGAGGTGCAGAACTCTGCAGTGTCAGCACCTTTTAGGGTTGTAAATACAAACTGTCACCATTCATCAGGGCACCAGAAGGAGAACGCAGACACTTCAAGGCCTCATTATTTCACTGTCGTCAAGCACCTCGACATAAGATCACTGCAATGCAGCAACGGGGCAACATCCCTTATCCAGTTCAGGCCAACAAAAAGGTTATTAACGTTACTGGTAAACTGGGTGTGTTCACATTGTTCAGTCACTGTTACCAAACTCCTGGAGACAGAGTCAGTGGAGCTGACGTCAGAGGATTTAAACAAGTGAATGCAATTAGTGGTCTATCTCCTGCTTTCAGGCGTGTGGAAAAGTGACAGCAGTGTCATCCTGTAACTATACAAGTTATGCACACAACGCTGCAGCGGGTTGAGAGACTGCAGTAAGAGAACACCCCCCCAACCATCACCACCACCACCACCCCCACCCCTCAGAGCAGCATCCAAAAGCACACTGAATAAAAGTAAAGAGGAAAAAGTTTGGTGGGCCAGGCTGGGTGGAGGGATGTGGGATTAATTAAAAGCTGCTGTCACTGTGGTGTGCTAGTGACACGCAGCCACACGATTACTGAGATCTCTGTGTGAGAAGAATTTGCTCCCACAACTCATTTCCTCCCCACCAAGGGGGGGGGGGGAATTGTCTGTTCTACAAAATACTAAGAAAGAGAGAATCATTTTTCATTTAGAGGAATTTGAGAATCCAAACGGAAGGACAGGGCTTGGGGGTGGGAGAACAAGGATAAGGAGAAATTCTTTTGTTTTTGAATAAAAGTCTGCTCAATCTATTTCAATCGAGTGGTACACTGGGCTGGTGGGAGGGGAGGTCAAAGGATCTAAGCCACTGTAATCCTAAGCTTGCAGCTGCTTAAAACCTGCTCAAGTTAACACAGGGGTATGTGTGCGTCTATCGACACTATCACACTCGTGCAGCTTAAACTAACATCTGGCAACGTTACCGTATCCAACTTCCAACCTCTTTCTTGGACTGTTTAGTAATCCCTTTGTCGCAACCAATACTGAAACAATTTTAATCACAAATCACACATGATACAACGCTTGAACATAACTCCTACGGCTGTAATGATAAGTCAACTATTCGGAATATTGATTAAACAATTTGTTATTTATCAAGCAAAAGTGTAAAATATTCTCTGGTTCCAGAAAATCATATTTGTCAGACAAAACAAGTAAATTGATGATGTCATCTTGGTCAAAAGGAGGATATATTTATCAGAATCATAAGTTGCAGCTGTTTGTCATGTGCTGAAAGCTGTATACATTAAGTTATCCAAGTCTATATAGTCCATATAAAGATAGGTGTAATAATACCTCCACATTTAATTATAATAAGTAAGATAAAGATAAGCTATGGTTGCTTTTTTTCTACCAATTTGAATTAATATGGGAAATAAGATCTAATGGCTGCATTGATTGTTGGGACTGATCATTATATTTCAAATTGTTTGAATGAGACAGTAACATATTTTCTATTATATAATATTACTAGAGCTTGGCTGTTTTGTTAATTTTGACAATCTGTAAAACACACTTCAGATTCACCTTGTAGACAGGCGGAGCAGGCAGGTTGTCAGATCCTAGCACTTCAGGCATTTCATAGAATATTTTTAATTGAGGATTAAAGTTAATGCATTTATGGCACTGTTGAATAGTCAAATAAAAATGTCTCTGGGATTTTTAAAAATATATCCTACCTCTTCTTAGTGTTGTCAGGGTGAGACATAAAGCAAACCAGGCTGGAGTGCTAAAGGTTACACCCCAGCCACACATGCAATTAACAACAATTCTTATTAAAGGTGATAGCTGCGGTGAAAACAGCATACTGTAGATGAGGAAGACGGCAATGGGGCTTATTAATTCACACTTCACTCTTCCTGTCGAGGGCAGATATATCTTTTCTTTTTTTATACTCTGTGGAAGTTTGGAGGATAGACAGCGTGTACATGTATGTGACCTCAGTTTGACAGCCGTTTCATCAGGGAAAAACAAGCTCACTCACAAAATGATGAACTACACTTGTGAGACTGTTCCCCCGAACACCTAATAAACCAAAGATTGTGAGCACCTCACAAATTAAAGCTCTCCAAGAGTCAGATGAAAATTTAATATAACCAGAAGCTTTAATGCTGCTAATTATTCATCCCCTTTAATATGCAGACAGTTCATTTAAACAAAAACTTAGGCAGAAGAGGAAAGTTTCCAGTTTCAGAAAACACTGCTGGGAAATGCTGGCAGGCCCATTCTTCATTTTCTAATTATGCTGGATTATTATTAGCTAGAGACACAACTGACGAAGAAGACATACATTGATGGAAGTAGCGCACTAATGAAATAAGGAGATGCCAGGAAATTCATGCCGAGTAGATGATATAATTATAGAGGGATTCTACTGTTTGTAGTGCAGAGGCCAATGTGGAGCTGAGAGTTTTGCTAGAAAATATTTTACATTAATGAAATTATGAAAAAATTAAATAAAATTACCTTGTTACTTATGATTTTTACTACAACAATGCTGAGCTTGAGGCAGACACACTCTTTATGCATACATCTACCTACCACATATTTCCTGTGTTCCAGGCCAAAAGCATAAGGACCAAATGTTCCCAGACTGGTGCTAATGTGACAAGGGTGTTGGCTTTTGTGTAGAGTCACCAGAAGTTGTCAATGGCACCACGAGCTTGGTCATTAATCACACAGTCGCCCAGTTGTGTGCATACATGACACAAGGGCAGGGTCATAATGGAAGGGGGTTGAGCCCTGTAACATGGACTCTTGCCCCAGGAGCCCCAGCGGACATGAATGAAGGGGTCCCACACATTCATAGTTACCAGGTCACTAATCAAATTATGTTGATAGCCAGGGATAGCACACGGGACAACAGAATTCATTTAGTATCCCTCACCTCTATTGTCTCTCTGCTGGGGCATTACTGGGGGCTGGGATAAATAAGTGACCCCCTTTTCTTCTCAATGTATTTGAATCCCTTCAAATGAATAAGATGCCTTGTGTGAGAGGCATGAATTAAACACAACGACAAGAGGAGCTAATCTGGAAGCTCGGATGACATAGTTGTCACTGCGAGAAAAACTATGCAAATGTAAATCATCAACATGAGCCAGATGGTCATAGATTTGGGCAAATTCACTTAGTCAGGAATAAGTAATATGTCATATTATAAATAAGGCCAGTGCATTATTGGACAACATATGTAAAAAGGGATTCTGAGTTGAGGTATGTCCATCCATCACTCAAGGTGATCATTTGGTAATAGGTCCCCTGAGGTGACAAATCACAACAACCCTGTCACCAGGTCAAATCGTGCATGTGTGGGCACTTCCAGATGTGTATTTCATTCATGCATATACCACAGTCCCAAAGTGTTCCAGTGCCTTTGCTATGTAGCATTTTAATTAACCCTGCGTTGACAGAGTGAATCTGGCAGGTTATGCATGTCTTGGTGTTGGGGTGAGAGGGTAGTGAGGAGAGAGGAACATGACAGCAGGGTTAATGCCGAACCCACCCAAAGGCATAATACAGCAAGCAGCAGGCCCACTCTTAGACAGGTGCTCCTTCTGGGGTCAACCGCCACTCCCTAACCACACAAAGCCACCGTCTGCCACCACAAATCAGACCCGTAAGGCCAGCAACGGGGAAACACGCAGCCCTGAGTTGACTCCGGTAAATGTTATGAATTTTCAATGAACCAAACATTTACACATGTTTGAGCCTCTTCAATTACAGGTTAGAAACGTACCAGTTGGCAGTCATTTCCCTGACTGTTGGTCTTGTCCTGAGGTGAAGTTAATTTGAGCAGCTTAAATGTGTATTTGACAGGGTGGATAAGATGTATTATCACCAGCGGTTTCTTTGCTTTGTGAAATTTGTCATCTCAATGACCATTTAAGCTCACATTTCACACCAAGTGTGATTTGAATATAAATTGATCTTACATTTACACCATCTTAAGGCGTCCTTGAAAAATGCAAATCTTCTGTGAGGATGATTAATAGAAACCTTTAGCATGGTGGCCATAGTTTCATGCCCAGGAGTGGGCCAGGGTGGGTGACTGCACACGATGGCGGCAAAACTGTGGGTTGCATTGTCCACACTTAATCATGTCCAGACACAATATTAAACACTGTGAAGGTGGACAGTGAGAGCATGTCTGGGTGAGGAAAAAATAGTGAGTCTAAATGAGAATAATTTTAATTGATAAGTATAACAAATACCTACGGGTTTGACTTGGTGACAAGTTTTTTGGTTTGCAGAAATGAAAAATGTCAATGTTTCACTGAACAGGCAAACAAAGTCTCACGTCTACAGGACCTCTACCGTTGTGCTAAATGGTAGAGCGAGACTATATAAGGACCTATACACAGTGTTATTAACTTTACTCTGAAGTTCATTTGCACTTCTCTAATGCCTTATCTGCCCGTCAGTGACATTATTGCACTCAGTGCATGAATGCCATTGCCATATTTCTCTGGAGCACACGCCACACTCAAATGTACTCTACAAGATGTGCCTGTCTGTCTGTCTTTCAGCCTTCAGATTGAAATATACATGGGTCATGTGCAATGAGGCCAGTGATTATAAAAGAGAGATACATCAATACTTCATGACACCATTGCTAGAGACTGCCAATAAGCTGAGCAAAATTGCTGAGGTATTGACCGGATACAATGGGCTTCATTGGATGCCTGTCATTTAAGAGACAGCAATTAGCCGGTTTTATTGCAGATCAAAGAGGCAGCTGGAAAAGGTTCCACACTTGGCTGTTGTGAAATAAGAGATACAAAGTAATGTCGGTGGTAAAGCCTTATTTTCTATAGTCTCAAGTGCTTGAATTAAAAAGAAACAAGTCAGAGTGGTTCTTTCATGCAACGAGGACATGGTCATGGCAGTATTACAAGCGATGGAAGAAGAGATTTTTTTTTTGATTTTTAAAAAACAATGTTCAATAAGACTTACAAGAGAAACTCACTAAAACTCATTAAAAAAAATTAGAATTAAGACGATTTTATGATTTATGACAAACACATGTTGTTTCTGCATGTGAAAAAAAGTTGATTATTAAAAGAAATTACGATACCAAGGGATATTCATGTACAAGTGTTTTTGTGAGCACACACTCAGCTCGGGAGAGAGGATGAGAACTGTCACCACAGCCGCCAACAGAAAGGGAAGGAATAATATGGATATTGTAACAAACATGGGCCCCAGTTTGAGACAAAAAAGGCTGTAACACAGCATTGATATAAACCTGGTTAAAGCATGGTGATGTTCCCAAGAAACAAGAGTGATATACTAAATTAAAGAATAATGGAAACAAGACGACATGTCCCTAAAAATGGTGATTCGGGCTTCACCCTGCAGGCATGCACACTTCAAAATGTTAAGCTGGTAATACATTAAACTCCAGGGGTTCATCTTACCACTAGGAGTTCTCCGAAATGGCAAGTTCCTAGTTTCCACTTTTATCCCTCCATTATTCCTCCATGTTCTGACCTATTCAAGAAGCTGCTGAGATCAACTTTTACCACAGAGTGAATAGTCTAGGATGTGAAGTCTAGGCTAAGAGAAATGGTTGACCTTGTTTCTGTGGATGACATTGCACTTCATGAATGGACTTTCTCATTATGCCCTCAATGACTGAATCATAATTAATCATAATAATCTAAGTATGATGAAACACATAATTACTGTTGCCATATTCGCGATTAAGATGTTATGTTATTTGAACTTGAGCAGTATCTTTAGCACCAGCTGTTCCAAGTAGTTCAGTGACAGCCATTAACCTAGGAACATACAATACATAGCAATGCATTATCAAAGGTGCAACAGTGACTTTATAAGAAAGACTGTGCACAGTGACAAGATTGCAGACCTTAGAAGTTCAAAAATCAATGCTTCTGTTCTATTAAAAACTACTGGATATGGTTGTCTTTTGAGACATTTTATGAACATTGCTTGTGCAAATTTTGTAATCCAACAATAGTAACAATATTTACAAAAAATTAGCAATGTCTCATTTGGTAAATTATGGAAGTTGGGAAATGCACATTATATTCAGAAAAGGTTATTCATGTTACAATCTATAGAGCCACCTTGGAAACGTAACCTAAAGATTCTGTTACGAGCCCTCAACAAACGGGATAATTCGGAATCAGCAGTCTTTCTGAATATCAGTATGTAACAAACTCATGCAAAGTGTGGCCTTTCCAGTTTCTAAAATGCCTCCTTGATACAAGATCAGGAATCAAAACAAGTATGAAATTTTAATCAACACAAACCATAAAATACATGAAAAATACTGAAAACTGACACTCCTCGCAAGCTGCAGTGTTTGTGAAGTAAAATCCTGAGAGAATTGCTGGTGAGGCTGGTGTTGAGGAGCTAATTAACTTGACCAGGGATGGATCACAATGTCCTGCCGGTTAGATGTTTGTGCCTTGCTGCATAAGCAGATGCTCCCTGAAGTGTGTTTCAGGTAAGTATGCAGTATCATGTGTTTGTACTATTGTATTTGGTTAATATTAGAGTAGTATTTAAAAACTTTGTTGTTGATGCAAAATGTAAGAAAAATGCTTTTTGATGTCTGCAACTTAACTAAAGTTAGACGCAAATGATCACGTTAAATCATCACAAATTTTGCACATGGAGTGGTCTGATCTACATGACCTCTTTGTCAAGCCCTTCTACCTTACAGTACAGTAAGTTCACCATTGAACTTACTCATGTGAAATTACTCACACTAACTACACAGAAAACTATGGAGAAAGGCCATGTAATTTATCACATTAAGCAAGGAATCCAGGAAAAGTAGCCAATGTCAATACAGTGGCTAATGGGGATCTATATAAAAAAAAAAAAAAAATGCTCCCACATAACAGTGCTATGCAGATTCCTTAAGCAGTCTCTGTATTCTTTTTATTAATTTGTGTCCTGTGATTTCCAAAAGTCAAAAAAAAAGGAAAGTGAGACCGTGTGCAAATGAAAGTGCTAATGCTCCGATTGTGTTAAGATAATGTACCTGATGAGGCAATTTCATAGTCTGGCTTCGTGTTAGCCGGCAAGCTTCATTAGTCTCAGCCTCCAAAATGGCACTCAAACTGAATGACCAAATGGTTATCAAGTGCTAAGAGCCGTACCGGGCACCTGTGCCATGCACCATAAACCTCTGATATTAATTAACATCAGTTGTTCACAGATTTTATTGGGTGATGCCTTTTTAATTGACACTTGCTACGACTGATGAATTCATAAGGTACACTTGACTGTAGGAGGGCAAAAGAGACAAATTAAAGTCCATTAGTTTTTAGGAAGATTGAAGGTGGAGATGGCTGAGCAGATGAGAGAGGAACAGCCAGGCCACAAGAGCTCAGGTTCAGACGGAAATCCAGACTATGGGGAGACCCAGTGTCTGCCAAGATGAGATAAGGACAGCACAGAGACCATGGCGCACTGCCCTGTACTGTTGCTTTAAAAAAATGGAGTGGAGCCGGTTCAGTTTTAAGAAAGCTCTATTCCCATAGAGGCCCTCTGATATGTGTAGAACAGGCAACTTTTGTTCTTTATTTACATTCTTCCTGGATTGGCTTGAATGAATTATGGAGTCTATTTTGGTTTGCAATGGGGTTGATGAGGAACTGGTCCAAGATACAAGTGAAACCTCAGGAGCTTGGAGCCCCAGAAGCCAGTTTAACAGTGTGGTCTCCAAAAGCATCAAGTAGTCCCTGCCAACATGCAAAACCAGTGTGTGTGTGTGTGTGTGTGTGTGTGTGTGTGTGTGTGTGTGTGTGTGTGTGTGTGTGTGTGTGTGTGTGTGTGTGTGTGTGTGTGTGTGTGTGTGTGTGTGTGTGTGTGTGTGTGTGTGTGTGTGTGTGTGTGTGTGTGTGTGTGTGCTCTGAAGGATGGCTGGACAGAGGACAAACATATAGTAAGATCCAGAGCAAAGCTTGACAGGTGTTCCCTCTAACACAATTACTTTTTATGCATAGCATTTTGGTGTGTGGGAATGGTATGCATGCAGTTTTCACAGTTATGGTTAATACTCCACTGCAAAAGCTAATAAACATAACAAGAAGACGGTGTCAATCTCAAGACAAAATCTCTGGCTTAAAATCCCTGTCCTCAAAGGTCTCTATGACGGGTTGGAAAACTAAAACCACATTTTCAACTGTAGAGTGCATTACTTTTCTGAACTTATAATGATTGCATCGGTGTAAGATACAATCCTTAGTAAATCAACAGTGACTGGCTATGCAAATCAATCTCACACTGACTAGAAACTAAGCTAAGGGCTACAAGTTGCCAAAATCAATATTTCAAAAATTCTTTAAAGGTGGATAAATTTGCTGTAAGATGTGAAACAAGACAAAAATGACATCAGTTAAATTGAAAAAAATTGGGCCAGCTGAGAAAGCACTAGAAAACAAAAACTGTGGTATTGCTGCTATCAGGGGTAAATAACAAAAAGGTTACTACTTCTACTACCAAAAAGCTACACTTAGATAAGCAGAACTAAAATCCTCACCTATGCCTGGGGCACCCGGCTTTAATCAGTCACCATCCTAATGAAAACTAGACTGTTTGAAATGAAGGATGAAAAATTCTATATTTTATCTGTGTTCAGCTTCATCACCAAATCAGGGACAATTCAAATCAATCACCAGGACTTCGGGCAGTGTGGTGGGGTCAAATGAGCAACAATTTGACAATAAGGCTCCATTAAAAACACTATAACAGTTTAATAAGCAATGTAGAATTAATGCAGTGGAAGGAGGATAGTGAATCATGATAGGATGTTTTATATACATGGTAGTTGCAGCACCAACCTTGCCATCAGGAAGACATCATTAACACCTCGTGGTTGTATGCCTTCAACAACCAGTCATGCATGTCAGTCCAGACTGGTGAAGACTTTGAATGAATTTGTGCATCTTTTATTTGTGATATTATTGTGATATATCCTATTTATAATGTCACAGTGGGTGTGTGAATTTTTTCTCAGAAGCAGCTTGTTCATCCTCGAGTCCAAGTGAACATTTTTGCCAAATTTGGAGGGGAGAGAAAAAATAAGAAAGAAATCAATCACAGGTATTCCTGGATTTTCTCGTTCATCGGATTGGGATGGATTGGACAGAAAACCAAAACAACAAAAATGCTGAGGCAAATTTTTTTTTTTTAATATTGGGTCTTATCAATACTCTTAATGGTTAGGTTTTTTTTCATCTTATCCTTTATAATATATATCATATTAGTAGCCCAAGTATTAAGTTTGATTAATGCTTGAAGCATCCGTGAGGGTGGGTACAGCCATTGTGACTTCACACCAGCAGTGGTTTTTCACCTGTACACGCGCATCACACATTTCCTAATAACACGGTTGTGCAGGTAAAATGCAGAACTGCAAGAGGCTCCTGGAGCAAGAAGTGTCTGGAGAAGAAATCTGTACAGGCATGGTTATGGATTATAAAAGATCCAAATGTTCTCTTGTCACGATTCCGTTTCAGCTCATGCACCGTCTGTGTGGAAAGCATAACTGTACCTTTAGGAGGAGACAACGACTGTGGAGAAGAACTGTTAGCCTCATACAGAGTTTTACCGCAACAGACAGGACTCTTTCATTTCTGCAAGAACCATTAGGTAACCATTTATGATGCTGGAATTATTCACAAGCTTAGGCAATATTAACAATTTTCATATTTTGGAAATCCAGATTTTCATAATAACAATTTGTTATGGGCTAAAATGAGCATAATGAAGTCAAGGGGGTGTGAGAATTACAAATCATATTTGCGTCATAAGCTGAATGTGAGTATGTACGGGAGTGTGTAAGAAGCAGCCAGTAGCTGTTCAGATTCATATTGTTTTAGACAGTCACAGATGAAGGTTAAATTTCAAATTTAATTTTTATTCACAAGTTCATATAAATACAAGATACATCCACATTTGTAAAACTGTGAGGCCGCACAGTTGTTTGTGAACCAACATGGTCAAATCGATGCAGATGTTTAGTAGGTATAATGTTAACCATGTTCACCGATCTCAGTTAGAGCCGTAATATATTCATATTTTTCAGTTAGCACTAAACACAAAGTGGAGCTGACACTGATGAGCCTGTTATTGGTTTTGCAGGTATTTGGTCATAGACCAAAGTAATGGACAATTTTAAATTCTGCCGTGATGAGCGGGCAAGATAAAAAGTGACGAGATGATCAAGTCATTATAATTCATCCATGATTGTCTGAATCTAATTTCACAAAAACCCTTTCAAAAGATAGAGACATTTCACTCAAACTAAAAATATGAATATTAAAATTACATTGTGAATCATCAGTGAATCATCAAAGTCAAATCATCTGGGCGACATTTGTTTGTACAAAATGTCATTGCAATGAAACCGTCTTAGTTTGAGAAGTTTCAGTGGGGGGTTGACCAACCCACTGCCCTGTGCAGAGCCACGTTGCCAGTGTGGCTAATAATATAGTATGTGGTGTTTTGTTGTTTCAGCATATACAAACACAAAGGTGCATTCCTATTAGAGCATTTCATGTTAAATACTTGGAGCATGTCAGGATAACACTGTGCGTGCAACATGTCCCTTACTTAAATGAATATAAAATGGATAGTTCAACAAGCATATTTTAAGAATTAAGCCATTTTACCCATATTAAGATAATAGTAATTAATGAGACATAGTGGGATGTGTTGAAATGCTGGTGTTTCATGCAGAACAAAGGTCCAGCAAGAATGGAAGCCCCGAGGATAAGGACCCAGAGCACAGTAAGAAGAAAACACTCCTGTCTGCTTCATACAGTCATTAACCTTTCTCCAGCAGGGAAGGCCGCGTGCTTTCTTCTTTCATTCTCTTCACACAGTTCATTAACAAGCTCCCTTTCATTGACTAATTCCCGTTTCAAATTTGCTCTTTGTTAATAAGAAGCAGGTTTAACCTCACAAAGAGCTACTATTCTGTTTACTTTTTAATAATATATCCTAGTGTAGATGATTCAACACCAAAACACACTGTCCAATTGTAGACACTTCAAAAATATATTGGCAAAGTAATTGTGTGGGGGTGCAATGTATTTGTGCTTTCTCAGTCTAAACAAAAGTTTGTGTGCTGCCTTGGTCTTCTGCTGGTTTTCCTAATTAACTCCTTTTTTCAGGGGGGATTTAAAATAGGCCAATGAAGCCACCTGATAAAAGGAAAGTTATAACAGCCTTCTCATCCAGTAAATTAACCTTGGCTGCCTTCTGCACCCAAAATGTAACAGGTTTGTAATCAATTGTGGCTCCAGAACACTTTTCACAAGCTTAGAGAAGAAAGATGCTCAACTTGTGTTGTTCCTTGATTACAAAGGGGATGAACACTTTTCTCAGAAACCGTCAGGACACAAATCCCTTAGTTCTGCCCCAAGAGTCGAATGATCCAATTGTCAAAACAAAGCCGGCGTGCAGCCTGCATCTGAGGATGTAACAAGGAGAACGGAAACAATGTTTAGTGTATCCCATCCTGAAAGATCTCCACTCCAAGTGAACCCCCCTCAGTGGAGAATTTAACTGCATGCATTCATCATCAGTGAGGGGTCTCAGCTGCACAACCTTACCTCCCTCAACTCCCTCCGCTATGCCCGTTTGCATGAGCACACGAAAACAACAGACAGTCATGCAAACAAACTCGCATGCTACTCGTCACTCTGGCGTGTTCAACAGAGGTGAGGACTGCAGCCTCTTCTCTGTCCGTTCAGTGCAGATTTAAGAGGACGTCATCCTTGAAAATACAGACTTTGAGGGTTCATATTAAACAGATTCTGAAACAGGGATTTCACTTCCCCCTCCTCTAATCACCAAAGGTGTAATTAAACAAGACAATGAATCCAGAGAATCTCCAGTGTTGTCATAATAAGCGGTCAAAGAAGCATGAAACAACCTTGAACTTGTTTATCTCTGCCGCAGTATGTTCAATGTCATTATTCTTAATAGGGTTTTGGTGTGAATGTGCATAAACAACGTACATGTCTTTAGCATTACAGGGACGTTTTTTCAAAGCTGCTTCGACTCACATTTAAGGCACTCTACTGAGATCATATCAAAACACTGGATAGATCTGCTCTACCCTGTCAAGCACAGCAGTAGAAATTATCATATTAAACGCCATGCCTCTGTTCAGCAGTTTAAATGAGTCTGTCTTGGGAGGGGAATATGAGCCATTTCTACCACTGCTAAATTGGCAGTGTTTGACTGGCATCGCTGACACCGGGGAAGAACAGTCAGTGCTGAGACACATGCAGAGACAGGGTGAGTCTGCCGTGGTCATGAGTCACATCTTTTTGTCTTCCACACAAATACTAATGAAATTAAATAAGTGTGACTGGAAAATGCTAATGAACCAGCTTGTTTTTATAGCAACTTCACAATAGACCAAAGCTGTTCAGACTTACTATGGTTAAGCTTTCAGAGATCTGGATAAAGGACGGTCCTAAGGTTTCATTGCTGGTGTGTGTCATAGTCATGTTCTATACAGTCTATACAAAGTTATTATTCTGATCAGTTTTTTTCCTTTTGCCCCAGATTTCACCCACAGTTGAAAGTATTTTATATTCCAAAAAATATTTAAAAAAGAAATCTACACAATTTTACGAACCCAAAGTTCATCATCTAATCTCATTGTAATGGCAGTGCATTCCTAAAGACAATTTTCACAGCTAAAGAACAAGAGTCCTTTTACAAATGCAAACAAACAAGACTGCTGTAGTTTTTTTTCCCAATAAACCACAGCAATTGAGTTTTGGAACAGTGGTCACCTTCACAAATCTTGTTTTTATTTAAAGGTGTAATCTATAAATAAATGTTGGTAAAAGGTACATTCATGAGCAGCACGTCAAACAGACATACTTTTTGTTTTTTACCTCAAAAATTCAACATCAAAGATCAATGCTGCACTGTTTAACTTAAACACAAGAGGCATGATACACATGGCACTCCTGTTGGTCAGGTGATTGGATGCAACTTGCCTAACTCCACATACAAGAGGACACATGAGAGTCAGCAGTGATAAGGTGACAATAGTGCAGAAATTCACTGTGGCTAAGAAATTGAGGGCAAGTGGAAAAATGGAGAAAAAGCCGGAGCGTAAAATGCATCAAATATGATTTTTGTTTAGTGACATAGTAATAATCAGCCATGAAAAGAAAAATCTATTAAGCACAATTCAATATCAGTAGCGCTGAAAATACTCCCAGCACACATTTTTTTCTTGTTGATGTTGCAGTTCTTTCACGGCCCTATTTAAAATATGTATGAAAAACCACAAAAAGTTTGTAAAATATGAGATATTGATAGTAAAGCCATTTTAAGGGCATCATAATTAATTTGACCACAGAGGGTGAAAACCAAAACCATCGACAGCGCTAAAGCTTTAAAAAAAAAACACTGCACTATTGTTTGTGCAGTATTTTTTTTCTCAGTGGTTTCTTCATTTTAATAAGCAAGACGAAGTGTGTGTGTGTGTGTGTGTGTGTGTGTGTGTGTGTGTGTGTGTGTGTGTGTGTGTGTGTGTGTGTGTGTGTGTGTGTGTGTGTGTGTGTGTGTGTGTTTGAGAGCAACACGGAGTGAGATTGAAGCGAGATAGGTTTATAGACTGCGTACAGTAAGTTGAGATGCGTGCAGCCAGACAAACATTTCCCAATTACCTTCCATGCAGGGTTTTCATTAAGTACTTCCACATAAGAGTCTGACTGGCTGCTCCGTCTCCACCGCCGTCTGCAGCTAATCAAATTCACAGGTCGTCTCAGAAGCCTTCTCAGCCTCCCATTATCATTAATCTGGATGGCCATCTCATCGGCACCGTGGTTAACGAACAATGTTAAGGCTAGAAATTCAATTTTCTACCATTGGCAATTGAATTGGTGATCAATTGTAGCATCTCAGAGCTGAAGGATCGTCAAAGCAGGGTCCTCCATTCTTCCGTTATCGGAACGCTCAGATGAGCTCCTGAATCCCATTAATAAAGCAGCAGTACAGCTGTGCATGCTGTGCATCATAGACCAGCCAACGCTAAAGCTGACCCTCTATTTCCAGCTTGGGAGGAAGGATGGGCACGACAGACCAACGATACTTCTACAAAATGAAATGTAGCATATGTGCTGTCGACAGTACAGTGTGAACTGAGCAAGGGAGGAGGCCTACATGACAAACACTGATTAAAAAATATATTATCTGGGGAATGAAAATATGAAATCTCTTGTTGTGGGAGGGAAGGAGAAGGAAAAAGATTTGTTTAATGTAGTGATGAGAGTTATTATCAGTGGAGGGTAACATGACAAGAAGAATGTGTAATTGCTTTAATTTTTCTGAAGTAGAATAATGACGTTCCAGTAAACCCAATCACATTACAGTTACCGACAAACCTACATCAAGCCCCCATTTTTTGTTCTAAAGATACTGAATTTTGTCAACCCTCATGTTATTGCTATCAACATTATGTTGACTGCTTTCCTTTCATCTTATTCCTGTTTACATGTGCACAAATAACACAGGATGCACACGAGACATGAGACACAATGAGATGAAATGCGCATGAACATGAGATAGGAGTGATAACAATGGAAGGGTGTAAGGTACGTGTCATTATTTAGAACCTGCTACATGCATGAAAAATAACATTACATAAATTCTAGGGCGTAACAAAAAGTTAAGATGCAAATACTTTTCCCAAGGAGCAATGGTTAATATAATTCAATTTATCACTGTTAAAGTGAAACCAGACATTACACATGTAATATTTTTACTGTAATGCCCTTGGCAGTGTTGTTTATCATGAAATTACACAGAACTATGAAAAAGTACTGCATTTAAAAACTTGCAGCGCTCTGAGTCGTGAGTCTGACAACATCTAGTAAGTGGGTTTGGTCTTGTGAGCTGAGGGAATAGAATGGATGTTGTGTGTTAGGGGAGCACCAAGCCTTTTCTCAATGCTGCATAAGTTACACTGTCTGACTGCAGTGGGGTCTATTGAGACAGAGTGCCTGCCAGAAGAGCAGAAGACTAATAGCATGCTGCCATATCTGCTTATATTGTTACACGTGCCCCAAAGGACAGCTATACTGCTATGAAATTACACCACAAGATGTCCTGTTACGACATTTTAGCACCGTATGCAGCACAAACTGACAATGGCAACAAGTTGTACACCCGCGTGATGCACTGTAGATATATTATAAATAGATAAAGAACTTTTAACAGTTTAGATTTTTTTATATTTAATTACATTTATATTCATGTTCATTTTATTACGTGCAGGTACATATATATTGTATATTTTGCTTAAAGCCACATGTCAAAGTTTCATTCATTTATTTTCTGTATGCCTTTTCAATATTACTATCACTGCTAACTTTTTAGACTAGGCCACTCCCTCCTCCCATACACCTGAGTCTTCCCCACCCACCCAAAGTGGCTTTTCTTAAGATATATTCCAGCCCAATTCTGTGCTTTTTCTTCCAGACTGTCCACTGTGTTTTCCAGCATTCCTGACCTGTAAATCATGCCACAGACAGGTCCCCAAAACAGGCTGTAACGTTCTTATACTTAAAAAAAATATATTTTATTACATAATTATTAAAACATGTTCACCCCCTGGCACCCACAAAACTTGAAAGAGCAGATCATTTGGTTCTATCACTGAAGTACTAATATTTTTCTCACTGATAAAAATAAAAACTGCAGATTTTTTGGGGGGATACCCACAAATAAAGATTGACTGGCAGAATGGAATACACACGTGCTGTTTCCATGTTATCCCCTTACATTATATGCCCGGTGACGATAAGAGTAAGAAATGAAATAAGAAAGGGTCCTTCCAATGTGATCATAAGCTAACCCATAAATAAAAAAATGTAATATATATCATTATCTGGGTATCAAATAACCTGGAGTGTCCTGGAATGTGAGATTTTGGTCATATCACACAGCCTGAGTTTGAGTTTTTAAGTAAAGATCCAATAAAAAAAAAAAAACTACAGCATTAACTAAGGCAGCACTGCTTCCATGTGAATGAGAGTCAAAAGAACAACCACAAAATGCCACACGGCTTAAATGTGTTGTCAACCTCACAAAGAAACAATACATTTGAGCATGGCGATGTTAACTCTTTGAGATGTGAAAAATGATGATTAACACTGAATAATGGTGGCAGCTGAAAGTGGACAGAGATGTGCAACAGAGAAACAAGATTTAACAGACAATTTGATTCCATCAATATAGAGACACAACCAAAGAAAGAAGATGAACACAGCCATGAAATCCCACAACACAATGTTCTGAACACTGGTTTCCCTATACTACCCAGTGACCCCCCACACCCTGCTTTCCATTCAATCCCCCAACTGTCCCAAACAGGAGGGGGAGGGTAGATATGAAAGCGCTTATTTGTTGGCTTTTGTGCAGTGAACTGCTCTGTCTGCACGCGTGCTTGAGTTGCTCACCAGCTCACCCACATGCTTGTGGTTGTTCGCGCCCGTATCTTAGTAACAGCACAAGGCAAGCAACATTTGGGGCAGATTTTACTGTAGAATTAATTTAGGACTACAGTGTCAAAGAGCCCAGGCTACTCTCCATCTAAATAATCAAATTGTTAATAAAATGCTACAGAGAGCCATTGAAAATATGACGTCAACCATGTGCAGTGTATGTGTGTACGTACAATTCAGGTTAGAACCAAAAACAATGGTGCTATACAAAAAGGTGTACTTTCCTGCTTTATTTCTAAATGTGCGTGTTACATGAATGAAGAATGGTTGTACCACCTGGGTTTCCGTTTGCGTCAGCGTTCCTTTTATTGTGCACGCTGGCTGACGGTCTACTTCAGTTCCACCCATTTCCCAGGCTTTTGTTTGGGCAGAGTTTTTCACAGAAGATATAAAAAGGTATGGACAAATATGAAAAACAGATGTGGCTTCCAACAAAATTGCATCCTTTTACTTAAGTTCCAGAGGAAAATAACATGTACTTATTATCATAAGAGTGGACAGGATGTCAATTTCTGAACGTCCAATAATCCATTTACCTTCATCATAACGTAAAGGTCACAGTCTTTTTCTACACAAAAGGAAAAGAAAAATTCTAAAAGGTATTTAGGAAAAATCTGATATTTTCAATCTTGTTAACTAAAAATCTGGAAATTATCATCTTTAAAATAATTGTTGATTTTACAACACGATTCTCACTTGGACTGGATTTATGCAGAATGTACACAAGTAGAGTTGATGAGTTGGAAACAGTTAAGGGTAAAAGAGGGAAGCAGATGATATAAAGTTTTGAAGGGGGTGTGGGAAGAGCCAGAAACTACTAGGACAGTGGCGTCCCCTCTCCTACTTCGTTGGATATAAACTAAGACCCCCTTTGGAGACACAGGGAACTGATCCTGATTATCCCAGTGGGCCTAATCCTCAGAGACCAGCACTGCCTGGCCAGTTCCCCCCAAAAAAGACTCACTTCAGTGGACAGAGAATCCGAGACACTGTGCCCCTAAACTGTGAAAACTCTCTGAACAATAGGAACTGAGGAGAGAAAGAGACCCCAAATCCACCTCCTTCCCTCATCCCCCAACACACCCCACCGTCACACTTGGGAAAGCAAAGGAGCGAAGCCTCATCCTAGGAATCCTTCTCAATATCCTGGGATTAGCTGTGGCCCCTCTCAGCGGCCCTTCTCTCCCTCCTGCTAAGGCTAATTCAGTCTGAATCGTCTGGCCAGAGCCATTGTAAAAACCGTGCCACACAAGAGAAACAATAAAATATACTAAACTTTAATCTCTTATGAGCTCATATCTCGTCTCCCCTGTCTGCACCCAAATCCCATTGAGGGAGAGAGCCTGGGAGTTTGTTAAACACAACAGGCCACATCCAGGTTTACACCCACACTCAGATAGTAGGAAAACACACAGAACCTGATGCAGCAGGCTCATTCAGGAGAATCAATAAATAAGTCCAAGCTCAAACGTGTCCTTCTGCATTCCTAAGCAATTTGAAATGTAACTAAATAAAATAGCCTACAGCCAGTTGCCTAGGCATTTGTTTCACATGAGACTCATGCACACTTCAATGTGTCCATTGTCAACAATTAACAGTTAAAATGATACATATTCAGGTTCAGTTTGAAGGGCAGCTTTGCCAAAATATGTCCCTTTCGTGAAGCATGCTGTTGTGTCCTCAACAGAGGCTTTAGAGCATCTTGTGAAAGCCATGGGATGTGGGTCCAGCTGTAAAAATATGAGTGCGCCTGGGACTGCCACCCATGCAGCGAGAATTGTGTGCGTGTGTGTGCGTGTGTGTGTGTGTGTGTGTGTGTGTGTGTGTGTGTGTGTGTGTGTGTGTGTGTGTGTGTGTGTGTGTGTGTGTGTGTGTGTGTGTGTGTGTGTGTGTGTGTGTGTGTGTGTGTGTGTGTGTGTGTGTGTGTGTGTGTGTGTGTGTGTGTTAAGTTAGTTAGTGAAAGCTTGATCCCATTGCTACCTTCTCCACATCCCGTCACCACCCCCTCCTCTGTACTGCCTACAGACATTCACTCTGTGAGGTCTAACACCAAAGACCCCAAACATCACTAATGTGCCCATCTGGACACTTTTTGCAGTCACAAATACAATGTACGAACTTTTATTTGGAGATTTCCGCTTAAGAACAGAAGTTTACTTCACAACAGTATTTCATGAAGCAAACGCAATCCTGCACACAGTCCGACTTGCAATAATGAGTTTGATTGTTTCAGTGATAAACCATCAGACATCAGGTGCTAGACCTTCATTTATTTTCTGATGAAGATCCCTTAATGCGCTAAGATGTTCTTAAATGCATTATTGCAAGTTAGACAGTGAACAGGAGTATTGTGTTTGGTACTTTGGAGTCAGTGTAGCTTTGGGCACCCTACATTAGACATGTATAGTTGAGGGTCAAAACAAAAAATCTAATGCAAATGATTTTACATATTGGCATCAGGCAAACTGTCATCTTGAGCCATATCTAATTAACAAGAAACTTAACTGTAATGACACAAGATTGAGTTGAGTTGTTTAAGTTTGGCTACCAAAATCAGCTCAACGTCGTGTGCAGCTTGGTCTTACAAGGACTTTATTAAGGGAATCTGTGAAAGTCTTTGACACTGTTTTTGGAAGTGACCTGGCCTTCTTTTGTCCATTAAAGGCCTGTCGACTTTGACCACTTTGACGCACACACAAAGAATAGTTGTTAATTGGGGCTTTCCCAGGCATGTGGCCAGCAAACATTCTCAGTCTAACGGGGCACCTGCTGCTTAGCTGCTAAAACTGTTTACTCACATTAGCTTACATCCTGTTTTGCCGTTTGCTTGCCAGTCTCCTTCCTGTTATGGTAGTGATTGCAATGTAGTCATAGATTCCATGAGATAAAAAAAAACTTACTAATGTAATTTCAAGCACAATCTGCTAGATGAGAGAAAACTGAAGGAGCTAACGAAAAGACAGCTTAGTGGGATGAAAGAAGCAGAGGTACAGGCCTCTGAAACGACTGTTAAAGAGAGTGGATTTTTGTACAGTGGCACGTATGCAAATCTATCCATTGGGAATACACTCTGGCTCTACTGCCCCCTGTTCTGATGATGCAGATTGAGGCAGTGGAGGAGGAAATTGAGTTTAGTCAGATAGAGAGGCTGAGTTAACATGTGGCCTGAAGGAAAAGAAGAAGGAGTCACCCTGGTCCCCTGGGTGGAGAGGCAAAGTCCTGAAGAACCCCAGTTAAGGCATATAGCCCCTAGGAGACAGGGATGTGGAGCTCGGTGGATCAGACCATAATAACATTCAACTGTATAGTTCCCTGGGTTGGAGATGGTAGCAGAAATTTGGGATTTTGTGTTTGAAACATTTAAAACAGTGGGGGGTACGACTTTTAAACTGAACAATTGTATTTTTTGTGATTGCCAACAACACCTTTCTAAAGAAAGCTCAAAATGGACTTTTCCCACTTAAACCTTCTCTGATGGATGGCTATCCTTTGAGGCCTTTATCTGCTGAACCTTAATTTAATAGCTGCTCAAGGCACACTGTCAGCTCCCTGTGACCTGAATCTGAGGACTTTGTGAGAGCAAGCGACCGGAGAAGAGAAGAGGTGGAGTGGGTGAAAATTTCAGAAGAAAGAGAACCAAGGAGGGAGATGGAGGGAGGAAGGGATCTTGAGAAGAGAGACAGAGAACTTCACTTTACCGCGAGTGTGTGAAATCTTCCCCAGGGCATGAGTTCTAACTGAGCACCAGCACATAGTAATGTGCAGTATTCATCTCTACACTCATTTCTTGAGTTTACACATTTCTTCTGCTTGGTTCACTACTACATCACCTTAATGGTTATAATGACATCCAAAATCCACGCTATTGCAGAATGTGACACAGGTAATGGCAACAAAACTGGTATACTGTTCATCTCTACTAAACGTGAACAACAAAAATAAATATGAGGTGGGGTTTTTATGTCTGCCTTTAATATTTTAATCAAAGGTTGATTTTAGATTTGACGGTGCACTATAACTCGCGTTGGTGGACATGTTGCTTTGTATTTAACTCACTGACAATGCTGCACTAATATTATTGTGTCTCATGCAGACCTTTGAACTTATACGAGAGTTTGAAGATGCTGTGTGCAGAAGCAGCGAAATTGCAGCTTTAGTAAGTGTAAAAACAGTCCATCGACTGGTTCATAGTACATGAGCTCTTGTGGATGTTATTTGTCGTGACTTTTGTAAAATAAATACTGGTCTTCACAGTCTCTGGGGGAAATTTCCATTGTGTCCAGATCCAGCAGAGAGAGGAATGTAGGTATAAACTAAGGTCGGTAAGCTGCGAGGGGGAGTAAGAACAAATAAGTCAAAAATAGTTTCTGAAATTTAGTTACCATGTCACTTTTTTCTGCTAAAGGCTGACGGCAGACATGATGGCAGCCTTTGTGTTATCTACCACCTCTTTTTTTCCCCTATGTAAACCCACACACCACTAATGGGCACATTTCAGCACAGGTGGCCATGACTCACCACAAATGAACAAACCACTGACCTATTTTTCAGTGTCAGCAGACAGAAAAGAAGGATTCCTTCAAACCCACTCTCTGACTTTCCCCATCCTACCAGATTTTCACTTGTATAAGTAAAAATTTCAAAATAAGAATAAAATTCAGAGGCAGAGGTGCCTGAGTAGAAACAGGCTGTTGAAAAGAAAACATGAGCCACTTATCTGCTTTCTTACTGTGGTATGGTGGATGGTGTCTCCCAGCACCCCTGCCACCCCTGCCCGGCCACAAAGATTATAAGAAGATCTGCTCATCTTTTGTGTCATGTTACTTCAAGGCTACATTGGTGCCGACTGCCTGCCTCAACTCAACCAAGACACTCACACCACGACTGTGGTTCCGCTTTATGGTTTGTGCAAAGGCAGAGAACCAAAACAACTCTGCCCGTTCTTGCAATGAAAAAAGGCCAGCAAATGTGAAAAGCAAAGGATCTACTTGCTGGGGAGCGTGTGATTTATTCATGGCCTTTAGCTTCACCCTTTCAGATGCTAGATCATGTGAAGCCGAGCATTAACATCACATGTGCAGGTGCTTTTATGGGCCCTCATCCATTACTCCTGATTTACATTCCTCAGCTAACACGGTGCTGTAACTAGAGCTGTGCCCATTCCTCACATGCAGCCAGTTCTATGTGTGGGATGGGGTTAGTCAACATACAGCAGACAGGACCTACATGTTTGTTCCAGGTCACTTACCACTGCATCAAGACTTCCATACACCCTTTTCCTTAATGTGTGAAAATGCTTTGATGATACAACATTAGTCATTCTGCAGCTGGGCCCAAAATTAATAAAATGGAACCTCTGCAACTGAATAAAATATGATCAGCAGAGGTGGGGGAAAAAAGATTTCATATTTTAGCACCAAGACTGTGCAGAATTTTTACTAAACTTCCATTGGAGGCTGGTCTCCACTTCCCCCAATTTCTACTGTATGGGTAAGCTGATATTTTTAACTGGTTTGAGATCCATTTATGCATGTTTACTTATACGAAACACTGGGGAGTATGTGTTTTGTGAGCTGAGTGTGGGCGGGGAAGCATCAAAAAGGCCAAATGAAGCACTTCCAATACCACTGAGAGATTAAATGGCAGACTCTAGCTTCAAGATATCACTATTGATTTCCCTTTCTTTCTCCCATTTCTCACTCTGTGGAAAAATAACTTCATTACTGTTCTAACTGACTCATCGCTGCACAGAGAGAGAGAGAGAGAAGCCCTATATTTCCAAGACAACCCATCTGACAAATGCTTTTCCACATGACATGCAGCACACTGTCGAGCTAATAACCACAACACAGCTATTCGTTTCTGACTAGGCCTATGCATATGTATTTATGGTCCACAGAAGGCAGTTCATCAACAATATGCTTAATAAAAATGTGGAGTATTGTAATCAAGCTCATTACATTGGTATTATTAGGATCTTTGCAAATATCTAATATGATGAGAAGACAAGTGCCCTTTTGCACGTCTAATTGTTGCATTTAAAATTGCCTTTGGGAGAGTTTTTATTTTTACTCCTTTCATTCTTCATGTTAACCTTGTACTTTAAACTTCTTATCAGCTAAGTCAAATTTAATTAGAGCTCACTCTTTCAAACCTGAAATTCATGGCTGATTACTTGGCCTCCCTCTTGGTCCATTTGTCTTGGAAGTCTATTCCTAGTAAGCACCAGATAACAAAGGAGAGGGCTAAGGGAAAGGCAGCAAGTTCAACACACACAGCTACATCCAGATTTAATATTTTACAGGAAGGAGTTCAAGATTAATGGAGGGATTTTAAAAGAGTGATGAGGAGGGGCATTTAAATTGTTCCATATCCCAAAACGGTGTTACCTTCTCAGACAAGGCCCTTTATTATATAAGCTTTACATAACGTGAGAGAAAGTGATTTGAGATTTTTTTTAAAGTCATGGGTATTCTGACAAATCAAATGTGGCAGCTTGGGGAGAAAATGAGAAAAACTGTCATCTAACTCAGTTATTCAGCCTTGGATCCAAACTGTCCTATCCAGCAAGTCTGAAGAACACAAAGAGCCAGTGATATAGAAAATAGTTTCACCAAAAGGTACCATATACAATTACAAACAGCCAAATGATTTTTCAGAGTAATGGGGGTTTGCAGGAGAATTGTTGTATCCCTTTACTTAATTATTATCAATAATATTTTATGTTAAGCGCCAACAAGGCATCTAAATAGTTTGGCTATTTCAAATTACAATGAGAAAACTGAAAGAGGAATCCGAAAAGAGACAAAGTGAGAGAACAGACCAACAGGAGTCCACACTTCAGATCTGTGAGTGGTGGTAATGCACCTATATGATAAAGAAGACGAAGAAGAAGAAGAGATTAGAGTGCAGTGAGTCAGTCACTTGCAGCATAAAAAGTTCCATACCAATATGCTTTTTCTTTCACTTAAACAGTATGATAGTGTTTTTTTCAGTTCATCTGAAACCATAGGAAAGCAGTAGTACCGGGTTTACAGGAAAATAGGACGGCATGAACTGTGCAAGCGCTTTATTAGTGACAACAAAAATGATGAAAATATATATAAGGTGTGAAATGAAAGATGCCTGTTGGTGTAAACCTCCAGCCATGTGTTTTGTGAGTTGCAATTTAACTTTGGCTTTTCTTATTCCTCTGCACAGAATGTCAAACCTTTCAGACAAAAAGTAGGCAGAATGAGGGGAGTCTGTTGTAGTGCTCTACCTGCAGATTGAAGCCGATGTTAGCATGGAGTCAGGTAATAGGATCAGACAGCCCTAGAGTCAGAGAGTGCTTGCAATTTTCCTCCAGGGAGTGTCAACAAAAGGCCTCCTACAATTACGGTGCTGAGAGGCAGAAGAGACACGACACATTTCTGTCTCATTAACACCTGCTGTCTCTCACCTTTATTACCATATGTGCCTTTAAACACTGTCCCGTTGGTCCAAGACTTCCAGAGAAAAACTCAGTGACTTTTTCATACTGTCTTAAAGGTTATAAACTGTAACCTCACAAGAGCCACTGTTACTCATGTTCTTTCAGATGTCTATATTCTTAATAGCTATTGACTCAACAGAATGCTTAGCAAAGTGATTTTAAACGTTTTGTTTCAAGAAGTTGCTGGTGTCAGATTATATTTTCGCATGTGTCTGTATATGTTATCTCTATTCTGTATGCTTATTTCAGCATGTATAGAACACAAATTAGAAATAATCAATTCAATTTAAAGAAGGTAGTGTTGTAAAATGATCACAGGAACTTTGCCTGCTCATATTACACGACTTTCCCTCGTCTGCAGTTTTGACTGAGGTTGCTTCACAGCTTACATATAAGAAATTACCATCAGTCCTGGTGTAATGCACTAGATGAGAAAAGTAATCACTAATAGATAAATTGAAATCACACGGATGGCAGCTTATCAACCTCACGAACACTACATCAGACAGTATTGAACTATGCGTTTGGTTGTAATCCCCCCTTTCCTCCTCCACTCCAGCTTTCACACACATGCCTAATAGCACTCTGCATGCACTCCACAATTATCCTCTCTCACATCTGTGATGTTTCTATAGTAAGTAAACCCCAGAAGTCATTTTACTTTCGACTTTCATTTCCCAGAACTGAAGCAGTGTACTCCCCCCTGAAAGGGACATATTTTCAGTTTTAAATTGTTAAATGGAGTGGTGATGCCAAAGCTTGGACCATTTTAGTGTCCACAATTTTTTTTTAGAGAATATTAGGTCAATCTCACAAATTTGAATTGACCTCTAAACACTGAAAATAATGATAACAAACTGCCAAACGAAATAATGTCAGTACTAAATAAATTAAATTGAATCCTGACGAGCCAAAAAAGGGGTATGACATGCAGCAAAGGTCCACAGTCACAACAAACTGTGGACGCTATGGTTATGTGGTAGGTGCTGTAACCACCAAACCGTCCAATGACTTCGCTTTCAAAAGGGAATTACTTTTCTCAAAAGTTTAATGTTTGAAGGGTAACACAAATTACAAGAACAATCTTCTGAATTGTTGATCCAGGTTATTGGCTCTCTATTTTATAATTTAAAAACCAGAATTACCAACTCATTGTCGAATGTCTCCACCTTTAGTCAAGTTGCAGTGAATATGGTCAGAATCTCTCCTTTTGTTCATGAGTTATGGCATCGAATAATCGCCGGGAAAATGATTTGCAGAACATTATGATGCAATGAAGTTGACCTTTTGGATATATAATATCATCACTTCATCATTTTACCATATTAGACATTTGCGTTATACTTAATCATAATGAATGTTTTGATTTATAGCCAAAAACGTGTTTTGTGAATTACGTTGACCTTTGACCACCAAATCCTAATCAGTTCTTGCTTGAGTCCAAGTGAATGTTTGTGCCATATTTGAATTATTTCTGTGTAGGCGTTGCTGTGATAAGGTGTTTGCAAGAATGGGATGCACGTGAGTCCGTTGTGATATTAACCTTTGACCTCCAAAATCTGACCAGTTCTTCCTTTATTTAAAGGGAACATTTGAGCAAAGGCATTACAAAATGAACAGATTCACATGGACAGTAACAAAACAGATAGATAGTAAATTTGGTCACTGCTTTGTCTACAGCTGGGCATTGAAGTCCACTGGCCCAGACAGTAATATTGTCCTCTGTGCACAGACGATAACATTTTCCTGAGAAACTCAATTTGACAGGGGAAACATTTGAAAAACAGCATGGGAAAATATGTTGCTTGGGACACCCGGGACACCTTTAACTAAATCATTCTGGAATGTATCACATCATATTTCATCGTATCTCCCTGAGCGACAGCTGAATTGGGAACTTGAGTCATTACAAGTTTTCCTTTCCAGGTATCCATTAGAGAATATGCGCTACAGGCACAAACTGAGTCTGTCGAATGATTTATGTGGTCAAAAGACCAACAAACTACTTCCCATGCAACTATAATATTAATACTTGCGGGGTTATATTAGAGCATAATTAGTCTGAGGTGATCTGCAGTTACAGGAGTTAGAGGTTCTGTCAACACTTGGCTATTGAATTAACCCATGGTTCAATAAAGCAATGTTATTTCCCCTCAAATAGTTATAATGAGAATCCACAGTCCCACCTCACATAAAAGACCTTTTAGTAAGCTAGGAGGTTTGTAATGAAAACATTGTGGGGCTGCATCAGTCAGGCAGGTCAATAAGGCCTGTCTCGAGCCATTACCCAATAAGAGTAAGATGTGTCAGGGTTTAATGTTGCTGACTTAGACTCATCCTTTGTCCTTTGGATAAGAATGTGAGCTTGAATCCAGTACGAAAACCAACCTGTGAGCTCACATGAAGCAATTTGAGTTGAAATTTTATTTCACTATAAAAGGTCAGTTAATGTCTTACTTTATCTGATAAATAAACTACGCAAAGGGCAGAAGGTCAATTTAAGGTTGTCGTGCACATGAATGTTTCTAAGGCATTAAGACTATAACTGGGGGACATGAAAACGGTGCACCTCTGACATGACGGTGCAAGGTAATATTGTATCATGTTAAACTGATTTCGACCGTTTCATTTGCATACAGAATATTGTAGCATTAGTTTCTCTGAGTCCATCTTAAGTCAACAATCTCTTACTATAATAATAGAATTCACAGCAACCAGTGTAGGTTTGGTGAGCACTTTTTTAGAAACACCCCTCTCCACTCTCAAACACTTGCACACACGCACACCAAGAAGCAACAAAATAAAACCACAGTGTTTGTTGACTGCTGAGCAGGTTGGAGGTTAAGTGAACAATAGAGATAATCCTGGCCCAGATTTAACCTTCCAGTCCGAGATGAAACCAGTTATGTTTTGGCCATAAGCCTGCTTCTTTATCCAGGCCAACACTAAATGTCACCTCAGTGTGCATGCAATTTATAGCTGCAAACTTACTTAACAAACATTACAGTTTCGAGTGACATCCCAGAATCCGATTGGTAAACATAAATGTCCCAGTGATTTGTGTTTGTGCATGCATACCTATGTTTTTTCTTCTCGACATTTGTGTAGGTGTTATTCATCTGTCACAATTTGTCCATCACTTATATCAGTAGTGTTCAGTGGGAATTTTGCATGACGTAGGTGACACGAATGCTTATCCCCCTGATCAAAGCAGACCCAAGAGAGCATTGTGAATGATGCAGGAAAGTCAACCGTCATGGAACATACATCATGTCCAATATGGTCCTGACAAATGTCAGACTAGAGCTCAAGAGGGAGAAGTAAAAGGTTGTCAGGAAAGGTCCCTGCCCGCTGAATTAAATAAATGTTTCATGAATTTTAAACAGCTTGCTGTTGGTCTGCCTGCAGTTTTAAAAGACCAAAGGTTTAGGGAAAAAACAGAGTACAGGCTGATAAAAAGGAATCTGCATATATTTGCATTAATTTTCAAACACGTTAATTTGCCTCCTTCTCTTAGAAGTGCATTTAAAGTGTACTGTATTTGTCTCTTGTGCTTCTTTCTCAACCCTGCCTCGTTACTGGAACAAAACATTCTCTCTCCACTCTGACTTTTATTTGTCTTTTTTTGAATGAAGCTTTATCTTTCGGGGGATTGTTAAATCTCAGTATTGTCATAGTAGAGGTGTGAGAGTGGAGGGCAAATTATGTAGTCATCTACTGTTTAAAAATGTATAGTTGCTTTATTATTGGCCAATGATTTATAATATCAGATTCAGCTCTCATAAGACGGACAATTTGGTTTCAGTTTATAATTATAAATAGATATCTGCTTGACTGAAACAATGCTCGGATTATTGAATACATTTTGCATAGTTCTTTGGGCAACGGGTACCATACAGACAACCATAGTGACTCAGTAGACAACAAAAAAAGAAATGCTACTGAACTTTATGCTTTGTGCTTATACCAATAGGCTCCTCCATCTTGCTTGTCTGGGCCTTTTTTTAACTGCATGTTGCTTTTAAGGAGCTTTGCATCTCACCTTTGAGGAATTCGAGCTCTGTGACCCAATTTAGTTTGAAACATTGCCTGTCAGAGAAAAGCTACTTCCCCCTCAATTCCAAGGCTCTATTCTTGGACACTTAGTTAAGCCATTCATTTACTTTCTTAATGGTGAGTGATAATTAGGTATTTCTTTCATATCATTTGTAAAAATACCAAATTAACTACAGTAAGAATGGGTGTGTAGCGAGTAGGAAAACCGGGAATCATATAGAACCTGGGAGAAAAGCAAGCCAATAAGAATTAAAAGCATTAAATCCTCAATTCTGCTCTCATATTAATCTTTAAATCTTAAACCTAAATGTCTTCAGTGCAAAACAAAGGAGTTGGCCTTGCCGGGCCAATAGTTTTTAAGGGGACAGTAGTTTGGTGCTGCCAGTGGAAACTACTCCAGGCATCCTTTTCCTTTCTGTGTTCAGTAGTAGACAGGTGGAGGGGCATGGCCGTGCTGGGGAAGGGAGGGCTCTATTCAGATTTTATACCAATTGCTCCTCGATTATAGTACCTGCAGCAGGTGCAGATGATAGTGCTCATGTTCTGCTTACTTGAGTCTCCCCAGAAATTGTTTTGATCTTTAATAACTATATTTACATGCAGAGAATTCTGATCTTTATTCTGTTGTTTTGTGTGTACACATACAATCTTGTAAATGTTGTCATTTGATTTCGCTGAAGGAACTATTTTTTGTTTGCTTTGCTATGCAACAAAATTGACTTAATGTACTTTTACGGTGCACAACAGAGAAATTTATACTTTTTGTGAGGTTGGAGGAAAAATAAAATAATAAAACTTCACCTCACTGACCCTGGAATATATTCATATATTCTGGTCCTGGAAGCTATGCCAGCTACACTTGTACTGTATGAACACAGTCATTTTCCAGAGATCTTATTCTGTTTTTACTCAATGGTTTGTTGTCTTTGGCAGTAATTGTTCATTTTGTTTAATGTTTGATGGAGAATATAATAAAACTAAGATATCAATGTTTGTTAGAGTATGTTAACCAAATTAGATTCTAGAATTTCCCAGTTTGGAATCAATAAAGTACACCTATCTATCTGGTAAAATACAATATGCTGCTACACCTAAAGAAAACATTTTGGACATACCACCCCTACTACTAATACACATAAAATTGAACATTGGTAAAATATATATACGAGCAACCAGGTAGAGGAGCCTATATGTAGTCCATTCCTGTGGAAGTAAACAAAAGTTGGTGTTTGTGCACTGTTGTCTTTCCTTGTGATGCCCCTCGTGTTGCTCAGAGAGTGTAAGCATGTCAGTGCCCTGTCACTTCACATTGCTTGAGGATCCTGCAAGTAATCATGGTTATTGACAAACTAAAGGTTTGGCTTGGTTTCATGTCCACTCTTGACAAATCCTCTGATTCTTCTACTCATCTTCCCTTTCTTCCCAGTACTGCAGCATGACTCTGACACAGCCCATCCCTTTCACAGCCCATCTCATTCCCAGCTACTGGCTGAGTCGTGGCCCAGCTGTCCATCGAGTTGCTCTGCTGTGTGAATGACAAGGAGATGCAGTGAGAGGCACTGAACCGCTCAATGTGGAGAAGCTTCCTTTGAAATCCTGCAGGTTCTTTTCTTTAAGCCCAAGCTGTGTAAAAGTCCATCCACGCCCTCAGTTACTTCCCTCCTCCCTTGTGCACTAACCCCCTTAACTAGTTCCCATTCTGGCTCTCTGGGCTGCTCACCCCTCCATGCTTTCCCACAATTCCCTGAAGATATGTACTTCCACAAGACTATGGGTGGTATTCAGGGCATAAGTCATGGCCACACTTATGTATGTGGCTTCAGTTCAGATGCTTCCAAACTAGCCATATGGCTCCAGGAACACAGAGATGTGGAGGCAAATGCTGAGATTAACTTGAGGCAGCAAAGTATTTACAAACACCCAGCTCATCAATAGTTTGACCCTGATGTCAGTAGCTTTCTGTAAAACACAAATACCACTTAGGGTACCTGGAGAAATAAGGAGGGTATTTAACCCAAGAGTTGAGCAGATTTCAGCAATCTGTTTTGAAGAGCTTAACCTCAGACAGTCCTGCACTGTCTGGATGTGTTTAGTGACAAGAAGAAAAACCAAACAAGATCCCTCAACAATGAGTCACGTCCAGCTCTTGCGTCAATCTTTGCTTAGTGCATTTACTACAGGAGAGCCATATGTCTCAAAATTCCTGTTTGACTTTGTACTGAATAGGGAGGCCATCTGTGAGCTCACCAACCTGTAGAAATAAATCCAGTGAATCTAACAAAACTTGTTTCCTTTTTCTGTTTTTCAACCCAGCATGAGACTGGCTTAGCTGGCTGCATATAAAGTGTGTGTGTATGGCAGGGTTATTAATTAATGTCATCTTATGGTTCAACCTAGTACTTTTAGCTTTTCACATTGTACACTAAGCTGAAAATGGCAGTGTACAGTAAGGCCATAGTGAGCGCATCAACCAAAGACACAACAATACTTAATGTAATACTACAACAATGTGTACAAAGTGTATTTTAGAGTCATGATTTAAATAAAATCCCAGCTTCATTTCATTAAAAATGAACCTATCTGGGTCATATTATCTGGTTGTTGATTTTTATAATGTGTTTTATAATGTTTTATACTGTTATTGACAATTGTAAGATGAGTAAACTAATGTCAGCATTTCTTTATACCTTCCATTTATACCTGTGCAAAAAGTCTTTGATGCTATAAAGTATAACACATTGGCATTAGTCATTACTGCTTTCTGTATTTTTATATTCCACTATCAGTATCCACACAAAAACAAAACACATCCATGTTAAAAGTCTACATTCTGTATAATGTTGCAGTGTTTGGGGACTGTTGACAGGTGTCAAAGGGATTGTGTGACATGAATCACAAATGTCATGGTGAAGTGAGGGATTACACTGTATTACTTTCTGAATAATTCTTCGGAGCCAGCAGCGTTCTAGTGAAGGAGTGGTAATCTGATGTGTCCAGACCCCATCTGGACTGGCAGCAGCTTAGTTCCACAGAGTTCAGACCATGTACTGCCCAAAAGAAAAACTTGGCCTACCGTGTCATAGTCCATCAGAGAGACAAAATTTGGCTATTCACCTCAGCTAATGAAACCAGCTCCCTGTCCATGCCACACTACCTCTGGCGCACACCCAAAGCAGACAGTCGTGTTCATTATGAGGGAGTGGAAGCACACTAATGTCAAGACCTGCCATGTGAAAAGACAGCTGAGGCGAGCTCTCAGAGATGGGATGCCTGCTATTTTCCTCAATTTCAGAGCTGTCTACAGCCTCAGGGACATAATGGCCATATGTTTGATGTCCTGTGCCACTTTTCTTTCCACCGCTACAGATTAAAGAAAAGGAATGACATCACTTTTCTGCATGGCCCCCATTTATTTTCCCTGTTCTATTAAACATGAATACTGCAACACAGATATATGTGTTATATCGGTTTTATGTGGGCTGTGACTTTGATCATTACTTTCTCATAATACCACACAGCACATGTTGTCAGTAAACAAGACATTTGTGCTGATGCTCTTTGTTTTCCTAAATAAGTGTGACAGCTCAATGCCCAAAGTGAACAGAAAATGTCCAATCTGCCTCCCTTCCACAGTACATTACACTGATCCTCCGAGGTAAATGCCAGCCAAATAATATTTTTTTACTCACTGTCCATTTTCCAAACTCAACAGAGAACAAACTGGTCACATAATGACAGCTATCTCTTTAGCAGACATGGCAGGATTAACACAATCTGATCCTGTAATGAGGCTGGATAGTATGATAGGATGTTTTATTGACCTAAGTGTCAGATCAGGCTGATAAATGGAAACCTAAATTGGCAGCTTTGGGAGGTGGGATACAGACTCTGTTCAAATGGCACATTGATTATTTGATTATAGCACTCTGTTGTGATTAGTTGATAAGCAGAGTGGATATTGGCGATACAATCTGTGTGAGCTTGGCTGATTGACTAGAAGACAGTGGATTCATCATATCAGATGAGTGGTTGTGAACAGGGATGAAAAAAGAGCTCATTCTGATCTTTGGCAAGCCACTCGTTGATAATTTGAGAGATTTATTATTAAATCATTTTGGAACATTATGTAAAAAAAAAAATTGTGTCTCATTCTGCAACTGAGAATGACTGCAATAAAAACAATATCTCTAAAAGGCGCTCTCTGCAGTATGTAATGAGGTTGCCTGGGTCTTAGACATCTCCTCTGTCCAGGCTTTGGATGCATGTTGACAGCCACAATACGAGTTGTAATAGCCAAGCATTGAAGGATCAAATTAATTCACCCCTCATGAAAACTTTATGAATACACTCTGAGGGACTGAATATAAATGTGCATACTCTGTAAAGCTAGTGCACAGTGGAGGCAGACGGGTGCATCTTAGCACAAATATTGTTGGATAATATTTGCATATTATCCTGCTATTAACATGATTATATCATCTGAATTATGAAAGGAGCAAACTTCAGTTTTAATTAGAGCAAGTACAAAACAAAGACAAAGAAATGTGCCTCGCAACAGCAGGTAACCTGCACAATTTATCTTTGCTCATAAGTAAATGGAAAAAATTGCATTTCGCTTTGCTACCCATGAACAACAAAGAGAGTTAAGTACAAAGGACAAAGAATTGTCAACACTAAAATAAACCTTTTCTTCAAATTCACTGAACAGCAGACAAATTCATTACTATCACCATCAAATTGTTTTCTATATCCACATATATTTCTTAGTCATGTACAATAATAATATCATTTTAGCAGCACCACAGGTGGAAAAAAGCTTGTAAATATGCTATTTAATTGTAGTCTAGGAGGATACATTTACATGCACAGGATAATTTCCATAGTATCCAAGATGCCAAGCACCGTTTCCTGTTTATCATAATGCAGTTGTGATCATATCCCAGTTGCTAGAAGCCTGAATATAAGAACAGGGTTATTATCTGGTATTTTGAGGCATGTAAACACTTGTGATACGTTTTCTGATCAGAACCAATTTGATTTCCTAACTTTGTTAGCTTGTGTACAGGAATATGTTTGAAAGTAATCCTTACAAGATATCCCAAATACTGTGAGCAAGAAAACTTGGTCAATGTAAGACATATGCTCTGCAGTTTTCTGTAAAATATAAAGGATTTAATCTAATGTTTCCTCGGAAACTCCATGTGAAACATACAAGCGTCCTTTTTTGCTTTAAAAAAGAGAGTGGATATAGATATATGATTGATATAGAAGCATTACACTAAAAATGTAAAACAGTTTCAAAGAGAAACAATGGATTGAAGAGCTTGTAATTTCTTCTTGACATTGAATTAGTGGGGGGAGAAAAGAGGAAAATTAGTTATTGAGCATTAACCTCTTCATTTACAATCATCTTCCTCACTCACTCTCTCTGTCTGTCTTGTATTACACACCACTTAATGGCACCAACGCTCCCTGGAGGCGCCCTCCGTCAGCCAAGTGCCTGATGGTATTTTTTCACAACACCCCTCTCAATCCTTAGAGAGGAGTAAAGAAGCACCTTGATGATATCACTGATATTAAGTTTCAGAGAAGTCATCGCTCACCGTGTGAGGGGCAGGGGATGGGAGTGGGTGAGGAGACGGCAACCAGGCTGATAAGAATCTCTTTGTCTCATCGTGATGACCTGCACCGCTGGGTCAACATCCTGGAGAGCTAACTGGTGTGAGGCATTTTTCAACCTTCTAAAGGTGTTGAGACATTGAAGGGTGGTGTGGAAAGAGCTATTGAGTTACTGAGATGGGGCACATGTTTGCTGTATGGTCCGAGGCATTAGTAAGGCAATAGGAGGGCCAGAAGCTCTAATCTTTTTCCCACTGGTGCCTGGTCAGTATCACAGGCATGGCACATCTGCCCTCCCACCTGACTGCAAGACAATGGTTAAAGACTAATGTTGATCAAAATATTCAGCCTCCACACAATTGCACACTGATAGCTGTACTGTACTGCCTAAAAAGTTGCTAATAATTAATATCAGGGAACTGTGAAAACGAGAAAGAAGGTGAGAATATAGAGCTAAATCCTGAAATGGAAAAAGGATTTTGATTATTAGCAATTCGAGGACTACAACTTCATATGCATGCATCAGGTTTGTTGCTTAGTTGCTACACATGCTGGACTATAGCAATACCATTAAAGTTATTAGGCTTTTATTACACTATAATCCAATGATATAGGAATTATTAAGAGTAGACCTTCCTGGTCATCTATTCTAAGATGTTGTAGTAAAACCGCATTGCCAAAGTCGTTTTAATCATTTTCACCTTACAGCCAACTAATTGAGAAAACTGATGAGCCCCGTTAGGTTCCAAGAAAGCCCTTTTGTTCTACCTGCTTTCTAATTCCTTGCGAGTCTCCATCTCTGGCACCTTAAAGCTAATTCAACATTTCTCAGGCATATGAGCTCCTTGATGACCTCCCGGTGGTCAAGAGAAACTGTAGTGAATCCTTGTGATCTGGCTGAGGTCTCGTCACCGTGTATCCTGTAACCTCTGGATACGTGCAGCATTGTTTCTGAAACGGATGGGCGGTTTCACTCTATGGTACATTCTTAAAAGTTGATATATATTTCATGTTTTATATATTTCATACTTAAAACCTTACGTGGAATAAGATTTTTTTTCATGTAATTCATTTGTGTAACTGCTATATGTTTTTTTACAACAGTTACTTTAAAGAACACCATGTCTTAAGAAACAAATAAGTAGAAAATCATTTCATTAGTTTTGATTGCGCATTTCATACTTTTGTAGTTTTAGTTTTTTCACCAACAGAAAAAACAACTCAGGGACAAAATCTGCATATTTGACATACAAATGGTCAAATTAAAACATTTCCGCTAAGGACTGCAAAAGGGCTATCTTTGAATTTCATCTTAAAACACTTGAAAAAGTTGTTGTTGTTTTTCACCATTTAACATCTAATGCTCCCTTCACACTAATATTGTTGCTCAAGTAAATACAAAGTCAAGTGAGGAGTTTATAAACACAATATAAACAGAGAGACACCAAGGCTCCTCATCATGAACATGTAAACAGCACATGAAACAAGCATAATATTAAAAGTCCTGTGGGGAACGGAGCAGTTAGTAGACACCAATAGGTATTTACTTGACCTTTTTACATTAGTGCTCTCACTTTAATTGCTGTCTGAATTATAAAGCACTGGAACATTCCTCATATTGTCTAATGAAATAAAAGCTTTGAGGTTCTCTCAAGCTTTGTTGCCATCTTGTTCTGGGCCGTAAAGAAGGTTGGTGAAATGTGCAATGATAAACACCCATAAAGCCCTGCCTCGTTTTAGTGAGCGGCCATTATGATACCATCCTGAGAGGTGTTTTCATTCTCTGACAGTTAGGGAGATTCCTCTCATCAATAAAACATGCAGGTTATGTTGAGAGGTAGCTGTAAACTGCCAGTTTGCTCATTGAGTAATGTCTGGGGAGTGTAACTATCAGGTATTCATCTTCCGTCTCCTTGCCTCTTGGTGTGGCCATGACTGGGAGGACACTGCCTTAGTCATAATGCACACATGAATGTGAAAAAAAACCTGTGGCGCTCCACCACTACTCCAACAAATTGTTTGATTAGCACTGCTACAACTAAAAGTGCTTATTATTGAACTTTTGCATCCAATGCTCAGGAAAATGAAATAATTATGTTACATTTGTCAAAAACTGTTGGATTTGCCACTTTAGTCTCTTGAGAGACAAGCCTATATATTAAATTATTCTGACCTGAAGGCTGGTTATACAGAGAAATGGTGAATTTGGTACTAAAAAGACTACAAAATCCTTCATTTGTAGCATCCAATCTCCATTTGTAACATCCAATGTGTTTTAGTTCAGCTAATTTAGCTAATTGTTAATGAATTCAAACCTAACTTCGCTCTATCCAGGTTGCCTGCTTCATATACTGTGCCCGTGGGACACATAGCCATAGACCCAGAAAACTTTGCTAATTGAAAAAGTATCCAGCATCAAATACATATACCATCTATCTTGCCTTTGTGCAATAACAATGTAATCAAAGGGTAAGTGATTATTGGCCTTTGTAACTGTTGGTGTGAGATGCCAACATAATCCTTTGCTTTCATTATTAACATCACTTTTAACCCACAAAGCTTTTTTTACAAACACTTGTGGGAAAGGAAAAGAAGTGAATGGAACATGCAGTCAAAGAATGCAGGCAGGAGTAGTGAATTGTTCCATGCACCATTTGGCAGTATAAAGCACACGTCTGTTGTCCTTTATGATGATTAATCTCCAAGCACGCAGGTTTTCAAGGCCCCTACATCAGCTCTCTGGCAGCAGAAACTCAGGAATAAGTCTAAAAACAATGTGTACACATGTATCTTCACTTCACTCTCATGTGTAACACACTACTGAGAGAAGAGTGGGATTCGGACAAGGACAAGGCTCTTAACGCAAAGTAAACGAATTAGAGAGATGGAGTAAAAGTTTTTAAAAAAACAGTGTCGTGAATGCTTGAGAAAGTTTTGATGCTTTACTAACTTTGGTGATAGTCTCAAAATAAACACTAACACCAAAGTTAGTAACCATAAACACTCTAAAAGATTTCCCCTATCATCGTGGGAGCATTCAAGAAAAGCAGGATACAAGATTAAGAGGGTTTCATTTCAACATCAGCAGTACTTTACACATCAGATGACTACTTTAGCCATTGCTCAATCCATGACTGCCTGCAGCTGTATAGCTCTAGGTCAGATGAAAGCAAACGGGTTAATGTTGAAAGCATTATAAGATGTGCCGCACAAACAGATGTCTGTCAGGAAAGAAAACATAAATAAATAAGGGATATCAACTGAAATTGGACTGTGTTACTGCTTGCTTTCAACATACAGTATAATTGCATTCACAATGCAGGATTTACTGAGCCAATTCAGCAATTAACAACAAGAAAAATATTGTCAATATTGTCAATTTTAATCTGGAGTTTTGGGGAACGTCCATAGCAACTGATTACTTCTCCTGACAGATGGCAGGACACTTAAATAAACTGAAAATACAGAAGCATTTAAAAGAGTATACTGTCATTCTCTTTACCATGGATTTCTTGTCTTGAAGAAAACTAATAAAAAAAAGAAACTGTTAACGTGGAAGTATGTTGACATACCACAGCAGACGGTTGTGATTGAGACACCAGCTGGTGTTTAGAGTGAAAGCCTAAACCTAGTTTACCATAATGAAGCTCTCAGAGGGAGGCAGTGCACTCCTCATACCATGTTGCTTTGCTTGGCTTGTTAACACTTCCAAACCTGAAACAGAAGCACATGGATTTTTGGGACAAACACCAGCTCTCCCTGGTCGCTACTACAAAGTGGTACTGGTGGTGTTTGCACAGCTTGAGAAAGCTTCACAAAAAAAATGATTGATGATTTGATGCCAGCGTGCATGAGTCTAACAAAAGAACAAAACTCTCTGCAATTTGCAGTGCCAAACTCTCTGAGGATGGGTAAACATAATTGTGCTCTCTCTCTCTGTAGGACAATGTTGTTTGTTTGTTTAAACTTTGCTTCTTCGGTAGAGAAAAACTGTTCCAAGACATTTAGAATAAAAAAGACTTATTATGGCTACTGACAAGCAGTACGGTAACATGATGGTTCCCTGCTCCGCTCTGCTCCTAATGACCACGTCCCACAACTCTAACTTACTCTCACACTTCTCAATCTAGGCTGTTCCAACTTGACACAAAGAGTCAGTGGACTTTTGGAATCACATCAGTGTTCTGCCGTTTGACAACCTTAACTTGCATTTCAACTCTGACTGTTGTGTTTCACCACTTCAGGTCCATTTCATCACAGACGTAACTACACGCAAATCCAACCCTCTCATTCGGGGGTAAGCGCCTGCAAGTCAGTCAAACCTTGCTACTTACAGAAATATATGTATTTTTCTTTTTTTTTCTTTTAAAAATTTACAAGATCAGCAAAACACCTAAAAGTTGTAGTGAACCCAGGACACAAAATCGAGATCTCAGTTTTTTCATACTGGTGAATCTCAAAAGACAGAGAGACTGTCTTTCAGCTACCAGCTGCCTCAGGCAAACTATGAAATTCTGTTTCTTCACACACCTAGCAAAACAACAAACGAAAAAGTTAAATTTTATTACTGGAAAAGGAGTGGTGTTTGTTTTCAACACCACTCCTTAGGTTGTGGTGTTGAATAGGTTGTTCTCATCTTTCCCTATGCTGTCTGTCTCACTTGTTTGAAAGTTTATTCTGGCCAAGAGGCTGTGTATATATAGCCTTTTGGCTAATAGTGCACCACGTGTGTCTTTCTGTCAGTGTGATAAGTCATTGGAATAGAAGCGGGGCATATTTAGAAAAGATGATGTTTTTAAAGATGTTTTTCAATGACTATCTCCTTTTCACAAAGCTACAGTCCAGGATTACATAGTGCAAGAACAGGTGTTTAGGGCACGGTTTTGAAGAGTAATTTATGGTAAAATAATTGCATAATTTTGCTTTTCCTTGCTTGGTTTGTTTTACAATCGTTTTGGAGGTCCTGCTCACAAGTAATCAAAATGTCGTACTTGGGTTGGTCGATCAATCATCAATGCAAACACTGCTTAACCTTTTGTTTGCTCTTCCATCGTGCTGGTCTGCGCAGACAGGCCTCCTCATTAATTTCAGGAGCACAGGCAGCATTAATTGGCCAACAGTTAATTGAGTTGTCTTCTAAATGGAAATCACTGTGAAGCTGTTCTCAGGACTTTACTCCATTAACATGCTAGTGTTCCCATGTAATAGAAAACACTTATAAAAAGAGAATTATCACAGGTTACCATGTCCACGTTACCCTTTCAATTCTGCATTGAAATCAAATATTGTGATTTATCCGTTCACCTATTTTAGGCAATGTACCCTAAAGACCACAGTTAGTTGAGAAAGGAAGTGTTATACATAGTACAGTAGTTTAATAGGTACTTCTTCACAATGTAATGCAGTCCTGTACAACAGCTGTGTAGTAAAAGCTTTGTGAAACTTTTAATGGTCAGTTGAGGTGCTGATTCTGTTCCATTGCCATTTATCCAATCATATAGTTAATGGTGCGGTTGTATTGAATTGCAGTACAATAAGAGGTGCTTTTCCAACCCATTTACACGCATTATTGGACGTGATATTAGAAACGCATCTCAATATAATTCAATCAAATATGACAGTAGTGTCAAATTATCACAATTGCAGCAATATTCTACTTGATGGGTTGAGGTGATAAACAGGAAACTTAGTGCTTTATCATTTAGCTATACAACTTGCCAGTATGTACCTACAGTAAGAAGCAAAAATAGCTCTTGAAATGAGAAGACTGTATTACTTCAGTAACCTTTATTATGATTTATGAGAGTATGATTTTCTCAGTAGTGCACACACTGCAACCTACAAGGTAATACCATAGACTTACAGTACTGTATGTGATGTGTAGTTCTGTTTGTGAATGAATGGACCACCTCAAGAGGGTTGAAGGAAGAGAGGGAGGGGAGATGTCAGAGTGAGTAATTTTCAATATTCAAGCTCAAATGGAAGTCAACTTTGATTTACCGTGACAAATATGTTTACCTGCTAACGATGTGCAATGGCCCGTAAGGTCTGAAAAGTTATTTTGCTAAACACAAAGTAGGTAGAATATCTTACCCTGTCTTTTGTATTATTTCTTCTGTTATATTTCAATTTGCCATTCATGAGTAATTCAAAGAGTACAGTGAGATGACTTTTAACAAGATTAATAGCCTACAGTCAGAAGTAAAAGGCTCTTACCTATGAATTCATGAAATTTAGAAATTTACACATACTCTCCTATTGATAAGTTGTTTATGTGATTTATGTGTAGTGTAATGGTAGGTAGTGATGACAAAGCGTACGATAATTTTAATACCCGTATCCTAAAGAAAGAGTTGAGTGTGTGCAATAACTGTATCTTAATGTATCAAATTTTGCATTGAAAATTAAGCTGTTGTTGTTTAAAAATATAAACATGGAACACAATATTTTATAATTCATTCCATCCTTTAATGCTAGAGCCTCTGTCACCCTCTCAACTCTGTTACTCCGATAAGCTATGATTATCTGTTAAGGATATAAAAATAAAGACACATTTACCGACAAGAGACAATCAAAGAAGCTAATTTGAGCAGATATCAAACACAAATGCCTACAGCATAGGCAATATCCAACATGTTGTATATCATGTCAAAATGATAAAACTGCTGTGTTATTCTATCTGTTTATATATATGATCAATGTTTTTGAGCAATGACTGTAAATGCCAAATTCATTTCCCACTTTATATGAGCCAACAATACTGCATCTGAAAATCTGTGCTTTTGACTTGCGTCTATCTGGACTCTCTTCTCCCCAGGGATCCTTTGATTAAAGGGGTAATTGTGTCTACTGGCAAAAAGATTTCCAAGCCATAGGACATAAAGCAAGGAGCTAACTTGTTGTGTTCTGTCCTTTCCACCACTCATCACATCCACCTGTGATAAACGCACGTATATCACGTGTAATATGATGCGTTTCATCAACAACACGACACAGCCTCTGGGGGACGCCGGTGGCTGGAGCATGGCCATGTGGTTCCTGATTATCCAGGGAACATGGCAAATTAAATCTGTTGAGTGTACACAGCCTTCTTCTCTGTGTCTTCTGCCTATTAAAACATTCCTCCCATCTTTTGTCCGTCCTATTCTTTCCCATCACCTGGCAGCTTTTTAAAGTACACCTATAAATATTCATTGTATTTGCACCTTGTCTTCATGTTTGTCTGAATGGCATAACTCATGACAAAAAAAAACTCAGACGAGAAACAAGATTTCCTCCTTTAGTCACCTTTTTTTCTTCCACATTCATCCACTGCAAATTATGTTCTTACAAATCAATCAACACCTGATCATGGCAGGAGAAGTAAGAAGAGGAGGATGGCAGATCACTTGCGTAGTGCTCATATCAAAAGGGCAGGACTGTGTTGAAGCTACTTAGGAACTGACGACTTTAAACATTTTCAGCCACTCAAGATATAATTAGCTTCAGCATCATGCTGAAGCAGAACACAATAATGCAGTAACCTAGATCAAATTTATAGTCGAGGAAATTTTTGCTCTTCATACAAGCCAATTTTATGTGTATGAATCTATTTTAATGAATTTTATACCTTATCTGTATTTCTTTCCATCTTTCATCCCAGCTGTCTTTTGTCCTACCCATAATGTAATGTGCTTATGTTGTCCTGGTGGGTTCTCCCTTGTTAAACAGATACAAGATCACAAGGGCGTCTCTCGCTGGTGTCAACACACAGCTGGTCGAAACCCCAATGCCACCCACAGTATTGGGAATTCTCTTCAATCACAAGGACTGCATTGGCTTCTTCTTATTGGGTACCATAATCTGCTTTGTTTGTGCATTGCGGGTGGAGTGGGGGGCTAAGATTCTATTAAAGAGATTAAATTGTTTCCATAGCCAACTGAAGCATCAAAGGCCAACCAAATTGCAGCCCCTTACTTAGTGGGTTTCACTAAAGTCACTTATTTGTCCATTTCATCATGCTAATGGCAGAAGCCATCATCCCATTATAGCTCCACAGCTGAGCGAGGTTAAACAAATGCAGTTTGTTTGAGGTCACACAATTTCCAAGTCAGGTCTCGCTGGTCTCCCCCTGTACATCACAACAAATCATCAACTTGTCTGTAGCTACTCAATGTAAGCAACCTCCTGAACCCTGCTGCATTAACCACCTCTTCACTCACTCAAGACATACTGTAAGCGTTCTTTTTTTTCCCAGTGTCTTCTTGTTCTTGCCATGTCGTAATCTGTTGATTTAATTATTTTAGGGAAGTTTGTAACAGCAAATATCTGACTCAAAAATCTCAGTAAGGCTTTGCTACCCTTATAACCCTCTTAAATTACCAACTGAAGAAATACAGTTTTGCTGAATAAAGTACCTGCTGCAATGCAATGAACTATATTAAGATAATTTTGTCGCGAATGAACCCAAATGGGTTTTGGTTTTTGAAAACTGATGAGTTCATTAGTACTCACTGTTTGCAGGGGAGTTACATCAAACACCGACTTGTAAGCTGTAAGACCTGTCAAAATAATAACTCCATCATGCCTAATAGAATCATATCTCAGACATTTCACACAGATTTTCGTCCATCATAGCCAACAGGACCTAGCCTCATTTCTATTACCATTCCGCTGAACGAAGGTCTTTATAATGAGACCACATTCCACATGCCCTACAGTAACCACAGAATCACTTGTGTTAACAGAAGGGGAATCCATTTCATCAGGATGTCGAGTCAGTGTTTCATTACAATACAGGAGGGCAACAACTGTGCAGCCACGCAGCCTCAGAGTACATTTATCTGTCAGTACATTGGCTGAGAGTATTTTCATTATGACTACATAATATATAGAGCATGCTCAATTAAAAACATCATCACAGGTCAGTTCCTCACAATGACATGTTGCATCTGAGTAGCTCTCCAACACCCAGACATCATTTCAAAGTTAGAAACAATACAAACTGCACCAACAGAGCAAAGGTGAATTTCTGTTCCGTTCCTGTGGCTCATGTCAAGGCAGGCAGAAATTAAGATAAGATTAATAATTGTATAGTTCCTTTACACATAAAAACCACTCACTGAGCAGATTTTTCTAGGGACAGTCTGATTTAATTATTAACTATTAATGGTCATTCAGCAGTATTTTTTTATTTCAGGGCCATTAGAGTTAAAATCTCTCAGTCACTGTCAAAGAACCGATTGTTTCCCAAAACGCAATACAACTAATTTTTTTCTCATACTTAATGCAAAAGTTATTTTGTTTTTAATTTTTTCCTTATTTATTCAAATATAGGAAAGGCTGTGGTTGCTGTGAACCAGGATCATTACAGGAGATGGAAAAGGTTTCTCTAATGGTGCCTTCGGGTGGTTTTCTATGATAATGTGTATTTTTTCTGGGTCGGTACTGCTAATGCTGCTATAAAACATAATTTGGGTAAAAACAGTCTGAAAATGTCTTTAAATCTCTCCAGTACAATGGACATTTTAACAGATCACTGATGGCTGTCTGACATTATATTATGTCAAGCAGTAGATACCTACATTATTACCAGCTTAATGTTAATTAATAGCCACTCAGTCTAACATAGGAGAATCATAAAATATAAAGAATTATCTCATGTTTATAGAGGCAGCCGGTGTATTTGGCATGTGTGGAGAATACATATAGAAATATTACTCTCAATGATGATGTCTGTCAATCTACATATTGTTTAATATAAAAAAAATCATACACAGCTAACTTACCAGAAATGAATTATTTTCAATATAGATTATAATGTATATTTTCTGAGGGAACTAAGTTTCTGAAACCATGACCCAGTAAGATAAGGACAGCCAATAAAAAGCCAACAACACAATTCAAAAAACAAATATATCCATACACAAGAATATATGTCAGAAAATATGCTTCACATTTGAAAAACGAAATTACTTTCTTTAAGAAAACACTTAGCATTTAAACTCCTTATGTTTAAAAAAATACTGTTGCAAAATTAATGTTGTTTAACTGAGATTTCTAGATGGATGAGAAAATAATTACTAACTGTGGTGTAATTCTTTCAAGTTAACCATATTCACCGATGCCTTCTGAGCATCATGATTGTTTTTACATGCACTGCCGGAACTACAAGCTTGGATAATTCCAGCTGACTGTCCTGGAAATCTTTGAGATAAATATTTTAAATTTATACATTTATAAGAAAAATGGCATCTCCTCTCAATGTTTATTCCCTAATTGCTTAGTTAGAGGCAAACTTTTTACCTGAGAAGGACATATGAATAAGCATCTGGAAATGTAACAGCGCCATATTCCTTTGAGAATTTCTCTTAAATAAAACTAGGAAGAGAAACAGTTATTTTAAAATGCATTCAAAATGGCCAGCTGAGAGCTACTTTTATGAACACAGCCCCTGGTTCCTCAGCTTTGAGACTAACTTGAATACTCACAAATATTGAATGAACCGCCCTGGGTTATAGGAATTGTATTCTCATTTAAGCTACTCAGCAAACATCACAGTCTTTCATTTCAGTTGGTTAGAGGCCTTCTTCTATGCAGTGACTTTTCTGTTTTGCACACAGGAAAATAGTGGAGAAGACGCTGCACTGGATTATTTTCATTCTGCTACAACACAGCTGCATATTCCAGAAGTATGGATTTATTTTAACCACTGCAACCCCTAGAAAGAAATGACTATAAAAGCATAAAATTATAAAATTGAGTGTCTGGTGAAAGAAAATGACATCCCTCAAGGAAAATGCCTTCACCGAATGTGTGCTTTATATTCCTTTACTTACTTGTAACATTATGTTGTTCATTACCTGCACCATTTACATTACCTAGCCATTATACAGAGGAAGCCATTATAGAAAACCTTGCCACTGCAGGCCAGTAACTGAGCAGATCATCAGTATTTCTGCTAAGGTGCACACTTTTCTGTGCTCTCTGTGTCTATATCGCTTGCATTTGTTAGCTCCTGCAAAGGTTCACAGTATTTGAAAGAATAGAGATAAACTGAGACAAACAGAAATGACAGAATTGATGTAAAACATTGTGCGAACAGAAACGGACCAAATGAACTGGTGTTCAAAGTGGGGCATTGTGAAGAACAGTGAATCGCCTGCTGACGACCATGCAGAGCACACTGCCAGGGCATTGTGCAGAGACACAGCAGCAGTCAGGGGTTGATTTCGCCAACCCTCTCCTTTCACTCGTACTTCAGTCTGTCAGTGTGGAGCTAGTCTCAACCAGAATCTCCCAACATTCTCTTACAGATAAAAGAGCTCACTCCCTCTTTTATGCATACAACTGCAAACATGCTATATCGCTCCATCTCTAACTGAAAAAATGGACAGACACAGCCACTCTAACTTCCTCTATGCAAATAACACTAACTGTAATTTCTTAAACTGAGCTCCAAAATCAGCATCTTTTTTTCTTAATGTTTTTTGGAATTTCCAGTTGTCAGTGCAAACAGCTCAAGAGAAACATATGTAAAGGGGAACTAGGGAAAAAAAGGATGTATCCATCTGAAATGCAGATCCAGCTCAGTCATCCTCCTTCTCAAACTTCATGTCAATGACACTTGGGCGGAACCACAGTGCCCCCTACAGGTCGACAGACACAATCGTTTCATGAACATTGAATCCATTCATCTGGATGTCTGCCTACCATATTACCTTTATCTGCTTCATAGTGCTACAAATGAATATTTATCGGCTTGAGAGGACCACACACACACACACACACACACACACACACACACACACACACACACACACACACACACACACACACACACACACACACACACACACACACACACACACACACACACACACACACACACACACACACACACACACACACACACACACACACACACACACACACGTATATATTAATATGCTTGGCCACTACAAAATTGTAGCCATGACAGTAGAAAATGCTTCAACTGTGGCTGTTGTTGCAAATAAACTATAAATTCTACAACGTGGATGCTTCACACAATCCAGCAGAACAATAGATCTTGACAACCTCCTCAGTTTCAATTTGGCCAGTCAACAATTCAGTATTCGACCTGATGCAAATTATGATCATTTATGGTGCTGACTAATGGTCACAAAAGTGTTTTTGCAGAGCATTATGATGTCATAATGAAGTTGACCCTCAACCTTTTGGAGGCAATATGTCATCACTTTGTTATTTTATCCCTTTAGTGAACAATTTTGTCATAATCAATGTATGATTTTTTTGAATAATGGCCAAACATGTGTTTTGTGAGGTCAAAGTGACCTTGACTTGTGACCACCAAAATCTAATCAGTTCTTCCTAGAGTGCCAATTATGAAGAAGTTCCCTAAAGGTGTTTCCATCGGGTTAATGAGCACAGGACAAACAACACGTCCCGTCCTGTCGCTGACATGGAGGCATTACAATGATCATGTATGCTTTTGACAGCTTATTTTCCTTTCCATGTTCTATAAATGACTTACTACAAGTTAGTACTGTTATCAAACATCCTCAACTGGTGTGGGACAAAAGAAAAGAGAAGGTGAAATGCTTTCCAAGCTCCCATCTGAATACCCTCTCAATCACTCACAGGCTTGATGGATGGGATCTGGCGTGTGCAGCGTAGGGCAGGATGTTTAGAAATTATTGTTTCAGATCAGGGAGGGGGTGGTTTAACAGAGGAAAGAGGAAAGGGGCAGACAGAAAAACACTGACGCAAACGGCGACTTTCTGACCTTGACAACAATTAAGTTCTCTGTCGACCGGGGAGACAAGTGAGGACCTGACCTGAATGGCAGGCGTCTTCATGAGCAAAGGCAATTGTTTCTTAAGACACAAAGTCAGTTTCACTGACTAAACCTTTCCTGTGGCTGATAGTGGTGTTCCTGTTTTTAGGGGTGAGCAGCAGAGTGAGGGTGTCAGCTGGGTCCTGAATGTGTGACTATGAAGGAAGAGGAGGCTCATTCTCCAAAACACTCAATATGGTCATAGACTATTAGTAGTCCAAGCAATGGGAGGCATTTTTCTAAGTGCCAGCTGGATACACACTGACAGCAAAGATTCTCTTGATTACTTTCCATTAGTCACACCTCGTGAAAAATTATTTCCATTTGGCCATGTTGGCTTTACATAGGCCAAGGAAATGAGGTAAACACACTCAGATAGGCTGCAAGCCTGCTCACAATCTGGACACTGGGACGAGAGAAATGGAGCTGACATCAGACGAAGAAGAGGTTCACCAGCTGGTTTGTCACCTCAGTTCACATGTACACCCTGATGGCAGGGAAAACCTCTGTCCTTGAGCTGTATCTCTCTCAGACCTGATACGATTATGATACTGGACCCTTTAGCGCAGGACCCAATGCAACCCACTCACCAGAGTCATTTCACTGTTCAACAGAGCGGCAAGTTCTCTCAGCCAGGAGCATTGATTTTCATTCTTGGTGTGACAGTGCAACAACCACAAGTTTGCTCAAGAAGTTACAGTCCTCTGTCATGGTTTTCTAATGTACTCTGTGTGTGTGTCGGTCTTTGATTGTGTGGACAAATACTGCCTTCTGCCAAACTGCCTTCACCACTTCAAAAGACTGTTTGAGGGTTGAGACTTGGTTTTAGGGTCATATTTAAAATGAGGTATCAGTGTGTACTAGCATTTTTTACACAACTGGCAGCAGAGTGAAAGAGAGAACACAGGGAGAGAGTGACCAACCCTGAATTGCAGTCATATTGCTGGGAGCGTGGCTGCATCACCCAGGGAGGGTAAAGCAGAGGGTGTGAATCTTCAGACAAATAGACCCGTCGAGCCAGACTCTCCAGGGGCTGTGTGTGTTGTGCAGCACATCCATGGCCTGACAGAAATCTAATGAAGAGTCAACGGTGACAAGATCACCAAATAGAAAGAAGCAAATCCAAAAGTCTCTATCAATCACTATGGGAAACAAAAAAGGTAAAAGTCAACTTAAATTTTGACAGCACTCTTTTGCAACCTATTGAGTAATATATATGTTTTGAATTCCACATTTCTAAGCAGTAATGTAGTATCCTATCAACATGTTAGACTTAGGATTAAGACTTTGGACAGCAAAACGATTCCCCAAGTGAGTTTTGGCTGTCACAAAGTAAAAAGGAGAATATGTTGTCATATATTACAAGAAGACCTTTAAAGCACCCTAAAGATGGAAAGAGTGGCAATGAAAAGTCTGTCATTTCAGAGGCTGTCTATAGACCTGGAGCTGAGCGAGAGAGTAAAAATGCCACATCCCCTTTCTTTCTGGACAGCCTTCTGCTCTAAAATATTACCAGAGCACTCAGAGAATCCTTCCTTAATAATAAGGCAGTGTTCACCATTAAGGCTTGTGACTCAGAAAACCACATGATATGAATTCCTCGCCCAAAAAAAAAAGTTACCCCCAGAGGATCTTGCTTGTACTGTTATGTGTATTGTTGGACTTGGATTGTTGGTTTATTATTTTAATTTTACATTTATTATTTGTTATTCTTTCTTATCTTTTACAATCCAATACCAAATCCATGTCATGTTCTGGCTTCATTTACACATATTATTAAACTGGGGGGCCATTTATTTCTTCAACACTCACCTGACAATACACATGGGAAAACGTCCATACAGAATTTGACTAATAAATTGGTCAGTATTTAATTTTGAGTTTTATAATGACTGACATGACCTACAAAAAAGCAGGCCACAGAATAATGTTGTATTCTAATCAGTATTGACAAGACAGCATGTAGACTTCTGACCTGTACAGCATGAATGACCATAAAAGTAAACAATGCTGCCTGTATGCCAAGATACCCTCTGTTGTCTGAATCGACTGCATATCAAACAAAACTTATAAAAGTCAATTTCCACTGGATCGTGGTCTTCTGCTCTCCGAGGGTCACCGCTCTCATCAAACCCGTGGTGACGGCAGCAAAAGTGACTCCTTTCAACTGAATACCAATTGCCTTTCTCACACTCAACTCAACCCCTTCAACTTCTTTATAGTGTTCATAACCAGATTCCCTGTGCACACTAAATTGGTTCCAGTAAAAAAAAGGTTTACAGTGGGTAATGGATTAGGAGTCTGCATTATTACCACAGTACTACTCTCCACTTCTCACCACTATCTTTACAACCTCATTCTGATCTGAGGGATGGTGACACCCGCATGAACTTCACAAGTGCAAAATGGAAGACATTATCTGGTGTTTGCCATGTAAAAGGCATCATTAATGAAGTACATTAAATTCAAAACCCAGTTCGAGTCTCAATTCAACTTTTAGTGAACCCTGCAATTTTCTATAACACACATGATGAAACAGACTATGATAGTCTGCTCTTTCCATCCATCAGTGTCCGAAACCAATCCAAAAATACTGTGTATGCCAAAGATATGGTTACTAGAGTTGATGAATCAGTAATCAAGGAAATTGCTGAGTATTTGCCAAAATTTCAAAACAACACAATATTGTCATTTGCATACTACAGTTATAATACAAAAGAGAAAAATGCACCCTGCACAAGAGGCCAGGATGTTTTCCATAAAAAGTGAATCCATACCAAGGACAAAGAAGAAGCTGTTTATCTGTTGCTTTAATCTTTTGAAAATAGCAGCTAGACAGGGAGGATGAGCATAGTGGGTCTAACATGTTTTATGCCAGAGTAGTAGCAAACGAGTGCAGGCTCGATCTAAACAGAAGGCTGAGTTAGACCACCTGCTGGGGGTAGATGCTGCAGCCCCAGCTGCCTCATGATATGCCCATCCTGCCCTCCAACCCTGCAGTTCACTGATTGTCACCACAGCCACTCCTGCACTGCCCTCTCTAGGCTCTCACCCAGGTGACACTTTGAGCACCTCCTGTCCTACCTCCAGCCAAACAGAATTAAGGAAGAATTAAAAACTCAATGAGCCTAATAATTAAACTTTAATGGAGGACATAAAGCAACTTGACACCCTCTAAAAGCTATGGACAGCCATAATAACAGCAGTACCAAGCTGGCCCTTTTTCTCCTACAGTTACAGACATTTCTCTTTTGCAATACTATTGCTGTCATTACAAAACCCATCCATCCATTATCTATACCGGTTTACCCTTTAAGGGTTGTTTGGGGGGGGGGGGTTTAGGGTACAGAAATCTCACATTCAAACCTGTGGTCAATCAGAGTCTCCAATCCACTTCACCACAATCTGCATAGAACCCATCGAACACGGGGAGAACATGCAAACTCCCCTGGATGGTGTGATAACATTTTTTGGGGGGAAAAAACGTGTCAGCTGCAAACAAGCAGACAGTGTTTTTCTTATTTCCTTCGACTGAGCTATAGTTACTGTAGTCTAATTAGATAAGAAGAGTCTCATGATAAATCATATCCAAAATTTCAATATTCTATCTCACATTACAGTATCACTATGATATCAATTACTGAACTACCAAACTCTGCGAACAGATAGCTATTATACAAGAACCTGTTCCTGTGGTCGTAAATGAACACAACAAAATAAATATTTAATAACCTAAATATGTAAAAGGCAGGAAAGAGTCCTCAAAGTTTCCATGCATTTTACATACCACCCAAATTTACCTACAATATGCATAATTAATATACACTTCATGTGTGACTAGTGAGAAAAAGTGACATTTGTGACAGTTTATTTGAACTGGGACTAAAACTTTCAGAGTTCAAAAAGTCCCACATTTCATACACCGCAGTCTCCTTGTGCCAAACACCAAGCCTCAATGAAAAAAAGCATGAGAGAATGGAAGTACTGCAGGTGAGAGATTGCAAGCAGTGGATAGATGAATGGAAAGAAGTTGAACAAGCATTACAAAGATTTTATCAATGTACATTGCCCAACATGATGTTTGTTCACATGCAGCTCAGAACATGTTACTCAGTAAACGTTGGACAAGAGCCACAGCCCGAGCATGTCCAGCCTTTGTTACAAATAAATTGACATCAAAAATTACATTCACAACCTACTGTTGAACAGAGCTGTCACAACTTGAGTCAAAAAGTCCAACACTATATCTTTTTTATCAGATTATTCTTCAAAGGCAACTCTTCCTGCAGTATGAAGAGACTAGCTGTGCCAACTGCTGAGACCTTGTGAACATTATAAAAGGTCCTCAGCAGTTCTCTCAACCTTTTCAGACCCTCTGACAGCCTGCTAAAAAGAACAAATTGCCTCCTGGCTAATATGTAGCTTATTCAGCCTGGACGTCTGGCAGCGTTAACTGCAGAAGAAAAGTGCCTGCATTTGCTACAATATTATTTAAAGGGCAGTAAGCAATTCTGAAGCAATACACGTTTTGCATAAATCAGCGAATATTTCCTCACGGTCGGCTAGCTATCTGTTTTGTGTGGGCGCCGAAAAAAAGATCTGGCTTTCGTCTCAGCCCTGGCTCAGTAAATTGAAAACAAAAAAATGGTGCGGACCAGAGAGGTGCTAGCAAATGACACTACAACCCAGGGGTTTTGGACTAGTGGTAAGCGCGTCGCTCTCACATACCTGAGGCTGTGGGGTCGCGGCCCGGTCAGTGTAGTAAAATCACAACAACAACAACTAGGAGGGAGACAAGATTTCTACAAAATCGCTTACTGCCCCTCTGAAAGTTTAAATCAAAAAACTGCAATGTTCCCTCCTGAACCTAATTTCCATTCTCATATGCCCCTTTTCTCTGTAGTCACTTAATAGGTCAACGGTCAAAATGTTGATAAAGAAGGACAACTGTGGTGACATTTAGGTGTGTCTGAAGTCTGTTAGCTGTACTACACCACATCTTTGTCTTTTACATGATGCTGACGACAATTCATGTCACCCTATCCTCAGCAGGTTGGCTATTTACATAATAGATTGACTTCAATAGCCTCATCCGATGGAACAGTCTGTTTTTCACATCTATTAATCTTGCATAAATTACAGAGCCTCAATTTCACACATGATGCGCACTGCTTAGTCGACTGTTATGCGTTTAAGTGTGTGTGGGGTTTTTTTTGTTTTTATTTAAATACTGCAGGAGGAAGAAAATGTTATAAAACACAACTACACAAAGCAGAGGTATAGCATGTTAATAAACTGCTGCTATACAGCTATGGTGTGGGATTGTCAACTACATTCTAACTGCAAAATGGTCCAGAGCATCAGCATCAGGTAAAGCAATCTTTCAAGACATCTGACTATGTGTGTAGGTGGCGAGCCGACTGCAGAAAATTACATAACAGTAGCACAAATCTCTAAAAGAGGCATTTCTGTTAACCCTCTTTCCTTCCACATCCTCAGACCTTTACCAAGTTTTCCCCAACAGCAGTATTGGATAACTGACCAACAATCTATACAGCACACATATTCCACAGCAAAGACAAACAAGATGAATAAAACAATCAAAATTACAATTAATTCAGTCATTAACCTTGTGCTCTACTGGCACAAGTTTTATTTCAGATCGTTTCAATCTATATTTCCCCACAATTTCAGTCAGTAGGAAATCAGATCAACAAGAGCCCATGTCTAGTTTAACATCATATTCATCGTTTGTTCATCCCCTCATGAACCAGCAATTTCTGCATCTAAACAGTAGAGGGCAGCAAAAGACAATTTAACAGCTCAGCTGCCTTGAAGCAACAAACATCCAACAGCTCACAGATGTTAAAGGCCAAACTCCTTACCAGCATTGACTATGGCATCCACCTCCAAGACGGTAATATCTCCTTTGTAGAGAGATACTTTATCGCTTAGCCCTCCTCCACCCATCAGCTCTTTTTCTTCCTCTTTGTCATCGACTGAAAAACACAAAGTTACTTTGAATTGTTGCATTAATTCAAGAAAGAATAAAAACATATAGAGGTGTCGCTGAATAAACACAATATCTGTTGCTTTGAATACACAGAGTAGATTCTTGAAAAGATAAATTAAATGTGATGATGTTGATGGCAATAAGAATCATACATTATTTTAATTTCGTACATAGAAATTCCTACATAGAAATACATTTTACATCATTTAAGTTAGCAATACAGTGCTCACTGTACTGTAGAGTCTAGAAGGTGTTTTAGATGGATACTGAAAATAAGAATTTGTTCACTCTTATCTACCCATTTCTATATGCATCTTCCTTATTTCCTATGGTGTAAAAAAAGAAATGCCATTTGACTAAAAATGTTATTACTCTAGCTATCAAGTACTGTGGATAACAAACCAGACAAGATTGGCTATGACCGTTTTGTTGAGTATACTTCCTCTAAAAGTTGAGCCAAGAAGAATGTCAGCTAAGAGCCTCTCAAGCTGCCATATAAAGTTATTACAGTCGTTATTTTAGTTTTGTTTAATTTATTGTAGATAAAAATACCACAGCATTCATCACTCTGATCCATTCTACCTCACTTCAATGATCATCCACCAGCTTGTGCAGGTTTTATTTAAGAGTCAGACAAATTGTCTCAAACATAAAGTGTTCTGTGTTTTGAAACTCTCCCTCATTCTTTCCTATCATCTAAAAAAAACACCTAATTTAGATTAAGAGGGTTTAATAAATTTTCTCCAGTAGATTAGACAACAATATTGCTTTGGTCAATATCAAGTCAGATTTCATTTTATTGGTTGTATTTTTTATTTTTTTTTACAAAGATATTTCTTAAAATCTTGTTTATCAAACTTCACCATCACAATGTTTTTGTGCTGGCAAAAAATATAAGACAATGAAAAAATACAAATAATTATTTGATAATTGTAATGAATGAAAGATTAATTGTAGACTAGTTTATGTCTTTACCCCAAAGTCAAATTGTAGATCTCTTGAGTAAGGAGAATCTACATAATATTACTAATGTCCTTGATGTACGATTAGCAAATTAGGAGTTTATAAACATAAAAAAACAAGGTTAGATTTGTTTTGAAGCCTATTTAAAATATTTCCTGCAGTCAATATATTGATACAGTATATGGATAATACTGCCCTGTGAAACTTCTTTCTCCTTTCCTTCATGTTCATTGCATTAATTCCTGTGCAACTAGGGAAATTGCCTCATTTGAGCCATATCGGACATTAATATAAGCCTTGTTCAGCCTTTCTGACAGAGAACACTACTACTTCTCAATAACTTCTCTTGCAAAGACCATAGCCTGAAGGTCCTTAGCATGGTGTCGCACAAGGCACAAGAATGGACAAAATCCTTTAGATGAAACACAAATCTGTAATGTAGACATAACCCACTCAAAGGATATTCCGTCTCTCTTACCTTGGTTGTCCTCTCTCCAGGTAGGAATCTTGTCCAGAGATATAAATTCTTGACGACGATACTCCTTGCGTCTCTCTTCCCCATCCAGACGGAGCAGTCTCTCTGTGGAGGAAAGTAGCCATACATGTTAGCAAGAACAACGCTGGTACACTGTAGTGAAGAACAAGAGATAAGAAAAAAGGTAAAAAAAACTTGGTGCTGGCATAGAATGGTAATGACAAGGGTAACTTTCATTTCCAGTGAAGGACACAAACATTTCACCTAAATCATTTCCTGAATAAATGATTTTCCATTTCTTCTCTTAATGTCACATCACAAAGTCTTGCCCCCAATCAGAATCCTCTTCCACCACCACTCAGCTGGTGCTACCACCATCGTCACCATCAGCATCATCATCAGGATCAGCAATAAAAGAGCATCCCTGGAGCTGGTCGGGATTCTGAGTTTTGCTCAAACACACTGTCTACCCTGCTTACTAAATCAGCGACCGGCCATGTGCCACGGAGATCCAAAACAATACAGGTTCTCCTTCCAATCAGACACCACCTGCTGATTTCCCTTATTAGCTGCTTCTATTTGACAATTCGTGGAACTAGCTGTTGTTTGGATTGGCTGGAATGAAAATGTGCCTTCTCTTTGTATCTCCATGACTCTCAGCTGAGAAGCACTGTACAATGTCCCCATGTTTCAGCTTCATTGTACTCTGAACTGTTTGCTGTTCTGTGTCACAGCTCTGTACTGCTCTGCCCCCCCAATTTTATGTGACTCAAATATAAATTATACTCTCCACAAAGGACATTATGTGATGGTTTGTTTGACAGCAGGATTACTCAAAAAGTTACAGACAAATTTGTATTAACATTTTATCAAAGATAGGTCAAGGGCATGTTAAAATGTGATTACATTTTAGGGATCAAGATCCAGATCTGTATCCAGGAATTTTTTCTAAAAGAAACAGCATATAGGTTGGTGCTGTCATTATAAATTGTTTGCTAAAGAAATGAAATGGGTTGGTGTTGAACTTGTACAGTGACTCACTGTACCTTGTCATGTACTGAACATGGACAAAATAACTTTGTCATAAGAACCTATATTTAGGCTTCATCTGAACTGAACTGTTGAGTTTAAGTACTGCTTGAAGCTTACTCCAACACAATTGGCTGACATTAGTAGATCACACAGCTGATGCTTAACCACTGCACTGCTTTATCACTTTTCAGTCCTCACATCTTGTGTCTTCGTGTTCAGCTCCACTGACTGCAAAAGCTCCTTGGCTTGTTACCATTTCTCCATACAGCAACAGTGGGCTGTTCAGCAAAACAAGCTTCATCCTAATTATGCGCTCTCTTTGCTACATAATACCCCAGTGAACACAGTGTAGACTTTGGTCAATTAAAACATCCCCTCTGTAGAACAGTTTAAGTAAACTGGATGTGATATGATGCCACACAAAAGCAGACTAGTATTTAACTAGACCAGGCCAATCTGGGCTCTTTCTATAAGGTGAGAACGAGGTTTTGATGCTTCACATATAACAACACCCTACATCGAAGGAACTCTGTACTGTTTTTCCAAGTTATGGGACTTGCCACAAACACACATGACAGTTTAAAAATATGGAGGCAGTATATAGGGTGTATATAGGGTATTTCTGGTGTCCAACTGTAGATCAGGCTTATATCAAAGGTAAATCTGCAGAGGGGAATATCCATTCTATCCCTTATGTTTCTCTCCCTCTTGCCCACTCCTGCTATTCCCAAGGCTGCTTTTATCCTACATCGATGAATTAAGAGGCAGTCCTGAGGCTGACCACAGCAAAGCTCTCTGGACTACACTAAAATGCTTTGTTACTCTTCTTAACTTTAAGTCATGGAAGAAGCCCAAAGCTTAGCTTAATTACCATGAGAACTGGATGTGCTCAAAATGTGCTTTCTTAAATATGAGTGTGTACATACAGGGTAGTGTTACTGGAGTCACCACATCACCAATGGTAAGTCCCACATGATTTTTCTCTACTTGATTAGTTTTGCATGGGAAGGCCATTCACTGTATGCTGTACACATCCCCGAACCAAATTCTACTCATAACAAATCGGAAGGGGATACATAAAATCTAATTTTATGAAGTCCTTTTTTAAACACTGAAATTACTGTTTTGTGTTCCTAAACTTCAGACTGCCGTGCAAAATTCTGCAAGTTTAACCGAACATGATTTACAATAAATAATATTTGGTTTATATTAGGGTAATATTTCACCCTACAGACTACCCCTGGACCAAGCCACAACTTGAAGAAAAAGAAATCGTATCAAATTCCTTAATTTCGAAATTTCTTTTACATTTTGATTTTCCTTATCTCCTCCTAGAACAATTTGAGCTAAAGGGTTGTATGCTCAGAATATGAAATCTGATTTAGTGGTGCTCATTCAATGCTGGCACCTGCTAAAACTGGAAATGACCGGCTAAGATTAATTATTACCTCTGCTCAAAGGTTTTTTATAAACCATTATTTTCTAAAAGTTTCTCACTCACTCCCACAAAAACATAATGATAATAATAATAATAATAATAATAATAATAATAATAAGTGATGAGTCAGCGAGCTTGGTGACGAAACTGGGGTATTTCTCACAAAAAATCCCCACCATTAAACTCAAATTAATAACTTGGCAACAATGTCACCAATGATTACACCCTACCTTTATTTCAGTTATTAATTAAAGCAATATCTCGGCTAATATGGTTCAAAACAGTTCAGCCAACAGGGTTTGGAAGACGTCACACATTAATAAGATCATATTAAACACTGATATACATGTGTATATGCATTACACTGCAATCATAAAATTTAGCCACGACGTTATTTTTCATGACAGACAGCTTAACATGTCTAGGAAAAACACAGGTGTGGTGAATAGCATTAATGATGGCCGCATTCCAATTGGCTTCACAGGTTCCGGGGCTCTTTCATTGCACGTGCCCACGCGGCGTCATTCCTTGACAAGGTGGCGTCAATGGAATGGAGCCGTTACGAATCAGTGTGATTAATGACACCTGCGCTGTGGGCTACCTGCTATGGCTAGCAAAACACACCTAGCCTAGCAAGGAAGAGCTGCACTGTGTCACGATATGAATGACTTACGAATAGCATCAAAAGGGTTTCTGTGTGTGTGTGTGCGTGTGTGTGTTTTTGTAAACAGCAGCTCTGCCCCATGTCTCTGGAACCCAAAGCAACACACCAGTAGCATCACATGCAACTTTCACTGTGCGTGTGAAACACAGAAACAGTCCCTATTTGATCTTCTACTTACTTATACATACGTTTGAGCATGAGAAGAGACACTCCGCCCCTTGTTTGTACCGAGGTGAACCTGCTGTCTGGCCACAGGCACATGTAGTTGTCTGCTACTCAGTGAGCTGCTGTTATCGCACAGGTGGACGCCGGGATGAGTGCGAGTTTGGGGCAGACCTAGTTTAACAGGTGAATGAGGGCTGAACAACCACCGAGCAGCCTGCATGCAAGCTAGTGAGCAGACACCGAGTGTATGGTGTTGTTGCGAATGTGACACAGGCAAACAAGAGTCGTAACATCATGTTACCATCTGCACAGCCGTGGGATGAACGAGCAGTCCGGAGACCGGGTAGCATCACAGTGATGCAGAGGAGACAGACAGAGTGACTGTCAGTCTCCTGTCATGGTTATAATACATGGAGAGGGTGATAGCCTCATCCCCCCTTCTCAAACAAGCCTTACCTTTTTCAGTCTTCCAGTCCTTTTTCTTTTTGCTCATGCTGCCGGAATGATTAGACTTCGAAAGGTTGTTTTTTGAATGTGGCAACCCCAGGCTCACAGTGAATGGTGTTCCAAGGGAGGGGAAAAAAAACTGAAATGTGAAAGTGAAACAGCCTCCGGACGCCTGTCTCACCTGTGAAGCTGTCAAATGTCTATGGACCTCAGTGGGCTCAACCTACCGTGATTGCGCCGTGAATTAAGTGTACAGATCTTGGCGAAACGATTGGCGGACGAAACCGGAGACGCTGGCGTGCGATTGGTGCGGATGGCGAGTCAGTCAGACAAGCTCCACCCACAGCAGAGGCAGGATAGGTTGTCTGCGGCGGGTCGTCCTCCTGGCGTGTGCGCACTGTGCGGTGGTAGGCTAGTGAACGCCGGTCTACTGGGACGCAGCGGCACAGAGTTGAGTCTACTTGGTGTCCCTGCAAGTTAACTTAGCCAAGAAACAGTCCTGTTAATGTAAATGCATTAATTTTTATAGGTTTATTTTTTACAATAAATCATAGAGTGTTTTGCAATATTTTGAGTACAAATTTTGATACTGTTGCAGAGGAAAGTATAGGGCTGGTACATGATAATATTGGCCTACAATAACAAATATATGTAATAGTAGTGTAGGGCACTATTATAAGGGTATATTTATATTCATATTTATATCTTACTATTCCTGAACCTTAAAGATACCAAACAGAATAAAATTATGGAATGAATATTTTGGATTGTGAATAAGGTGTACCTTCATTGATCCCCCATATAGGGGAAATTCAAATTTGACATGGCAGCAAAGAAGTATGGGAAAATGTGATGAGAAAAAAAAATAAGAATAGAAAACAGAATTTAGGCTAAAGATAGGCGTAAGATAAAATACAAATACAAATACCATATATAATAACAGACATTGTAGCTTTAGCTCTCAAATATCATATAAATCACTGTTGCACAGTGACCTTGGCCTATAATTGTTGTGTGATTGTTTGGATTTTATTAACAAAGGGACAGTATTGATTGTTTTTTTCTTTGATTTCTTTTTTTTTTCCACAATTGACATTATTAATTGTGACCATAAACACAAACGGACAACGCCTTGTTGCCTTTGTTCATGGCAGAACACATTATCTCACATGCTAAACCAGATCAGACCAGTAAGTCAGGCTGTCATATGTGAGCGCCTGGTTCCAGAGACCACCGTCTGTCATCTGTTGTGTTAGCTCTGCTCCGGTTCAGACCCATCTGCTCCTAAAACCGCTGACATTATCTGGGACTGGAAAATGTCTTTCATCCAAGCTGTACTCTGATCCAGATCCAGATTTTTAAAATGGAGATTAACAGCCACTTCAAATGAATGAAAATGTGACATGTTTACCTAAAAAGGTAACTGTCAGTACAGGTAAAAGCTATGTTATTTTCCACTTGGACTTATTATATCTAAAACGCATAGTTTAAAGGGATTAAATTTTGGACCACAGTGGCAAAAACACTAACAGTGTTCTCCACACATACTATATTAAATTAAAGATTTATATCTCACCCAGCTGCTGCCCTTTTTTAGGAAATTAAAAAACTAAGTAATTGACTTTTATCTGGTGCAGAAAGTCATAATATCTCCTTTTAATATTTTAATTAGTTTCCAATTTAACAACCTAATTAGGATTTAAAAAATATTAGAATAATGTATGTTGGTTTGCTCTAATTAAAACCACAATCAGGATATCTACCCTCATTTTCAGTTAATAGCAAGAGCCCCAAATGCACTTGGGGATAACAAACTGTAAAGTATCTTTTCCTGACCTGTAAACTAAAGTGGCCATTGCACTTTTCCCTCTGTAGTATACAAACCAAACCACTAGATGTCAATCTTGCAACATTATAAGCAGCACTTTATGGTGAGGGTGATACATATTATAAAGGCATGTAAGGATTGTTCTTTTTTTACAAACAAAAAAAATCTCATCTACTTTTTCTGATATTTTTTATTAGTTGGGGATATAATAAGTGGGAGACTGGCCTCAATCAAATCAGACTACTCAGGTTCAAGCTCCTTTAATTGAAGAGCATGAATCTGAATTAGAAGTGTGTGACTCTAAACTCTGAGTTCTTTCATTAGGCTGAGAGTGACTACTTGTTATGAACTATACTAGAATATAGTCAACTAGAATGGCACTGAGTAAAGTAAATACCTCTGCCGGTTGAACAATTCTACACGTGATTGTCTACATCTTATGATGGAGATAAAAAGGGAAAAAAAGTAAGTGGTCTGATAACCTAATGACTAATTTCTCATTGTTTTTTGATGGATTGTCATTTGACATCACATGGAAACAGTTAAAGAAAATGGGAAACAAGATTCCTGGATTGGTCCCTAAATTCGCATCCATCCAAAATTGAATGGGTTCTTCCCAGGCTTAGGCCCCATCCCTAATGCAAGTTTGGTAGAAATAGGTTTAGTAATTTTGATGTAATTCTGCTGACAAATAAAGAAACAAAAAAACAAACAGACACGGGTGAAAAAATATTTACCTCTTTGATGGAAGAAATTGAGTATGAAATTATACTACTACTGTAATCAAAACCCCTCTCATACCCATAGTCCACTCATACGGATTTTTTCACTCATGTTCCCTGATTAGACCATTTCTTGGGACTGTGTACACTGTAGACTACATTGACAGCTGACTCAATCTTAGTTAATATTTTTCCACATGTTATGGTGCGACAGTTTATCTTGTTATGATTGTTAATGTTGCAGAGAGTTCTGAGGCATCACATTATTCCAAATGTAACTGAAACTGAAAATGAAAACCCATGCGTGACTGCAGAGTCTCTAAACGTGTTGGGTAATTCCAGGTCAAATCCAAGGCCCTCGATTTAAGATGGGGGAAAGTGCAAAATTCCTAATCAAGGGTCAAATTGAGGGTATAGATCCAGGTGAAGAACAATACTTGTCTAGACATTAATGGCAAAATGTGACTTCTCAGATACGGCATTTTGGAGGCTATAAAAATGAAATAATATCAAGGGATGAAAAAATATGAACAGATATATTTTTTCAGGCCTTGGTTTTGGGACCCATTCGTGATACAGACAAGGTTAAACAAAATCTGAGATCATGCTTCAACAACCATGTCTGATTTGGCACTGAATCACCCTGTCATTAAAGGCTTTATTGTGGATTCTTGGGTTCAGTTAACAATAATTCCATATCATCTGGACTGTACCCGCTTTTTTGTTGTTTTAGTTGAGAGTAATTTGAAACAACTACATACAGTGTCATTTGCATTTGCACGGGATTGCATGTAATTATTTAATCATTGTGGCTATAGTCATTGTTCTGATGTCTGATGAGCAGAAAAATAAAAAAAAAACTTGGCCTGCTTTTTCCAGTGAAGAGTTTGTTCAGCAGGGCAATCTGTATGTTTCAAACAGAGGATCTATTTGTGTGAGCCTACGTAGGCAATTTTTTATTTTCATGGCTGCAGCACAAGGAGAGTCAGTCAATGGCTGTACCTAAAAGTCTCTTGCAACAACGTAGCATGGTCTAATCTGTTGTTGGCTTTACACGTATGTTTTTCATATTCCACCCATGATCAAAGCCACATAATTACAGCAAGCGAGACAATTATCTACAGAGAAACTCACAAAATTAGCCATAACTTAAAGTGTGCCCAGAAGCTATAGGGATTATAATTAAGGCAATTGTTGTTTATATGTGTTCTTATGTCAATATCTCGAAGCCCTGTGATGGGTTTTAGTTACGATTGGGTTAGGTACATGTCTGTTTTCAGTCAGTGCCTGGTGCAACTGGTCCTTGAGGCTTTTAGTGGAGGTCTTGAAATATTCAGTGTTTGCATAATTTTTCATATCTTGCCAATGACAATAAAAGGGTTACGGGAAACATCTCCAATGATATTTTCAGATAATGTTTGGGTATATAACACATGACAACGTCTGTTGAGGGTTTGTAAAGGTGATTTCTAGGGGGAAAAAAACCAACCGTTCGACTTCCAACTTGCATACGCACACAAATAAACAGGCAAATTTTTCTAATTTATAGTCAATAGAGGGAGACATAGTTTTGTGGCACTCCTCTTAATAGAATATGTGCTGTGATCACTTAGCACTGTCTTTGATGCAATGCCTACCGTAAACATGAAAACCCTATATCATGTGGTGGTTTGTGTGGGTTCTTTTCAACATTCTCAATCAACATTTGCCTGCCCAGATTATTCATTGTGTCCTGCCATATACTATGCTCATCTGTTCCACAGATGTGAGCAGTGGCCTCGCAATTCTGATCAAAAAGAGCCAAATTCTTTCATCAAGTAACTCTATAGAGACTTGTCCTTAGACTTAATCTGATACACACCTGTCTATGCTTGTTAAGAGTTCATTATCTACTTTGCACTACACCAGAAAACTAATAAATGCTTTCGGATTAAATATATGTGTATATTTACTTTTTTTTTATTAATGACCTATACCAAAATGTCATAGTGTTCTGTTACTTAAGTATTAATATTCTGTTCTGTTTTCCTGTTGCTTCTGTTATTTTGGCCACTGCCCTGTCTCCCAGATTTAAAGACTAAAGTCTTATACTCCTAATTTCCTACACCATTTCTTATGTCTGGCTTTGGCATTCGTTTTTTATTCATGAATCCAAGCATTTTTTTGTTGTAGATTACAGTCGCCGCAAGTTATTCAACTGTAAGAGCAATTTGTCTCTAGCTGCATTGTGATGTATTGATGTGAAAATAGTGGTTTGCTGAGTGGTACATTGTTTAGTCTGGATCCTCAGAATGGGTTTGGGGTTGGATTAAAAAAGCATCACACTGTGAGTATTCTTTTCCTGCAGGATTCCTGTGGGTTGTAGCTTTGGCAAAATGTGTTGTAACGGCTCCCTCTGTTTATTTTACTCTATTTAATAAAGCAGCCATCCAGCGTGTCTCTTCACACCAGAGCACGCCTGCTTTCTGCCTGCTCAAAGCAGCAGGAATTCCTTTCTGATTGCTGAGCACACTGAATCCTTTATATGTAACTCAAAAGCATTTTGTAACTTTGACCATTTTCCCTTTTTTAAATTAAACTAAGAAATAACAGTAAGGTGGACATATGTATACCGATGTGTCCTGAAACAAATCAAAATATCATGTGTTCACTCTGACTATGCAAATGCTACCAGACAGAGTTACTCATCCAAATAAGATAAAATTCAACAGGAAAGAAGTAATCACAGAAGCGATATTACACATTCTCACTGCTGCACAGCACAACACAACACAACACAACACAACAACCTTTCTTCAGCAATCTGTCCATTATAAATTAAATATTCTTCAAATTAATTTCCGTTCTAAATTAGATTATGTGTCACACAAAAATAGTTTTGGTGCTTTCTTTTATACAGGTCATTTTATGACAAGATTCAGCCCACAAACAGCCTCTATGAGTATCAATTTGTCACAAGATGATGAAGAACAGAGGGCCTGAATCATATCTGCAGTCTGTGTGGTCATAACAGATAACATGTCTATTAAAACTGAACTGGCTGTTTTCCTCTTGCACACCATTAACAACAGCAAGAAGTTGTTTCCACAGAGATTTGTTGGTATGCAATACTAAAGCCACCCCCTGAAGGCATGCCGGCCCCTCAGGGTGCACTCTGCACCCTGGCCCCAGCTCTCTCTCCTTTCATCTCTTTTTACTTGATCTAAAGCAAATAACATGACGCAGCACACTAGGATTAAAGAATGTGCTTGTTCTGGGTCACCCATACAAATTCTCCCTGGACCATAAATTTAGGAGTGCCTGTTCAGATCCATAATGATAATAAAGTGTAGTTTTGAATTTAGATGATCAGGAGTCCTGAGCTAAATATATAAATTTAATCTACTTTACCACATTATGTTGGAATATGTTTCAATGTGATACAGTATAGACCTGCAGTGACTCAAATTTTAAATAGGTAAAGCTGCTTTTTTATTATAGCCTATGAGACACAAAATATGATAACATGAAGGTATAGTACACGTCAGTGAAGGATCTTAAACAGGATTTTTTCATTATTGAAGAAGCTCTCAAAGGAGCAATACTATTTTCATTGAGGGACATTCAAACAGGCCATAATGATAAAAACATATATCCCTGAAACTACATAGTTATGACTACATGGCAAATACTTTTCTAAAGGTCAAGAGCTAAAATGTAATCACGAAGACTGTGTATTTCTCAGTGTCTAAAGAAATACTGAGTCATTCATTGTCATCAGCAGCCTATAGCAGGCTCAGCAGAACATTTTGGGATGCCCATGTGCCATTATTTTCCCTACTTTCCTACTGTTATGCAGGAGAAAGCAAAGTGACTTATTTTGCAGCATCACCAAATAATATCTCTTGACCATAATATGTCCTCTGATTAAATATTCTCAGTTTTCTTACTTGACAGGCGGCTTGCAGTTGTTCCAGGACTGTAGAAAAAAACACTCTCTTAACAATTGACATTAGACTCATTAGACTCCACGGCATCTGGCTTGCATGAATATATTAACTTCAGATTCAACACAGTCAGTGACAGTTGTGTAAAATGACAAGGATCATACTGTATTTCCAGAGGTCATCACCAAAAGAGTAAGAATACAGACACACTGGTTGGCTATGTGACATGACCTATTCTGAGAATGATAGCTTATCAATCAGAATAATAACTTATCAATCAATCCAGGTAATTATAGCTTATTAATCTAACCCTAACCCCTAACCCTGGCATGGGTCATAGTAAAAAATCCTTGGTCCATATACCATAATTGCATCGTACATAATAAAAGTTGAAATGTAAAATCATGCAAATTACTTTGTTATTCAAGTATAGTTTCCAGCCAATGTATTTGTGTGCATGCATGCCGGCAAAAATATTTTTAAAAAAATGCAAGTGCACGTCATTCTATTTCATCTTGCTCCAACGAAATGTTAGTTGACTCGCGCGTCGCTTCATCCACGTGTACCAGTGTTTGCACTGGGCGCACTTCCTTAGCAACGTGTATCTGAACCAGGAAGTACTTTCGTATGCTGCAGCTAACGACCAGTTCACGGATCGCACAGGGGAGTCAAAGTGTGTGACAGCAAAGTTGGTACGAGTCCGCCTGGCGTTTGTGCGTTTGTCAAACACATGCCACGTAACGTCGTGGTTAACCGGCAGCTGTGTCGCTGAGAGGAGACCGAAGCAGCGGACGAGCCACAAACCGTGAGTGGCGACTGTTTTGGTGGTTAGCGAGCTGCTAGCTAACAAGCTAACGACAACTCAAGACTGTTAGCTTGGCTTGAAGTAACGCATTTGTCTCACGTGTGATTTCACTGTGTGCGTGGTCTGTGTGCTTGGTGGTCAGTGCTTGAGCACATGTAACGTTGTAACTTAGTAAGAGAGGCCTGCAATCGTGTCTGATACCACGGCCTGCACATGCTTCCTGTAGCCTTCCGTGAGAGACCTGCTCTTTTTTATTTTATTTTAAGGCATTTTCACTCACTCTTCTTTGCAGATCTCTCATTTGATATAGTTTGTCTTGTTGGACTTCTACCCACAGGTTTCAGCGATGTTCAGGTGGTGCAGGGCTGTTCCAAAAGTTTCCCTTTCTGTTCCTCAAAGGTGTAATGGTCTACTTTGGATCACTGTCCGGCTGTAGGAGACAGCACGAATGTCAGTTTCACTTTCTTAGTGGACCACAGGGCGTTTGCATCAAGAATGTGCTTGTGGTCTGCAGAGTGCGTTCCGTGGATGTCAACTCATCTTGTCCTGTACTGTCCCCGGGAGCTGATGTTTGTATTCTCTTCTCTGTCACAGGTGTGCCGTGAACATGACTTTCTTACCACTGTCTGATAGGCCATGATAGGCATGTCGAGTTATGCAGGGGTTATGGAAAGTCTAATGAATTCTGCTGAAGAGCAGCAGCCCTCCTCTCCCCTGGCCAACTCGCGGTCCAACAAACAGGAATCAAGCGAGAGTCAAAAGCCAAATGGTGTCTGCGGATTTGTTTTAGTGCATGCAGGTTAGTGTGCACACAACTAACAAGAAGAACTTAGAGAAATAGGAAGCTACCCAGGGTAATAAATTAACATACTTTATAGTTTAATATACCTTAAAATGTAGTATTTTCCCATTTTATTTCAGGAGCCGGATACCATTCGGAATCCAAGGCCAAGGAGTACAAGCATGTGTGCAAAAGAGCCTGCCAGCGAGTATGTTCACTTTACGGATGTTACCTACAGACAAACAATGTAACTTTTTATTGCTTGTTTACACAATGTGTCTTATTCTTAATGCAAAGTATTACCTCAGTTTGTACTACTACTGACCTTGATGAAGTTAGGCAGTAAAAGTACTGTATAAATGCTGCAATGAGCATGAGGCCATATTTGGTGTTTTCTCTGGAAAGCTTTTGTTCTTTTAACAAGATGTCTCTCTCTGTCACTTTCAGGCTGTGGACCAGCTCAAAGCTGGGGCCCTTGCAGTGGAAGCAGTGGCTGCAGCGCTGGTTGAACTTGAGGTGAGTTGATTATGATACAAGTTTAATTATATATTTTTTAAAATAATAATAATGTGGAATAATTATTTAAGGCCCAGAATGGTCAACATCCAAAATTCATTCAGAACAGATAATCCAAGGATTTATCCAAATAGCTTCATTCTGCTACAGCGTCTGATGCATGTACTGTGTTGTGCAATGTCAGCACCTAGGCAAATTGACCACATATTGATAGTATGGCTGTTTGTAAGTGAAATTTTACTTATTTTTTTCAGGATTCTCCTTTTACAAACGCAGGCATGGGCTCCAACCTTAATTTGTCAGGGGAAATCGAATGTGATGCAAGTATCATGGATGGGAAGTCACTGCATTATGGAGCTGTAGGCGCTATTCGTGGTGAGATACTACATATTTATGTAACGCTGCTATGTTGTTGTAGCAGTGAAGTTCGGTCACATGGAGCCAAGCTGCTTTCTGTCATATGTTTTATTGATTTACTTTCTACCATCGCTGAGTTTGTAGAGATTACTGGAGAGAATTGGCATCATAATACTTTCGATGGGGGGCAGCTGTCTTCTATGGAGGGCAGATGTACACATCATCATACCCATATCATTTGTACTTTATGAATAAAACTTTGTTGGTTTAGATATGAAAAGTATACTTGCCAGTTTTTTTTTTCATAAGGTCTTAGAATTCACTAAGATGTGTTTAGATAGGCCTCAAGCAACATAGAATTCAGGTGTGCTTGTTTAACAATGGCAACTTGAAGAAGATATATAACAGTATGTAGTAAACTCGCCTGTGAAAATTAACAAAAAAATATTTGAATATTACACAGAAGATAGATACAGAGGTTAAATAATGGAAGTAATGTTCTTCACCTGTAGTGATTTCTGTGTGTGTTTACAAAAATGTAATCATAAGCTGAGTAGATGTTGATTTGTTTACACTGTACTAAAGTCGCATTGAATGAAGTGCCAGCCCTGTGATAATTCTGACTTTTCCTTCAGGTATTAAGAACCCAGTCTTAGTTGCAAACCGTCTACTGAGTGAAGCACAGAAAGGGAAACTATCAGCTGGCAGAATACCACCCTGGTGATTATCATGGTTGTTAATTAATGTTGTATGAATGTAACTTTATCCGATTTGTTAATATCTTTTTCTTCTTGTCAGCTTTTTAGTTGGGCGAGGAGCACATGATTGGGCTGTGAGTCATGGAATACCACCATGCCCCTCAGAGAAAATGGCCACCAGTGAGTATTGTTGCACTGATTCAGAAGTGCTCTTTATCAAGAAGAAATGCATATTCAGTTGCTGGGAAACTGAAGTAAAATTCTGTTCTTTAAAAAACATCAACTTCACACAGAGTTCAGTTTATCTGCGTACAAGAGGAACAAGCGAAAGATGGAGCTTGCAGAGAAAATGGACTCAGGACATAATCAGACAAAGAAAAGGCGACAATCAAGTGAAAATGTGAGTACTGATTTATGAGTAGCAATGCTTATTTTATCCAAAAGTCTGTTGAATCAGGAGCAATCAGAACTGAAGAAGCCTCCTGAATGAGAGGGGAAATGTCTTCAGGAATCTATAACCAAGTCCAGTTGCTCCTGATTCAACGCCCTTTTCGATAACCAAGACCTGGATGAATGAAAATCTCCACAGACATCACTTATTTCAATGCCATTAAGTGTTTTCTTTCTCAAACTCATTGCATCTGTCAGAATCAACCCACCTCTTCCTGGTGATTTTATTGTGATAGTATTCTTTGCAGCGAACATCAGGTGTCGCATGTGCTGTAACGAAGTGAGATCTGACCATGTGACTAGGGGCTTCGCTGGCGCTAAACAAAATGCTTCGTACTCGTGTTGGTGGGCATGTAGCAATATGTTGGGCAAATCTGACCAATTCTGGCTTTGCGCCAAAAATTCTGGCCACTCAAATGAAATCTGAAACATCATCCAAACATTTTTCAGAAATGCGTTTGTTATAAAAACAAATCCATGTTGATCACAACAAAAGTAGCATGACTACACCATCTAATAATTAATACATGTGTGTGGAGAAAGCGTTACATGAACCTGCAAGCTGTGCTGAAATAAGTTCTTATTTACTTAAAAAATAAAGGTAGTAGGTATATATAGAATCAGACTTGAGGCCTGCAAAGATAAGAAGGAACAGCAGTAGCAAGAGGCACATGAGCCTGTGGCTGCATCACTCAGTCTATTATTAGTGCTGTAGTTGGTGTGGTCCTTTAGTCAGTTTTATCGTGCTTGCTGCCTATTTGGCAGATTCTAATACAGATCAAAATATTTCCGTGAGGAAATATGGCCTCAAACTGATTTTTTAAAAAAAGGCATGCATCATGAAGTAGAATATGGTATTTCACTAAAGAAGGGAATGAAATGATCCACCATAGCTTTGACAGTTATGATCGCCCAGGGTCATCAAAGGAAATGGCTTTACCAGTTTGCACAGATGGTTCCAAGAAACGATTTAAGTGTTGACAAGAGGTAGGGCAAAGTTTCAGTGCCCTGAGCAGCACAGCTGGAGAGTGGCCTCACGACGAGCTGAGCTGAGCTGAAAGCAGCCGAGTTTATTATTATTATTATTATTATTATTAAAGTCACTAGCAGTGTCAGCCGCCCTGAGGAGAGTGGGAGAGTTTATCTGGGTTCAGTCGTGAGTTGTGTTAAATGGAGTAATGCATGTAAACGGCCACAGCCTGTAATGCTTCATTGGAGTAGTTTTGAACAGCACTATTGTTTATTTAGTTCAGTTGCATCAATCCTCAATATTAATCATCCATCCCTAAAAAGAAAGACTATCAGCTCAAATGGACTGTTTGTTGACTTAGGCATGTTCTAGTGATGAATGATATATGTTTGCGTCCGACAGCTGGTTTAGTTTGCCTAACGAGAGTTGAAGGTTTGACTTGCCTTCCGTTCTCATCTCTCTCTTACATGTGTTCAGCTTGACCTATTAATGATTAATATGTGGCAGGGAAGCTGCCGCTGCTTTGGACATCACTGATATTCAGCTTACGACAGTTAACGGGCACGCCATGCTCACACTTTTATTCGATTATTTTTACAAGACTGTGGCATCATTTTTACTCTGCCATTGACACAAAGTCAGTTAAGAGGAAACCAATTTTGATATCAATAATGTCTGTAAGAGATTTTTGGGGTTTAACATAAACCTTATTGCATCAAACCTGGTTTTAGTTTCCATACAGTGTTCTTTTTATTCCTCTGTCTTTTTACCAAGTACTAAAATCTTTCTAAGTTTTTTTCTTTTCTTCCAGTGCTTAATAGATACCTGTCTCATGATGGTGTATCGTTGCAGCATTGTTTAGGAAAATCTAAAGCATATCATTATGATTCAAAGGAGTCCCCTGAGTCATTAAGACATTTTTTTTAATTTAAAGACACTGATAAAGAGTGACAAGATGGTCTTTGTTGCATTTTTAAAAAGTTGGCTCTGGTTCCTTTTGGCTTCAAAATCTTGCAGACAAGGCTGATTTAGGAGAACATAAGACAGATGAGAAATGTTTATGCCTTTTTTTTTTTTAAAGGTTCACTGGAGTTCAGTTTCTGGTAGGAGTGGAGCTCTGATGATGTATCATGATGCCATTTTGCATATTTGCTCTGTAGGACTGATTTATCATGTTGCCTGAGTCACAACGGTTCACAACCAAGTCACTTACAAAAGTAAACTGCAATCAGAGATGGAAAATAGCTGATTGAAATCACAAAGCACATTTTTGATAAAGAAAGACTGCTCCATGAATTGATGCACTCATACATTCTTCATTTTGGGAATCTCCTTAGCCAGAGATCATTATGTTTGTTTTTTCCTGTTCACGTGGCTGTTCTTCTTACTGTGATGTAGGAAAATGGTTCTGGGTGTCTCGACACAGTGGGAGCCGTCGTGGTTGACCTGGAAGGAAATGTAGCTGCAGCCGTGTCCAGTGGAGGCCTGGCCATGAAACACGCCGGAAGGGTTGGCCAGGTAGTTAGACTCTCTCCTCCTTTTTTCTCTGTCCATCTCTTTATCCACATATCATCTTCATTAAAAAGTACTTTTTCATGTAACTCAGGTAAAGAGTCAGTGTGAGCCATTATTTCAGTGTGTCCTTTTTGTAAAGAAATATTTCAGTTCCAATGATGTATAATTTCCAGGTCTTAAAGTAGCTTAAGTGTAAATAAACTGGGGTATATGGGGTGATGTTTGTATCTTGGGATCAGTGTTTTGTTTGATACACTTATTTAAATGGAAATCTTCTTGACACAAGCAATTCTTGAACACTAAAAATGCTTCAGAAAAAGCTTGCTATGCGGATTGCCCTTTAGACTCCTCAAGTGGCCATCAAGACAATGCCAATAAAAGTCTGTTCGATGTGTAAACAGACAATTTCTAACCGGCAAATTGACCACTAATGGCTGAAAAGGTTGGTTATGTGCCATGGCTGTGTTTTGGGGAGTTTTCATGCCTTCTAGTGGCCAAAATGTAACTCATCATTGCAGCTGTAGAAAGACTGAAAGCAGCAGATTAGAGTTTCCAGTCAGCAGCTGTTACCCAAGAAGGGCCCCCAGCATTATTTTTCCTTTTGCTGTCTTTATCTGGCATTGCTGCTGTTTGGTGTAATTAACGGAGCTTAACTTTTGCTTAATGAGGCAAGCTGCCACAGTAGAATTCACTGTGATCATCTTCATGTCCTGTGCCCCATGCTCAGTGGGGAAGCACACTCAACAATCTCACTAAAACTTCTAAAACCTTTCTCTGCTGGTAGTATTTAGCTTTGAAGCAGCTGCAGGAAGTTATGAGGTTGCATTAACAGCAGCTTGACTGGTGAAAAACAATTCAACGACGTAAAGAAAAAAATGGCGGCTGAAATGAAACGGGATGAAATAATCAGTACGATTTTACCTAATTAACACTTTTGATATGGAAAAAAAAAAAAAAAAAGCCCACAGCGATTGAGTTTTATCTTAAATGTCTTCCTGTTCCTTTTTTTCTCAGGCTGCTCATTATGGATGTGGCTGCTGGGCTGAAAATGCCCGTAATATGAACCCTTACTCCACAGCAGTGAGTACCTCAGGTATACCACAGCACTCTCTCTACAGCCTTCTTTGCAATTTTGACTTTTCCTCTTACTGGTAATGTTCACCACTCGCCTGCCTTTTGTTTTTGGAGATTATGTGAATCAGAAACAGAAATTTGATGTGAGCCCCTTATTTAGCCTCCGTGAGTCAAGCATCAAAAAGCCTGATAATACTTTCCAGTGACCTCCAACCATCCCTGCTACGTGATTCTCATCAGTCATTTCCTCAGCTGATTGAGTCATTGTTCCCTGCTCTTTGTTAGTCAGCTGCATGCCAGGTGCTTTGCAAAGCTCTCTGGATTTGGAGTGACATTTGACATGGGACACCTGCTCTAAATATGATAGAAGGAGAACTTCTGGGAGTGCAGCAGAAAGATAGTACTTTTTGTGCTTCCAGATCCAGATTCAGATCGTAGTTTTGTGATTGTGAGTCATAGTGTACATGGTAATTTAACCTGTTAGAGGTTACTTATGTTATAAATATATGTAGAATTTTCCTCAAAATCTACATCACCTTAGTATTTAAAGGTTATGGTTAAAAAATAAGAAATGTGCTTGTATGCTCTGAGGAAAATCTGCAGACCATCATCCGTTTGTTTTTGTTAAATTTATTAATATAAATTTATAATGTTTTATATTTATTGAAAAATAATTAAGTTTGTGGTACAAAATCACATGCAAACACAATCGAGCAATGATGCTTCCAGCTTTTAATTTTGCATGGGAGCTACACACAGTCATTAATTGTACCAAAATGAGGAGAAAAGAAATTTATCAATATGCTTCAATACAAAGGTTACAAACTAGCAAGGGGATTTTTTTTTATTGAACAGGGAATTTTTGCACTTGATGTACTTAGATCTGCATTCAACATTATTTTCTTAACTGCTTTCAGTAACAATTGTACATAACAATCCAGTGCATAACCCAGATCTATTGTTGTGTCTCTTTTTTCATTTAGCCTCTGACACTCGCCTTACTACCTCCCACTCCAGACACATTGTGCCACGTTAATGATTTATAGCTGTCCCTGCTGTGTCTGCAGTGTCAGCTTCAGGAGGAGGAGTGGTAGGAAGTGGGTGGTTGCTATTGTTTGTGTTCATTCAGAGGTGGACAGGAACTACTCCAATTGGCAATAATGCTGGGTTTCCATTGTGATAGTAGTGGTCACCTTACAATCTGGTTAAAAGTTAATCTTGGGAGATCAAACCTATTTAGGGATGGCGTCAGAGGATTAGATTGAAATCTGCTCAGAGTAACTGGATCGTAACTGGAGTATGTTTGTTATATTGGGATGGAGATTCATTAGATGATTTCTTGAAACCAGTTTAAAAATACATATTTTTAAGAACTATCTAGTTAAAAAAACAACTAATGTCAAAAATAAATTTGTGAAGTTAGAAATAAGTTTTCTGTTCATGAAACAAATTTGGACAAAATTACCTTTTACAGTCTTTGGTCTTACTCAATGACAGGTCAAAAAAAACATCAGTATTCCCCTCATCTACATATGCTATGGTTTGGGTAAGTAAGTGTAGGTTACTAATAAATGAATAGGCAAGGCTACACACACCCTTCATTGCACACAGCCTCATGAATTCTGTGATTTTTAAAGCTCCGGCCTATACAAGCCTACATGTAGAGAAACACCAGTAGCTTCTTCCACCAATCCCCTGCTGACACACACGAGCATGTAGGGAATCTCTTGAAGCACTGGCTCTTAGAGTCAACTGGACTAAGATATCCTCTATTCTATTCTATTCTCTGGCACACTTCATCAAAAACAAAACAAGGACAAAAAAAACACTTTTGTATATTCTTTTCACTCAGATGGTTTCTGTTACTTTATGTACTGTGTTTGACATTAAAAATTGTCCTGTACATGTATGATCACATAATTTACCAATTTGGTATTAAAGGCCTGTCAGTCACTTAGTCCGCATCTTAAAGGCGATAAGTTGTCAGACCTCAACTGATCTATCCTCTGTTCATAGCATTAAACGACCAATAGGCACTAAGACCACTATTTTGACAATAGTCTACTGTTCATCAATTATTCCAGCAGATGAAGTGTGTACATTTGCTCCGTTTGTACTTCCACCTCATCCTGTCTTTCTATATTGTGGCTTTGCCTTTGATGTTGCTAAAAAAGAAAAAAGAAGATTTCCTTATGGGGAGCATAATGTGTGTTCCAGTACGACACCTGTTTTTAATTTCCTTACATGAAAGGCATCCCCAACAAAAGAAACAGAAAAACAATAATTTCCATTCTGACATGAGCGGTATGAGTCTCACCCTATATGTCCTTCATTTCATCTCACCACCGCTTTGCCCGTCCTCCTACCCTTCATCCTAGTCGGTTCTATAATATACGGCTCATGTGGATCTTTGTTTCATATGTGTTGACTGCTTCATCTGGCCTATTCTTTGCTGTGGCCGTGAGGAGAACAGCTCATGAACTTCACTATTGACTCTTGGTGTTTTTGGCTGTCACATATTGTAACTCTGTTTTACTGTTAACGTTTCTCCTCTGTTGCGTTGCCGTTCTAGTCTTGGCTCATTGCTGCAGTCCCAGCTCAGCTGTGTTCGTGCTGCCATAATGTCCAGTTTCACATGAGACAGAGTGGGTTACGGCAAATGCAGTAAAAATGGCACAGTACCTGACCAGTCCGACATTCTGCTCTCATTAAAAAATAACTTCCAGTTGCTCCAGGCATCTGGTCTCCACAGTTACAGACCTGCGTTCAGTTTTGTTGTAGTTACCTGATATTTTATGGGGCCTTCGTTTGTGTTTACAGAAACAACAGGGCTATATTCTTAAGTCTTTATGGGTTTTCACAGGAACTTTATCCAGATGTTGTTTTTTTCACTTTTAGATTTCTTGTCTTTTCCCCCCTTGAGTATGGGCAGACTTTGCATTTGAGAAAGATCAGATTGCAAAAATGCCGCATGCTTTCAAAATCTGTTCTGTCTTTTGCTTAGCAACAAGAAGGTATTGGGTAAATGTTAGTCCTTAAAGGAGTCTGCAGCTTATTATTTAAGTTAAAATATATATTATTTTACATCACACCTGCTTTCTTGTGACATGGAGGTGGTAAAGGGCAAGGTGAGGCATTTGTTGAACTGCCCATGCTTTTTATGGTTTGTGGTCTGCTAAAATGCTTTTACAAAATGTTTCCTCTCCTTGGACTTGGTGTTAACTGATGCCCAGCGGAGCACACTCTCCTGGTACTTCTCTGTTTTAATTTGAATGTATTCTTATTTACTCTCAGTATAAGACTTATTTCTTCTTGTTTGCCCTGCATATTTACAAACTTAATACATCTTGGTATTTACTGGGAAAGTTGTGTTTTGCAAAAATGCATATTATGTAAATGTAAACGTTACATAAAATGCATTCATAAATGTGCCAAGGTGACACATGTTGCAGGGATGTGTACACACACTGCAGTGAGCCAGACCACAGAGTTTACAGAAGTGGAACTAATACTGGATGGTTGCTATTTCAAATTCCCAGGCCAGCTGAGAATCTGGGCAGGGAAACGGAAAGGGAAACTCAAACCTTCCATCAGCAATTACTGTCAGTGTGCCCTTGAGCATGGCAGCTGTACTTGGCAGCCCCCTGGGTGTGGCAACTTTACCTGAAATAACAAAGCTTAATTACACCAGAGGAATAAGCTAAAAAGGAATGCATTAGCGCAAACATGTGAAAATGCAAATCTTCAAATTTCAAAACATTTCTATTCTATCTATAACTTAATAACAAGTCATCCCGGAAACATTTAATATTCTAAACTTATTAAAGTACAGTATAACAAATTATAATCTGGAGGTGCTTATATATACTCTATTTAGTCATATTTCTTTTATGAACCTAAATCTTGAAGATCAATATTTTGTACATGTGCTACAAACTCAAAGTCCCCTCACTGGATACCTTGTGCAGTACAGATTGCGGCATGCTTGCAACTAAGAAATTAGTTAACACAAGTTAAAGTTACAGGGGCAGCTGTGTCTGTGTGTCTTTTACCAGGTTGCGGAGAGCATCTGATTCGCACCATGCTGGCGCGGGAATGCTCTGCTGCCGTGCAGTCTGAAGATGCCCACCAAGCACTGCTGGAGGCTATGCAAAACAAGTTCATCAGTGAGTCACCCTCATGTAGCCTCAGTCCCACTCCTTTCCGTACACACAGATTAGAAAGCCAAGAACGTGTTTGCACAAACAGTTGTGCACAGAGGGAATAAAACGAGACAAACGGATGTTGCAAAACATAAGGATTGAGCTAACAACCAGAAAACATAGGAAATAATAGAATCAGAGATGTTGTTTGATTTATAGACCATTGTCACTGTTAAAACAGGACCTTTCAAATGTTCCACACATCTTAGCTGACAGCCACAGATAATTTTGGAAGACATAATTGTTTTGCTGAAAGTTCATGTGAAGATGTAATTTTTTTGTCACATTCTCAGAAGTGGTCAGTTTTGGAAAGTCTTGTTAACTATATTTGCTGTGCCCATGAACGGCCACAGGGATAGCTCAGAGAAGACAGCAGAGGAAGAAACATGTGGAAACATGTGGTGGTTTCTTCCTTCTTCTGGCCTCCTTTAGAAGTCAGTCCCAGTCTGGCTCTGTCATGGACATCTGCAACACCAAGACATTTGAACAGGCTGGATGAAGTTAGTTCTTCTGTTGTGTCCTTTCAAGGTGCACATTAAGTTAAACAAAGCTCCATAAATCCTGTTTCAGCAGGAGCAATGATGACAGCGTCTGTGATGTGGAGGCCTCTCACTCCATGACACATTTAACTTGGGTTCCTTAAATAAAATATCTTAATGAAAACATCATCAGTCGGCTTCTCATAGTAATAAACACACACACACACACACACAAACTCAGAAAATGTAGCCAATAATTGAACTGCTCTCACAATCAAATACACTCACCAAGAACTTTACGAGGAACACTTATTCATGTAACTATCCAATCAGCCAATCGTGTGGTAGTGGTGCAGTGCATTAAAAATATGCACATAGGCGGTCAGAAGCTTCAGTTAGTGTTCACAACAAATTTTGATCTCAGCAACTTGGCATGTTGGCACCGTGGCATGATTGTTGGTGGCAGACGGACTGTGTAGGAATTTGACCGTTCATAACTTTTGATCTCCTGGGATTTTCACTCACAACAGTCTACAGTTTTTACTTAGAATGGCGTTTGAAACAAACTATCTAGTGAGCTTAAGTTCTGCAGATTGAAACTCTGAGCCAACAGAAAGGCTACGATAACTGAGATAACCACCACCCTTCACTGTGATGAGCAGAAAAGCAGCTCAGAATGAACCCTGAGGCAGATGTGCTGCAACAGCAGACAACCATGTCGGGTTCCACTGCTGTCAGACAGGAACAGAACAGTCACCGAACATGACAGTTGAAGCCTGGTCTGATTAATTCATGGACCCAACCTACCTCATGTCACCAGTCCAGTCTGTCTGAGTGTTGTTTCTGACGGTGTTCATCCTAACCATTTCCTAATGGCCACTTCCATTATAATAATGTCCTAAAACTGTTTTTTAAACTGGTAACACGCACATGGCAGTGAGGTGAATGAACTTCACCAGATCTAAAGATCTAGAACATGAATGTGCAGTTGCCAAATCTGCAGAAACGATCTGACGAAATCATGTCAATATGGAGTAGAATCTGAACGAAATGTTTCCAGCATTTAGTGGAAAAACCAAGGCTGTTCTCAGAGCAAATGAAGGCCCTGCCCAGTATTAGTATGGTGCTCCTAATGAACCTCTTAGTGAGTGTATGTCAGAGTTATTATGGGATGTTCAACAAAAAGTCTTGAACAAATACCAGGAGTTTGTGTGAAATTTTTCCAGTCTATGTACTAGTACAACAAAAGGGAACCCAAAATCTGTGTGAAATGCAGGTAAGAGACAATGGCATGCAGACACAATAATATTTGCATCACTTGTTCCTGTTTGTCTTGTACTTGTTGCTGCGAGGAGACATTTTGAAACATGATGTAGCTGTTTTTAGTTTGTTTTCTTTTCCGAACCAAGGCCTCTTTTCTTTTATTGCTCACACTAATTAGACAATCCAAACAACACCTCATTCAAGTTTGCCTCTTTGTAGGTATAGTCAAGGAGCAAGAAAGGTCCTTCTTTTGCACAATTTATTTTTCTATTTGTTTGTTCAGAGTTTACAGTGCGGGGGGTTAAAAATTACACCACCTGTCATTAACCTATTATGTCTGAAAACCTGCCTGTACAAATGGAATTAAATGTTTTTTATATAACAGTCTGCTGAATAAAATAAATACACCAAGACACAATAATTGCTTTCAGTTGTTTAACTTGGCCAAATATGCAAACAACTTTAATTGAAGAATTTTTTCTCTCATAGATCATGTTAATGATATTTAAAGAGCTGTGTGTCGTTAAGTCTTTTCATGTGTTACACTTAGTTCAATGTGTCAGTGTAGAATTAAAAGTACACACAAGGTTTTATTGATTGAGGACAAACTTTTTTTTAAACCATATTTATGCTATTTTCAGACATCTGAAGTGTGTTGTTTTCTTTGTGTGTCCAGGCTCCCCCTTTCTGGCCAGTGAAGACCGTGTTTTGGGTGGAGTTATTGTCTTGCGGTGCTGCAGATGTGTGGAAAATCAGCCATCTCAAAATATTCAGGGTATACTGGGTGAGACATTAATCATTTCAAGCCGGATCACACTCAAACATCCACGCTACAGCTCATAGAAGGCAAAAGAAATCCACGGTTAATATTTAAAAATCCATCCTCAGATAGTCAGGAGGGGGGGGGGAGTACTGTGGCTTTCCTGGCGGGTGGTCTGTGTTTTAACTTGCACAATCAGGCTCTGGTTTCACACCCTTCATCTCAGATTCAAACAGAGACCTCCCACTATGGAATCAACCACTAATCTTCAGACAAGTGGACTCAGCCTTCTGAGCACTGCCCAATTTGGTTGATTGTGTTGGTGGATCTGGTTTCTCTACCTGGGACTTCTGAGAATGCTCCGTTTCCCCTGAAAGCCACTGGCTAAAGTTTAACTCATAATAACTGCTAGTGGTATTTTATCTTTGACCTTTGTGTTATTTTTGCATCATGTATGTCAAAAACCCTCAGTTCCAAGGAAAACCAGTGGTTGACCAACAAAGTAGAGCAGTTATTTCTCCAGTGGAGGAGGGGATGACAACTTCATTTCACATCAAACACGGTGGCAAATGTGAGGTGACGTGCTGTACGTTTTATACATTATGGCAGCTTGAAGAGTAAAATGTTCCAAAGTCCCACTTACTCTGTGATGTATGCGTCCTGTTTGATTCTGTCTCTGCAGACTGCGGACTAGCTCAGGTTGCTTTGGACTGCAAAGGGAAGCATCTGTGTTGATTTGCAAGGATAAACATTATGTCAACCGCATCCTTTTGGTGCTGTAATTGAATTTCTTATCCAACTCACAAGTTCTGCCCTCCTTCCTGCAGTTATTTCACAACTGCATGTCATTTTGGAAAGATGGAAAGACTGTTGGTTTCTGTTCATTTTGTGACTGAACTTTAGTTTTGCAACATAATCTGCTCTCTTCCCAACCACCTCTATGTCTCCATGCTCTTTTCATTAATGCTATTACCTTTATATACCTGTATACTTATAATTTATTTTCTAATTTTCACTCTGTAATGAACCTTTTTATCTGTATATTTTCACAGTGGAGTTCCTATGGAGTCACACCACTGAGAGCATGTGTGTTGGCTACATGTCTGCCCAAGATAGCAAAGCAAAGGTGAGCTTCCCAATTAGCTTGACAGGCAAAGTTTCTACACTCATTATCCAAATTTCAACACAGTACCTGGATGTAGGCTCATATTGTAGAGTTCACAAGATGTGTCTAATAGTTATGCATCACTGACCAGTGCCAGTGGCTTGAACTTGGATGCCCTCCTTTGGTAATTTATGAGCACTAGTTTGTCTCCCCTTTTTGACGTGCCATAAAAGCCATAGATCTGACTTTAATGAAGACAGTTTTAAATCCTATTTTCCAGGATGAAATATGGTAATTGGAAAAACATCATTGAAAAAGTCTCAGTTTAAGTGTTGTGGCAGATTTGTGAACTCTGCTAGACTGCAGAAATATAATTCTGAATGCTTAAATAGAAGTGTGTTAGAGGGAGACGCCTGGCTGCTGTTTGACAATTCCTCCCTAAATATCGTTTAACTTGTCATATTAGGATGAATGATATGTTTCTCAGTCTCGGCCAAAAAATGCCTTTTTTTATTTGAACCAGTGTCATTTTCATAACATTAACAGTGAACTGGGAGGAAATTTCGGGGAAACGGTTGAACAAAATATTTTAAAATGGGGAGTTTATTCTAATACTTTTTTTTCCTCTTCAGAACTGTTAGCATGTGTTTTAACAGAGGTTTCTGTAGGATTTCAACTTGGTTCATAGCGCAAGTAAGAGTTTATGCTGATGTGACATAGTCGGCGATAAGGGTGAATCGACTCAATAGAAGAGATTTAGATAGTCATCAGTTTCACTTTTTCCTTCATCTGCATTTTTCCTCACAGTTTGGAAGGTCAAAGTCCTGGTAAACTGTTAGCTCCACTGTTGACCTGGTGAGAGTCAAGTGCCTCACATGATTCACAGGGTGTAGCTGCTGCTTTTCACCTGTTTAGCGCTAAGTTTTATCCCCAGAGTGGGATGCACAGCTTGACTCTATTTGCTATCTATCCCACTCCTTATTTCCAACCAGTAGGAGTTGCTAGTGTGGGGACAAGGACTAAATCCTCCACTGTCTTCCCTCCTTCAAACACTGAGGGTTTCTGTGTCACTGGAAGGCCCAACTAAGCCAAACCAAAGGTCCCAGGCAGGAATTTCCCCCCAGCACCACCTGTGCTTGTTGGCTTGGGCTTTTTGATTATTGGACTAAAATCAGTCTTTCCTGAACTTTCATAACTAGTCTTCACATTTACAGTTTTGTGAAAAAATAAATGAATGTATCATAAATATATGAGGTTGACTTTGTGATCCTCCTTCAGGCACTAAAAATGATTAGCTGTGATTGAAAGTGGTCTGTGTGGCTTATTAAGCAACAGGGCTTAATGCTCTGGTCTCCTGACTCTAAGTGGAGTCTCTGCTCAGACTGATTTGTTTGGCTAATGTATCGCTGTCACTCTGTATGAAGAGAGGGCACTGTTGTTCAAGCCTGGTTCAGATTTCAAAGAGTTTGCCCTCCATCCCACCTCCCGCCCCCTCACCCATTTTTTTTCTCCGTCTCTTGGTCTATCTCTCTCGTCACTCCCCTTCTCCGCCCCTACCTGGTCCCAAAGTAGCCTAAAGTTTACTGAAAGTCATGTACCACTGGGGATATCAATATCAATCTGCATATTTTCAAGATGTGCTCTGTGTATTGGGCTCTGGGGTGGAATGTGAGTGTGCAAGCTCTCCTTTCACGCCAATGTGCCAATGTAAAGAGGTGCACACAACACGGTGAACTGTGTCCTACACTTTCAGTCACTTAGAAAAGTATATATAGTTGAAGGCTTAACAGGCATTTATGGAGAACCTGACATACTCTGCTTGTTTCTCCTATATACAGCCACTAATAGCATCCTCTCCTCTATGTGTCTGGTATCATTTAAATACTTCTGAAAAACCTAGTGCCTGCAGGCACATGCAGTGGTATCTATGTACGTTGTGTTTGTAACAATATACTTAAAAATTACATCATGTGACTGGTGTAGCAAAAGATTTTCTGATGTTAAATAGATGTGAGAGCAGAAACACAGTTGAAACTAGTCCTAAGAAAATTTAAATCAAAATGATGTGGTATTCCACTCTTCAAGAAATTTACTCTTTGCTGCAGGGCCTCTGGCTGCTTTGTCCACAAAGTCACAGACATAATGCAGAGAACAAGGGAGGAGCAGGAAAATAATCTATAACGTCTCCCAGGCTTTCTCTTAAAATGTAATCTGTAAAAACATCTGGAGTCTGGGCAACACAGATGCATCAAAGTTGGCACCGTTCTAAGATTATTCTGTTGAACTAGTTGCCCGACATCACTTCATTAAGATATGAATGCCCAGTGTTCTTTATAAAAAGTAATGTGCCCCAGTGGGGGCAGATCCAGGAATACGATATGTAAGAAGTGGTATCACTTCCTTTAGAGTTGGGGGGCATTGGTAACACAGTGATTTTAAGGAGTGCAGCCAAGAAAACAGCTGCTCCACCGAACCTCACACTGTTCTATCAGAGACTGAGCAGCTTTGAGGCTGAGGCTACGAAACCTGCATGTGTCTCTGTGGCTCTCACCATCTTCATACCAGAGATCGAGCTGTTTCGTCCTTCATGTCTTTAGACTGGGTGCACTGCAAGGTTCCCATTGCTCCCCAGCTGGGCCAAGAGTTGGACCCTGTGCACTGCTAACATAATTATCTATGAAGGGGAAGCCATAGGAGTGCACCCCCCCCCCCAACCTGGTGAAGTTCAAAAAGTCAGAGATGGGAACCTCAATGTAGCTTTGCTCAGGTCATGATGTCGTCTGTCTTTAAATGCTGGTGATAACGCTGCCACAGAATAAGCAGAACTCAAGAATATGTCATAAATACTTGATCTACGTTCCTTTTGCACTTTATTATGTTGCCTTAATAATTCATTCACATTTAAGCACACAAACATTTCCAGTTGCTGAGATTGCTGAGCATATAGAGCCAGAGCCATCCACCGCCTCAGCTGCTTTTCCACTGACATTCTTCCCATTCCTAATAGCATCCCATTGGGGCATTTCTAAACAGCCAGTCAAAGTCCATCTTCCGCTGCTTTTCTTTGATAAGAACATAGAAGGGCTGATACACAGCAGGAGGAGTATTTAGGACAGAGTTCAGAATTGTATTGAAGCATGTTCCTACTCTGATTTCAGCTTTGTATGTATATATTTTTTCCTGACAAAGGACAGTTTCATGAATCCAGGAGAACACTGAAGCATGCTGTAGCTCAGTCCAAAATATGTTGGACGTCAGGCCAGTTTTTCAGGCGATGTACTGGCAGCTCTTCTCAGGTTTTTCTTACTTTTCAATCAGATATTGTATCTGCGGAGGGTTTAGTCTGTATCCTAATCCTTTTGACGTTAGACTGTGAAAGAACTATAAAGCAGCAGTGCTGCAGAGGGCGAGCATCTGGTTCTATTCAAACGCTCACCTGTGTCTGCACTGGGTAGGACATCAAAACACCAAGCCATGTTTTAGGCCCTTCTGAAACAGTTGGACAATTGTTTTATTGTTTGTCATGATTGGACAGTTGAAAGAGAAGTGTAGGATACTCAGCACTGCGCCATGGCTCAGTTCCCTCCTCCTGGACATCATTACCACTATAAAGCCTTGGCCACTCAAATTGTGTAAGGCCAGAAAAAATCAAAGGGCATGCAAATCAGACCTCCTGGACATTGTCTGCTTTGTATATTACATGATAAATGCTTTTTTATTATGGTACATTTTGTTTTTATTATCCATCTCTTGTGGAGAATAAATAGCATATAATTGTTTTTTAAAATTATTTCAACAGGAAAGAATTTCAAAACCACAACACAAAAACGGCAGCATAGTCATAGAGCTAAAATTATTCTTTGGCTGACATTGTGGTGTTAATGTGTGGTTTTCTAGCTCCTAAACACATTCACATCACCAAAGAATGTTGTTTTTCTCCGAAAGATACAATGGAACTGTGTTTTTCACGTTATGTTGTGACTCAGCTGTAGTCCTGTCATGTGGTCACTTCAAACTCAGCGTAAAAAGCTGACAACAGGCTGACTGAAGGTTTGCGTGTCTTAGTTTTTATCCCCTGTCTGTTTAGCCTAGCTATCTTATGATACTACGTTACTTTGCCCCTTCTCTATCCAGTGACGTTGTAATTACTTCTGTCGACATTGATTCCACTACGAGTTCTGCTAAGGTAAAGGAGGTGTTGCGGTGGACATTGCAACCACCAAAAGACAAACGTAGAACCAGGATAAATTAGTGTTCAAATAGTCAGATTGTGCTTGTGATTAAAATGGTTATACTGTAACTCTCTGGCCACCATCACCCACTGAAATAACCAAAAAGTTGCCTTTTATTTAAGTGCCCAACACAACAACAAGCTTCAGTCTAAGCACTTTATCTGCACTATATACTATAGACTACATTGCCAAAGGGTTTCAAATCCTTTTGTTCATGGGAATCAAATAACAAACCACAACATCATAGTAAAGGTTGGAACAATAGACAAAAAAAGGTTGCTGTTTTGTTCATTTTTTAACACCCAAGGCTCGGCTACAGAGTGTGTGGTGTCACAGAAGTATTTGGATCTGTTGTGTGACTTTGGAGCCAAAAGCACTTTTCATTCTCACTACTGTGTCCCTGTAACCTGGAGTTATGAACTCGCGCCACAGCTTGTGAAAGGCACGCGATGCTCTTAGCGCTGTGGTGGTGTAATTACTTACTTGTTTGGTTTAGTAAGCCCTTAACTCTTCCTGCTTACTCACTCATGTTATGCATTGTGTCAGACTGAAACAAAAGTTAAGGTCCTGAACATATGGCGCACGGTTTCATGTCGGGGTGAGGCACAGGGCACGCTGGTGTCACTGTCAGACTCAGTTTTCTTGCAAAATATATGACGTCATACAGCTCGGCGCTAATTGTGTGTAGTAGTGTATTGTCAGCTGTGTGTTCAATTTGGTAGGAATTTTAAAAGAACATTGCAAAGCTCTTCACGGCAGACATCATAAGGAAACCATTTAGCATGTCACCATTAGTCGATTATGACCCAGCTATGGACCTTCACTCAAAACAGTTTAACCAAGGCCTTCCTCTAACCCCATCTTAAGAAGATGAAGGGGAGAAGATGAACACAGAAAAAGGGGTTCTGGAGGCATAATAGCCCCTGAGAATGTTGCCATGTGTGCGTGGCCTTGTCTGGCTGTTGTCCCATTGCAGTGACAGCAGTTGCCCTTGGGCTGCCAGGGGCCATAGCTCAGGCCTCCACAAAAAAGAAGTCCAGTAGAGATGAAGGCTCTTGCATCTGAAGGAGGGATGTCAGGCCAATTCAGTGGTCTAGTGAATTAGTGGATGGACTCTTCCCCTAAGGCTAGAGCCAGTGTTAGCCTCAGTGGAGAGAGGAGAGAGGAAGGCGGATGACAGCCATTATTGGCACAGGGAGAGTCAGTCACCTTTGATCCCCCAGTGGAAGTATCACTCCTATCTTCACAGCTGTGTTTGCCCCTTTCCCTCCTCCTCTTACTCCTCTCCGTCTCCGGTCAAACACAAAACACTAGCAGTGTGTTCCCTTTCTCCACTTACACTCTCTCTCTAAAAATACCCACTTGCCATACTTCAGGGGCTCATGCTAATGGTGCAACAGTAGCAGTCCTATGAATGGCATTGTTTTCTGTAGTTAAATTGTATTCATCAGCTTCATCTGTGATATGATTTAAATGAGATTTAAATTATCCTGTGTCGCATATCCTGTGTCTGTTTTATGCATCAGTTGTGCATTACGCCATGTTTGGATATAAGGTCGATCATGAGTGTCCTTGATCCTAGTGCACCTTGGAACAAAAATTTGAAAGTTGAATCTTACATGGTTAAGTCAGCTCAGAGAATTTTGATATGTTAAACTGGGAAAAAACAACAAGAAATCTTTAAGATTGTTATACAGCCTTTCTGTTACATATTTCTATGCATAAATAAATCAGACGTTTCACAGTTCAACACTTTGTTAGCATATCCTTTTCCCCGTGTAGCCCTGCCTCTGTATGTACTGTGTAGCTTTTCTTGAATGTGTTTCTCTTTGTGTGTGTATGTGTCTTCTTTGTGTATGTGGTTTTTTTTTTAGACACACATATCCAGATTGCCACCTGGGACTGTTCCTGGACAATCTTTGGCCATCGAGGGAGGTGTTTGTCGACTGATGAGCGTTGTGGAGTGAGCCACATTTGCCCTCCTTCTGGGCTTTTTCAGCAATACTCCAATACATATCCTCACACGCACACACACCCTCACCTACCCACCACTTTTTTGAGGCTAGAAATAATGAGTTGTTTCAACTAGAGCATGACCAATACTGGATTTTTGAAGCCGATACATATTTGTCAGGAGTAAAGATTTCCGATATCAACATATCAGCCGATATTTGTATCTTGTGTGGGTTGTAATTGGTTATTGGTCAATTTTTAGTGTATAAGACTTTATTCTGTGTTTTATTGTTTCTATTCACCTGCCCAGAGACTATAAATGCTATACTCTTTCCAGCAAGGAGCACAAGCTCCTTCTAAACCGTATATATACAAACAGTGATCACACTATTTCAAAATTTCCCCAAGCATCTTTTTATTGTGTTAACTTGCCGCGTATCGGACAACATTAACCGTAATTTCCCAGTTTGGGATCAATAAAGTTCATCTATCTATCTATATCTGTGATAGACCAATATTGGGCCATAAAAACAGTTAACCAATGTATCAGTTGGGCTCTAGTTTTAACAGGTGTCCAGAAATGAGGGAGGAGGGTCTGCTTCTACTTAGTGCACTTACGAGATTCCCGTTTGCCACTGTCTGCCTCCAGCATGTACTCTATGCCAATTTACCCCCACGCTGGATTAGACTTGATGCATTTCTTTCTTTGTACTCTTTTCCAACTATAAAAGTGACGTCCTTCCTTTTTGTATATAAGCTATGATTTAGGAAAACAGGGTGGATGTTACATTTTATTTTGTATTGCTGAACAGATGTGACTATTTTCAGATGCAAGACCATAAAAGATGTCAGATTGCACCTTGTGGAATAACTGCTACTCAAAACTCATTGTTAGTTGAAGGATTTGTAGCTGCGTGAGCTGGACGTTGATTTCACAATGTTGACATGCTTTGCTTTGATTGTTTTAAAATGTAAAATGCATAAGTATTGCATGTTCAAAATCTGCAGTAAGCCACTTTCTACTATCTGAAAGGAAGCTATTTGATTCATACATTATATACTGTATACATATATGTGTGTGTATACAGTTTATGCAGAATATACACTAAATATGTATAAGGTATAAGTATGAACATATACTCTGTGTTAGAGATGGAGTGAGTGTATGTATGTATGTATGTACTGTAAATGTATAGTGCTCAGGTAGCAGCATTTGACCCCACCGTCAAACTTGACTGTTAGTCATCAGTTAAAGAAAACAATTTATATTTATATAGTCACACTGACAGAGACATGTATTTTCTTGCTTAAAAAAAAAAAAAAAAACACAGCTAAGAACTAATGTATGCATCAACCCCATGAAATGGTGCTGTTGAGAATTGTACTTGAATGGTGAAATGGCCTAAATTGATAGTTCTGTTGGGATAATCTGTTGCTCTGGCTTTGCTGTTTCACTCTCTTACTTTTAAAAGATTCCAGTCTCAACAAATATTCTTTACTTGAAAATGAAACTAATATAAAATGGTATAAGCTATGGAAATTGTAATATGTGCACAGCTGTCTTCAGTGCCCACAACGTTAATAAAATCGATGTTGCTACATTTATGGGTGTATCTTTAGTCTTTTAAAATCCATAACATGAGACATATTTCTCTAACCTCAGACAGAATATAATCTGAACTGTGGACCACCAAAAATGTATAGCCTGTGGATTATACGCTGGACAGTAACTGGAGTGGAGAAATAATTCTGCCAAGGGACTCATGAGCTTGAGGGGTAAATATTGAAAACACACACACACACACACACACACACACACACAAAATATGGTCTTCATTGAGCTACTGTGGTTATTGTGGTGGTTTGCTTTTCTTGTGTGTCATACATAACCACATTATATTTTTTAAAATTCTCCAGTGTTTGTCAAAATTCTTTCTTCTAGTGAGTTGTGTTGATTTAATTCCTCGTAGATTTACTTTCACAGGTTCTGATTGGAGGGTGGGTGAGTTATTTTTATATCAATCGTATCAGTCTTCAGTAGCAAGAGTTTGTCCAGCTGCTGGCTCTGGATCGTGACCACTGTCGAGTCTGAGAGGAATGTGCAATAGAGATGTTCAAGAAGATAAATATATATTCACCGTTTGAAGAGAGGGATGCCTCATGTCAGTGCGCCGTGTCTGGTTGTGGTGACAGTATTGATGATATCCAGCTGGTTTGCCTCTCAGGTGCAAGATGGCACAGTCTTTTTGACATCACTAACGTGCAAAATGTATTTGAAGGGCCAGAAGAAGCGGCAGAGGGTTGGCCGGGGAGGTGCTATGCACGTTTGGGGTTTTTTTCCACAGCCCCCTGACCCTGGTTTGATCTTGATGGTCCATCTAAAAGGAGACCTACTTCACCTTGCCCCTCACCCAAACTCACACCATCCTCCATTAGCTTGATTATGTGTTATTACAGAGGACTTTACCCCCCCCCCCCCCCCCCCCTCAGAGCTTATCTGTATTGCTGGGAGACCCCCGGCCCTATTCAGCACAGACCTGTCCCCTTCAAACATCACTCCTCTCTGTCCTGGATCCCCTTTGCTTTGAAAACGAATCCCGGGTCTTCAAAAAGTGGACGGGGTCCTGAGCCATTCAAGGTGTATCCAATGCCTTGTGCTCAGCAAGGCTCTTAAATGCAAAACAGACGGTGGAGCAAATAAAGATCAAAGGCAGCAGCCTTGCCTGTCTGGCCTGCTGTCCTCACATGCCAAGCGGTGCTGTCACAGTGAATCACGGCCATGCAGCTTCCGTGCTCATGCTGACACCACCCCTCCACCCCCTGGGCCACCAACCCCCTCTACTCTGTTACAGCCCCTCTGTGCCAGTCACAGTAACATCAACACACACAAACCAGACGGGGTACGTATTTGCCTTTGTTGGACCAAACCATAACTGACCATGACCCCGGGAGTCAGAGGATCCGGACTCTTCTCTCTCTCCTCCGTCCACATCAGGATCTGCTCCTGTCATGTTCAGAGCACTGAGCTAAACAGCTGAGCGTGTGGGTGTGTGACGCAGTGGTCCAGGCCCTCTGGTCCCTGCCTACTTTCACTTTATTTCTCATTATGAAATCGAGGATCTTGTGCATGTGAATGGTGACTCAAAATGGATATTATTTCTCGGTGTAATGATCCATTTGATTTAACGTTTGCCTCTTTAAAAGTCAATTTGCTTTTGAGTTTTCACTTGTTTTAGCACATGCTGCGCGCAGAGCCAAAGTTTAGTGCAGTGAAATAATAATAACTCTTCTGAGGAGGCAAAGCTGATTTTTTTTCCTCTGGTCTTATTTATCCAACAACTGGAATTCATGAAGGGCTCCATGTTTATAGCTTTTGTTTAAATTCTTATAGAAGACATCAGCCATGTTCACTATAGTGATACTATATGTCCAAATGAATTAGAGCATTTTGTTATGTGCTTTGTCGCTGCACCATCTCTGCAATGTCCTGGCAGCGGGGGTTAAGTTAGGCAGTCTGCCCCCTCAGATGCGCCACAGCTCCTTGACCCGTTTGTTCAGCTGCACACCCAGGCACATGTTTACCCCTGCTGCCACCTACTCCTCTCCTGACTCGCTGTGCCAAAGATGCAAGCCTATGGCAGGAAGAGTGCCATCGGCCCCACCCCTGTTTTGCCCGTAGGACATTGGTGGGGGGGACGGTTGAAAAAGGGAGGGACAGTGTGGCTTGATAAGCAGCCTCCTGGTCCAGGTCAGCTATTCCCAGATTAGGAGACCAACGAAAAACCTTTTAATTAGCTCTGCCGTGCAATCAGGGCCCTGCGGTATTGCGGCTCAGACACTTCCTGCTTTGTGGTCCACCACCCATAAAGTAGCAGAGAGGGAGTGAAAGAAAGTAAGGGTGTGAGGCTAAAAATGGCTCTGTCACATCTGCACCGCTTACGCCACAAAACAAAAGAGATGCCTCCATTGCCACCGTGCACCCCACTTGTTTACTTGAAGAAAAACGGAAACCCGTGAGCTCCAGCCCGGACAACAAACCACCTGGTCTTGCTTTAATGTGAAATATTTCTCGAGAAATAAGCTGAGCTTTCTCTTTATTTATTACATGAACCAATCCAAGTTTCCACTGCCTTCTTCCTCTTCCTAACTGCTCTTGTTTTTATATTCCCACAGTTAGCTCTTGTGTGGAGATCTGAGAAATCCCAGAGCCAGCCCTGTCAAACTTGGTCTAAAACAGTGTAAGTACGTTAGACATAATTTCCTTCTCATAACAAAAATAGAGGCAAAATACCAACAATCATATCTTGGTGATGCTTAATGAGCCCTTTCGGATCCATGACAATATACCACTAATATGGTGCTTTGCATCCTTTGAAACATACCAGAGTGGAGTCCTGGAAATAGTATCACAAAAGAGGCCTCATAGGCATCCAGCAGCCCATGCAATGAGTTTGCTCTGTACTCTCTGTTCTCGCTGGTCCACAGCACGTCTGCCCTCTCATTTTCACACCAATTATGCACAGCTTCGCGATCTCGCTTCTGTATTTCCTACCTGCGCCTTGGCCCAGGAATCACATTGCAAGTTGTGCTCGCTTTTGTAACGGAGGGGAGAAGAAAAGTGAGGAGGGTATACGAGTAATTACTTACTCCCCAAGACTTGTGGAGTCTGTCTGGAGAAGAGATACAGGGCTTAGAGGCGGTGGGGGTTGGACGTATGTCATCAATTTGAGCTTGGCCTTAATGTCTCAAAGTAAAGACCATCACCTTGCTTTGATCTTCATGGCCTGTTTGGCAGACGGCCCGCTAAGATAAAGATCCGCGCTTGTAACTGCAATCTTAGCATCAAACCATTCTTTTATTTAAGGAATGGACACTTAAAAACTTAGCTTTACACATGGTCTGATAGTACTGTGGGAGAGAGATGCGCATCTACATTCCAAGAGTGTCTAGGAGATTTACAGTGAGCATTTGAGTGGCTGTTAATAAAAGGATGCTTTTTGGGGATAGATGGGCCCAATGACGCTCGTGGAGGAGTTTCGTATGACTGGTGAAGCAACTAGGCAGTTGCATGTAGCGCCTCAGGGGTGTGGAACGTGCTGGGGCCTGCTTCATTGTAAAGACAAGCCCTGCACCCGGGCAGCTGTGCCGCACACAAGACTGCAGGAATGAGGGCACCATGAATGGCTTTCTCTGTGTGACAATGACTGCGGCACTCAGTGGAGAGAGAATGGTCAGAGGTCCCTGCTATGGACAGGCAGCATTCAAGCTGTGTGTGTGTGTGTGTGTGTGTGTGTGTGTGTGTGTGTGTGTGTGTGTGTGTGTGTGTGTGTGTGTGTGTGTGTGTGTGTGTGTGTGTGTGTGTGTGTGTGTGTGTGTGTGTGTGTGTGTGTGTGTGTGTGTGTGTGTGTGTGTGTGTGTGTGTGTGTGTGTGTGTGTGTGTGTGTCTGTGTCTGTGTGTGTCTGTGTGTGTGTGTGTGTGTGTGTGTGTGTAAATTACTCAGGAATGTGAGGATACATGCCAAAGACAAATAATTTGAGGCGCATTCAAGAGAATCTTGCCCTCCTCGCCCTCTGAAGAAATATCACAATCCCATCAAAAGGCCTGGCCCGAGAGCCCCATTGGATGGAACTAATGGAAGTCTTGTGCGCTGGATTAAGCCTGTTGGAGGAGTTTAATTGATCGATTTTTTTTCTTTTTCCCCCCCTGCAGATGAATTTCCTCTGACAGCAGGAGGGAAATCTAACAGCAGCTGATGAAATGTGGCTTGAAATATTGTATTATATATATTTACCAAGAAAGTTCATTGGCACAATGGTTTACCTCTTTTTAAAAAACATTCACTGGCATTTTTAAAAATTTATTTATAGATTTATATTTCAAAAATCTTCCCATACAGTTGAAATCACACATTCTTTGCGGTCTATCATGGTTAAATCCGAACTTGAGACGGGGATATATGAACATCGATGGCAAAGTTTGAGTTAGTGAGGGATCTCAAGCATTCATCCATACAGTATGTGAATCAGAAACCAAAGTCACAGACGCCCAACTCAGACGCAGCTACGGGCTTAATAAATACTTTACAAAAATAATGCAGGCTTTTTTACAATGATTTGTCTCAGAGACACAAGGGACATGGTTGTTAAAGAATGTGCATGCTAAATAAACATACTCACAAGCTTACATGATAACCTGGATATTGCATTTGACAAAGGGGATACATTTCGTACCCTGTCCTCTGGCACCAAACCCCCCGGACCCCACCCCCCACCCCCCATCCCAACACACTCCTGAGGAAACTCATCCTTCTATTATCACAGGCTTCTCAGATTTATCAAACATAAGCAGTCTATGGAGACGAACACAGACAATCTAAACGGACGAAAAACACATTTCCCTTTTAAGAATACAAATCACTTCTCCCTTTGGTGACCAAATCCGAGTAAAAATTGGCAACACTATTACTGGTAAAATTTCAGAGGCATCCTTTATAAAAAAAAAGGAACATTATTGATCGTTTTTTGGTTAAGTCAGGAAAAGTTCCTTGGGACCAAGTAGGGGTTTTGACTCTGTTCGGTTTTTATGCCTCTTGGTTCAAAAGAGCAGTTAAGTCGTGTTCCCCAGAGCCTAAAAGTTCATTTGTTATTTGACCTAAGACAAAATGAAAAAATTGGTTTCAGCCACATTTCGGAGGTTTAGCTGAACATTTTAGCACAGTGCTGTTGATTTTATCCTTTCACTCAGTGGGCTAGAATTCCCTTGCTTCTTCAAACTGTTTGTAGTAGTCCTCGTCCTGAGGGTTGTCGGGACATTTCTGCCCGTTGTTTGGTGGCCTGGCCTGGTTGTAGCGGCTCCAGTCCCCTTTGCAGATGATCCAGGGCAGGATGTCCACCTTGTAGTGCAGGTCAGCTGAGAACTCTGTGCTGATGAGGTTGGGCGTGCCAGCCCCTTTCCCACGAGTGATGAGCTTCATGTTGTCGTCGTAGCAGCAGTGCTGTGCGGCCAGCGTGGTGGACTCCAGTGTCAGCATGGAGCGGATGCAGTAACGGGCCGTGGGCTTGTAGATCTCCAGCTTCTCTTTTGGCCCGCTGGCGTCTTTCCAACGGAAATCCCGGCGCGTGAGAGCATCGTGTACGTCGGCTGTGCTGTACGCCACCTCAGTTGGGTAAGAGCAGGGGCAGCTGGGAAGGTCGTTGGCCACCTTGGTCATGTACTTCTTCAGGAAGTCGCTCTTGCAGTTCATCCATCGCTCACAACTGTCTGTGTCTGAAAGAAATGAGGCCACAATTAAATGCTACATCTTCTCCCTTCGACTGGCCAACATTAGAAGCTACAAGGTGTGATAACAGAAGCTGTTTTCAGACAGGAACTCTGGAAAATGTCTGGACAATTAGGTGCAGACATTTTCTGGAGTTTGCCGTTCACATATGAGGAACACAGCAGGAAGTTTCCGGAGTCGGGTGCATTCACAACAACAGGAACATTTCTGGAACACTCAGGCGAGGGGTGGCGCCCCAGTCGAGCACCAACTGTTTCTCAGTGAGTCTTCCGGAGATTTTCCAGCTGAATTCTCACATGGGCTCACTCTGACGTTTTTCCGGAAATTTTACTTGGGGGCTGGCAGGAGAAGTTCTGGACAATGTCCGAAGCAACATTTGCGCTCTCACATGCAGCCGCTCCAGAAAAGTTCTGGAAACTGTCCGGACTTCGGTGCAGGTCTGAAACAACTGAATTCAGACAGAGTGGACAGCGGCATACGGTGCTCTTCCTGCCCTGCTGCACATTTCCACCTCTGCACAGTAATGGACCACAGCCCCAGCATGAGGAATGCCAAGTGTGTGCGGGAACTCTGTTGCCAGATGGATGAACTACCTTTGATAGTGTAAGAAGGATAGTCTGCAGTAAGACGAAGGAGAAGGCAGATCCTTACCAACACCAAAGAGTTCTGTGGCATTGAACTCATCTGTTCCAGCTAACAGGCTGACTTCAGTGGCCGCTGTCTTGAAGGCATCCTCAAAACCTATGGAGTGATGAATTAACAGTGAGAGGTGGATCAACAGATGAAAACTACCCACACGTACAAACTGCTGATTCTCTTATATCTACTAACATTGCATTTACCGCTGAGGTTTTGCTCTGTTATCCAAAATGGAGACTTTACCTGGGCAGTTGGGCATATCGCAAGTCCTGGACTCTGTGGCTGTGCAGGCATAACCACATGACCTGGTCCTTTTCTGGTTGCCGTTTCCACAGGTCACGCTGCACGCTGACCAGTTACTCCAGTCCCCCTCTCCATCCATGTAGTCTAGATCAGAGAGAGAGAGAGGGTGAAAGAGATCTTCAGCTCTGATGCAGGCCACATGCTGAACTTACTGAGGCCTATTAGCATGCCTCACTAATAATAAGTGTGTGTGTGTGTGTGCGTGTGCGTGTGCGTGCGTGCGTGCGTGCGTGCGTGCGTGCGTGCGTGCGTGCGTGCGTGCGTGCGTGTGCGCATTAAAGGGGAAGTAGGGGAGCTCAAAGTTCTCTTTGACTTTGCCCCTCAAAGCAGATGCCACGCAGCCTGCATGTACGCACACGCACGCACACACATACATACACACACACACACATACTGTGTATTACACATGCTGACACATAGTTGTTGAGCCAAAGGGTCCAGGGCAAAGAGGCACAATGTGTGTGTATGTGTTCAGTAAGTGAAGTAACAGGGAAGCATTTTGCAAATTCCAACAAAAGCTGCCGGGATCCAGCAGGAGGCAATTTGCAAATAGAAACTTTGTGTGCTGCTTGAGTATCCCCAGCACCAGGACACCGTCCCATTCAGCCTGTGATTCATTGGTTCGAAAATGGGAAGTGAAACGGTGAGAAATCCTCTTTAACTCCAATTATCGTTGAGCGGATCACTGTAATGGGTATACATGTAAACACTGGGCTCTCCGACCAGCCCACCACCACACACAGACACGCGCATCTTGAAAGCAGCACTCCATCAACGAGGAGAATATATGTGGGCATGTGGGGTTGGAAGTTACCCACCACCCCCACCACCCCACGGCCATCTGCCCCTCATTATGAGCATTTTATACGAATACAGGCCAGATAGCAGTGTAGCACTGCTCCTGTGCCCCTTCCATGGCTTTTTACAGCCCAAGAGCTGCTGGCCACTCAGCCCACAACTGAAGGGCCTGTGATGGATGACCCTCACCGCTTGTCCACAATTATGACTATTAGGGTTAAAACCAGGACAGTAATGATGATGAAATATTTCCTTGTCCATCCGTGTGGTATGAATAAAGGATGAATGAGAGCTGACCACAGCGATAAGCCCGGAACATTAAACCTGGGCTATGGTTTGACCCCCCAAAAAACAAAAACAAAAATTCATAGCATTGCCTTCCTGAAGTGCAAGTGCAAGTGGATTAAATGATATTTTCCACAGTACATGCATTCCTGTTCGACCATACTGGTTTGGGCATGCTACAACACGGGCCGGACGCACACTGTATGACAGTGAGTGTAAATTCTTCCACGGCAGATTTATCTGTGGGCTTACGTTATGAGCGTGTTGTGAGAACAGCGTTGCAGCCCAACAGTCCTTCTGGCCCCATTCCTGCTGCTGAACTTTGATGTCGCAACGCGTTCGAACTGTGTCACGCAGCGCGCTGCGCACCGCAGAGGAATCCATCTCATAAAAGAGTGTTAAAGGCTTCAATCAGGGGCTCCCAAAGGCTCGCCCGGGATGAGTGCACTTATTATGGTGACAGTTTAAATCAGCAAATCTGCAAATTACAGATTCCACATCAGACAGTGACCATCTGTGGAAACGACCAGTGCTCAAATAAGAGCGTGTGGGTTCTTCAAAATATTCCGCGATACGGATTGTGGACAACACACACACCCCTCCTGTGATTCTCACCATAGTCAGATTGAGCTTTGCCTCCTCCCCCGGTGCCGCCTCTCCTGTCCCAGTCTGCCGGCGGCCGGAGGAAGTTGCTGTCCTCGCTGTTGCTCCCGTAGGCGCGATCGTGCTCCTCTGTTTGGTGAGTGGTGGACGAGGAGGAGGATGACGACGAAGTACGAGGCCACCAGTTTCTCCAGTTAGGAGAAGCCCAGTTGGGTTTGGTTTCCTTGCGGAGTCCTTTCTCTGGCTCATGGCCCTCCAGTCCATCCACCACTTCAATGGTCACCTGTATAAAGAACAGAAGTCTATTTAAAGTTGAAATTCAACACGGAGTCATCAGAGGAGATACGTAAATAACCTTTCTAGGACAGAAGTGGTCGACCGGTTGCTGTGAGGTGACACTTTTGGTTACCCCGACACACGATATTAACCCCCTCCCCCTTTCGCCCTTACACATGTGCCTCCCAGATGAGGGGGGACCACCACCCCTGCCCCACAGCCACCCTCCCACCTCTCAGGCCCTCTCCACCTAAACACAGAGTTCAAAGGGCTACTCGGCCTCCTCCAGACCATGAAAGCCAGATGAATCCTGGGATCAAAGACAACACCCCCCTTCTTCCACAGCCTCGCGCCCTTGCTCAATTGGTTGCTCAGCTCTCTTCCCACATCTTGAGATGTTAATACACTTTGTTCGTGCTCGGATTTAGCAGTGATGCTCTCAGAAATGGAAAGACCCCCTCGCTGGATTAGACAGGAGAAGGATTCAAACATGGCAGCAGTTACTCGGCCATCTGCACCGCTGAGGGGACTTACGGGCAACGGTTTGCCGCACATTTACATAAGCTGTCGTCGGTCTTCCTGCACATGGGTTAGTGGTGAGGCACTGGTGGTAAGCGTCTGCCTTTTAGCTGTCATTATGAGGGACGTGAGACCTCCGTACGTATCTTAAGCTTCACTGCGAGCCAGGAGGTGTGAAAGACGACAGGGAGCGAGGGAAGGAGGAAGGGGCGAGAAAAAAAAAGAGGGTAGTGATGTGCACCAAACTATTCTTCCTGTTTGCTCTTCCTGTCCTGTGTGCTTGAGTAGCCATGTCTTGCAGAGTGAGTGAAAAGCATCAAAGCAGACTGGCAGGTGCACAGACACACATGATCACCTGTATGTTGGGATTCTGTCCATTGATATCGGCTTTGGAGAGGTCGGGGAAATTGTGCAGATCTAGGATGAAAGTGCCGGGGCCGTCTCTGTGTACGTTGCTGCCCTGTGCCCAGGGCAGGGCCAAGCGGTGTTCTGGACCAGACCTCCGGTCTTCAGGAGCCAGCTGGGCAGAGGAGCTGCTTTTTACATTGATGTTGTTCTGCTGGGGAGAAAAAGGAACATAATATTAACCGATTGTCGCTTTTGTGCATTCATGATATAGGATCATTAGAATGCATAGAAAATATTTTGATTAAGACTTCCACAGAGTAGCCTTTCGACCACTTGGGGCCCAGAGAGAAGGAGCCCCTGAAACAGTGGGACACTGTCTGCTTCCACCAAAATATAATGGATCACTAGAGCCTGCATTCAGAGCGAATGCTCTATACTTTTTTTCCATATTTAACTGACAAAGTATGCTGCTGCTTTACCATAGCAATATGGTGTGGGCATATATAGCACGTTCTGGTGCTGGCTGAGAGGAGGACAAAAGCTCTTTTAGACTGATGGTTTTCTTGCTCTGGAATTATACAATGAAACCAAAGCAAACATTGCAAAATAATTACATCTGCCTTCTTGTAGAGAGAAAAGCATTGGGTCCTCTGACAGGGGGGGTCGTAAATTTGTCCCAAAAGGACAGTTAAGCCATATGTCCCCTGTCAGGTATGCACACAGGGAACAATTACTCCTCAATTGGACACGTAGACATAAGTAGTCGGCAATCATCCATTCTGGGGTGGCAGAAAATAAGATCAAAGAAAGCCATCAATCATGTTCCTTGTTTTCTTTGCTTTTCTTTTTTTTTTTTTTTTCATGTCCCCTTTCTTCCTCCCTAGTGTTTTTGTGGCCGGGCTGAGGCCTGAGAATATGGCAGCAGTGCTGTACAGTTGCGGTGGCCAGTCACAGGCAAAGTGTCAGCTCTGCCACATTGTGGTGGGCATAAAAGCCCCCAGTGGAGCTGTTTGTGTCCAGCCAAGGTGCACGCTGGGACAATATAGGCGCCGTAAATAGAGCAGCACAGCACGAGAGGAAGGATTATAAATGCACAATGTAATGTGAATTCAGCCACAGATGGGACAGCGGTCGACTGCACAGAAAGACTGGCCTGTCCACTGAGGAGGACTTTTTTCCTTCTCCAGAGACCAGATGGAGTTAATGTGATAGCATTCAAAGAATTTCAAAATGTTCACCTCACGTTTGTTAATATGAGCAACCGCCATAATTACAATGATTATACAATTGCCCGTAATTTTGAAAGAAGGAGATTCAACGGTTCTGTATCTCGTCTGTAGCCACCAAATAAAAAAAAAAAGTGGAGGAGGTTACTGTCAAGAAGTTGATGAGTTTTTATGAGAATTTATGTTAGAAAAAAATCATACAATTTGAGGAAAAAACTGATTCCAATTAAAACCAGAAATGTCCTCTTTTCCGCAAACCGAACAATTATGGCTCAGAGCTCAGGACAGAAGAAAGATCATTTCAGCAGCACAGATTGTGCATCAGCTATCAACCCTTTATGTGAACATCACAGGACCCTCTTTGGTTCTATCGCAAGCACTTGGGCTTGGAGATGACCATGTGATAGCCGCGCCTTTCAAGTTGCCCGCCTTCAGAAGTCACACGGTGGCTGTAACTGAGCTCCACCGAGGGAGCAGCCCCAACGCTACACTTGCAGGTTCAGTGGCAACGTAAATATGCACATGCAGCAACATACATCTGTAAAACAAAGTAAACAGATGTGGTTGATCTCCTCTGGGTGAATTGTATTATTCTCCACTGGATTATTATATTTAATTGCAGACCACACAAGTTGCTCTCCAGTCCAGACATGGATTCATGATAATGATACAACAAATTGTCGTATAAATCCACTGTAAGTACCAAACATTTCACAGCCACTGAAAACAGCAGCTGTCATGTCAGGAAATTACGCTCTGGATACTGATTAAAACAAAACAACAAAAAAAGACTGTTATTGAGCAACAATTTACCATTTTCTCCATGAGAACGTCTATTATAAATAAAAGCAGATGCCACCACAAATGTTTCAGAATACACAATGTTGGCATGAAACCCATTTGCAGTATTTCTGGGATTAATTCTCCATTATCCAGACTAATCCTGTCTGAATCTTCTGTTGTGTCATATTATGCTGGATAACACACGGCAGTCTGATAATCTAATCCTGACACAAATTTGGTTTATTCAAAGTCAAACTTCAAAGTGTCATGATTAATCCCGGAGCAACGCTTGTGATGATATTTCAATCAGAGTGGAAGCTGAAGCCTGCTTGTAAACACAGAGAATGTGTCTGATTATGCACATGCGCAGATTTACGGTGATTTGATTTATGTTATAAGTCTTATTAGACTGTAGATAATCTAGGGTAAGAGTGCACAAACCAAAGACATTCAATGTACTGTCACAGAGGAGCAAAGAAACTAGAAAACATTTACATTAAAAAAATCAGAGAACCCCCCCATAAAAATTACTTCAATAGTTAATTAATTAATTAATTAATTAAGTAGTCAATTACTAATCGATTTATTGTTGCAGCTCTACTGTCAACTGTAAAAAGCCACACCGGTTACAAACTGAGCCAGGATCGGGAGAGGGAATGTCTAATGACATTCATGTAGGTTTCCAAAAAAAACAGTTGTCATTTTGTTATGTGCCATATACCTTTTCTAGATTAATTTGTCTGAAACCGAAATGTGACAGCTGCCCAGTGCGAACGCATTAAGTCGAGTACGAGGCATTTATTTGATTTCCCTACAAACACTACTGACAGAAAAATATCAGTGTTAAATAACATGCTGATGATTAATGTCTTGAGCAGAACTGAAGGACAAACCATGACATTGTATACGTCCAAATGACTGAATTTGATTATGTCTCAATCCGTATTTAAACAGACCAATTAAGGACATTAGGCTGAGTTGGAAATAATGGAAGGTTCGCAGAGGGAATGTAGAAATGACTCATCAGGAAGGAATGGCAGTTGTGTATCAGTCGTGTAAAATCTGTCGGTCCCCATCCCTGATATTGTTGACATAAACACTGCTCAGATTGTAACAGTGCACTGGACATAAGTCATTTAAATGTAAAATAAATAAATAATCAGCAGTGATCTTTGAAGGCGTTGCAGTCGCTATCACTCATCTGAGATCTTCCTCAACAAGGAACATGCTTTAATTTGGAGATCAAAAGTGACACACCATTCCTCAGTTCATCTGGGGCCTCCCGGGATGTCACCCCCCACTCTCAAAAGCCATGAATGAACACATGCATACACAAGCCCCCCCCCCCCCCCCCCCCCCTCACAGTATCTCCTCTTCTTTTCCCGCTTCCCCCTTTTTCACTTTGTAAGGGCTGCTTAAAGGGGCATGACTCCATTTTCAATTGGGAGCAACTCGGGGGTCCTCCCCTCAGGGACGCTGGCAGGAAATGAAGGCAGCGCACATTGTGCCAGATGCTTTTCAACACTGCACTTATGTAGGTGGAAGAGAAAACTATCCTTCCCCTGTCACACGCCTCAGACTGGGTGTGCGCATGTGTGTATTTGCATTTTCAAACTGAGGCATCACATCATCTAGACTTAAAAGACTTGCAAATAAGGAAAGGAAACTCCAAAAGTGCAAAACCATGATTAGTTATCCAGCACATTATTGATCACATCTGAATGTTCTTGTCAAACATTGAGCTAATTATACACTGCTACAGAGGATGGATCTCCTGACCCAGGATGTGGCTCAGACCAGGAACTCCTCTGTCCTCCACAGGTGCACGGAGCCACATCCTGTCATTTGTGTTTCTGTGAATGGCATTTTAAATTTGACACCTCAGGATGACAATACACCCCCTGGGCCGTGACAAGCCTGGCTGAAAGATGACATCACTGTCTTCAGTGGCGGACCAGTGAAGCATGTCTGCACATAGTCAGAGCATTAATGAGGAAAAAAAAACAAAAACTCTCAGCGCTTGCCTCAACATGGGGCATGGGTGGCAGCGTTGGGCTCTTTCATCACGAGCCAGAATCTCGATGTAAATGTGAACTTATGACAAAAGCGATGTTGAGCTCGGAATGGGCGGAATGTGTTCCATATTTTTCACCGTGATTCCTCCGGAGACACTGAACTCCTGGTTCTCGTACTGCGAGTCCCACCTAGCATTTGGCAGTGTGACAAACATTTGACAAATTCCTGGAATATTTCCTCAGTTTTGCATGTCCTAGTATCAGACCGGACACACGACGCTGTCGCGTGTGGGCAGGCCAGTCAACAGTGATGGCAGCCATGAGAGAAATTAGCCTCACCATCCTCTGTTGTCAAAATCCCCCCCCAAGCCCCCAAGAAAGCATTTATGAAAGGACACGATTCCAGTTGATATAAATACACATTTATCACTGGGACATGAAGACAGTATTCCAGTTGCATGGCTAAATATACATCGAAAAGCAGCTGAAGGATATATCGCTTAACACTCTGTAAAGAGGCCTGTTGATCCTGGACCCGCCTCAACCCTCGGGTCAGGCTTTGTTGCTCTGCTGGAGTCTGTGCGCTTTATGCTGACGGTAAAATGGGGCAGTTAAACTACTAAACCTGTCTCGAGTGGTGTCATGTTGACGAATGTCTCCCTTGTCGATTTTTTTAGGGCGACATGAACAAACCAAAGAGGCAATCGTTTTGTCAAGACCACACGATTGGCGAATAATATCCCAACCTAATTGTATTTACTTATATTATTCTATTTATCATCTAGAGGTGGATAGGGGGAGATGGGGGGGGGGGGGGCACTGACCCTCAGCCCCATCAACTGAACACTTGGATGACAGTGATGAGCCAATGATGACAGAGAAGTGCCTGCAGCTATATCATTTAAACCCCAACAATAGGGAGGTGTGTCTGGTATAGGGGGCTGATCTCTGACCCCTGCCTCATCTTCCATCCCTCTGCTGGCTCCCTACCATTCCCTGTGTGTACATCAACAACCCCTCACAAGGCTCACAGCAATGGGGGATTCATATTACCTTGGCTCATGTGAGCATCCTATCAAGCCCATCTGTGACCGACTGAGACCCTTCAGATGGATATCCCCCCCTCCAAGGAAGCTCCCCTGATGGACAGCACGTCGCCACTGGCGGCTCTGCTCCTCACTCACCTCAGTGTCCTGGTCCAGGCTCCGCGTCACGTTCCCCTGCGGCAGCGGACTGCTCCGCAGCACCGTGATGTGCAAGGTGAGGAGGAGAAGTCCCAGGAGCAGCAGCAGCTCCGCCGCCAGACGCACCATCCTTTTGACGCGGCCGCTCTTTGGAGCGCGCGTCGCGGCCCCGGCTCCGACTCCGCCTCTTCCCGGTGCAGAGACCCCGATCTCCGGATCCGCCGGGGACGAGGAGCCGCAACACCACTTCGGAGCCACTTCGGGAATCAAAATTGCAAAAAAAAAAAAGAATGAGGGGAAAACGATCGGAGGCGTCAAATAATGTGGACCAAGTGTTTCAGCCGAGATGAATGTGGACCAGTGGGTTTGTCTCTTGTTAACTGTGTGTTTGATTCATCCCCCTTCAATGATTATTCCTGCACTTTGATTTTAAGTCAAACGGGATGAGTCCAAACGCTGATGTGCCCATTGGTCGAGGGTGCCGACTGCTGGAGGACGCGGTCCTCTCTTGTTGCGCCCTCGCCAACTTCTCGGAGCTCAGGAAAGTCGCAGCCCAGTTGCCCCGCGGTGTCGCCGCCACATCGTCGGGCTCACACTCCGCTGCTCCTCTCTTCACGCGTGGCTCGTGTCGTCCTCATTCTGCACCCTCCGACGCCTTCCTCGATGAGATTACCTTCTGAGGATATATAAAAAAATAAATAAGTGAGGCACAGGTACTTGTGTATCTCCTCCCGGTCAAGACTTCACGGCGGAGTTCTGCTTAAAAATGGTATTCCTCCATTACGCGGCGGATTTCCGAGCGCACCGAAATGAAACAAGTCAAACCACGTCAACCCGCGGCCTGGAAGACACACACACGCTGCTCCTGTTGTGCGCTCCGGAGGTGCTCTTATACTCTACGCCCCCCTGTGCCAGCGCCCTCCCCCTGGTTAACTCGTTCGTCCCTCTCCGCCAGTCCTCCGTCCGGGCTTCACACTTGAGGGAGTTCTGGTGAGGAAACATCCCAGAGGTGCTCCATGGCAGATGAGATACACTTCTAGTCATCTTTTAACAAGGACCTTTGTTTAATGTGCATGAAATCACTCGTGTGTGTGTGTGTGTGTGTGACCTCGGTGTGCGCACGGGCGCGTCGCGGCGCGGAGGAAGACTCCCGGGGGCGCGTGACAGGAGGTCCGCCTCTCCCGCCGACATGCGCGCAGCAGCCTCGTGTCCGCCTGTGACCAACAACACTATGCGGCGGAAGGTGCTGTGACACTCCACTAGAGCAAGACAAATGGTGCCTAACGAGATTGGCCCCCGTGTTGTCCCCTTCAAAGGACAGGTCGCTGTGTCAAATTATGCACCAAGCAGGGGCCGCTGCAGCGCGGGGGACAGTTCACTGAGCCCCGAGGACACCGGGGGAAACAACAGCCTCTAATATTACCCGTCGCCTTTGAAGTCAATACATTCAGTTTGGGCACAGGGGGAACAACACTGTTACTGACGAGGACTGACAAGATCTCGGTCGAGGTATTTGTCAGTGTTGCAACAGGAAATATTTCCACACAGATAATCTGGCCAAATTGCGCGTAAAAGGCACCGCTCTGTCAAGAGTCATGACAGTTACCCACATTACACTGTAGCCTGTTTGCATTAAAAACACACTGAACTTAAAAATCAATGTGACATTTTTCTTTCTGCATCTTATGTATTTGTTTCCCTGTATCACATAGTTTCCATGTCAACCAACTAGCGTGTTGAACACAAGCCAAAGAAAACCCACACTAATTTCATGTTACAGCCCTGGATTTCATACACTATGACGTCTTTTCACAAACAGACAGACACACAGACACACAGACAGACAGACAGACAGACAGACAGACACACACACACACACACACAGACACACAGACAGACACAGACAGACAGACAGACAGATGTTCTTAATTGATCCCAAACTGGGAAGCTTTGGTAAACTCTAACAGAGATATACTGTAACTGCCATCGCAGCTGCCTTGTGTCAGAAAGCACAGTGAGTAGACTTGGTGGCAGCTTAGTTTACTATATAAAATCAGTAACTGGCAACAGAGTGAAGAGCAGGATGGAGCAATTTAGCACCTTTGCAGAAAATTTTTACCAGACATGTTTCATTCAGTCACTAAAGCCTCTGCACAGTATATTGCGTAAAGCTGCCCCTGTTGCCCTCACAGAGATGTGATAAGGCAAATGGTTGAATTGGGCTAAAAGATATCCAAACAAATGCACCGATCTGCATTTTCTGTATCAATTAAAGGTGGCATACCTTGTTTATCTTCATCATGCTCATGCAGTTCCCAGTACACAGCTTTACTGCCGTCTTCAGTTACAGTTCTTACTCCAGGCCGAGCATAGCCGTCCAAACCATGCGAATCTGTCTTTTGTCTGCCTCACTTCAAAAATCACTCTCCAGAATAGAAAAATCTCTGTCTAAATGGGAAACAGAGAGCACTGAGAATGGCTCGCCTGCTTTGGACACAGTGGTGGACATCAAAGGCGTAGCAGAGGATCCCCCCTTCAGAATAGCAGCTACATGCCATTCCAATAAGCGCAGAGTATTTGGATCTGCAGTTCAAAAGAGGCTGGTGCAGGCCGGCAGGTCTCTGGGGCCTTGCCACCAGTAGTCTGGCCGGACAGATGTTCTGGATGCCAGCGCTGACCATTTGCCACTTCTGCTGAAACCTGAGGGCAGTTAGAAGTGACATGGAGGGCAGTTTGGCAACACATGTGCTTCTCACCTTGCCTGACAGTCAGTGCCATATTACCATATTTTCCTTTTTTTTGTTTTACTAACTAACTGCACTGTCAATAATTCATCAGAAAAATATATTTTCAAATATTTCTGATATTACTTCGACTGCCAGTATGATTATTATAATATGCAGGGTCTGAATGGATAAAGATATGTGACCAAATGTGTCCGCTGACAACCACACAAAAAATAATAAAAATATGAATAGCAATTCTACACACTGAACTGGAGAGTAGTTATTTTGAGGTTTACGGTCACATTAGGCCTCCACCAGTTGAACCACACAAATTTGTCCTCCAAAATTCATTGTGATTCAGTTACTTTCTGCACATGTCAAGTTTGAATACTTTCTAAATCACCTCTTCAAACTCAATCTCAATTTCAAACTCACTCTCAGATATGAGATTCCTCGAACAAGCATTTTTTTTCCTGCTGTGCAAAACTTTACAAAACTGTTACTGGTAAATGTTCCCGAGTCGAATTTTTCACTTTCTGCATAATCACAGTGGAGCCTGGTGTTTAAACACTGTGTTTGAGAGGGAATTCAAGCTTTCGAGTTTCTCTGGACACACATCTGTCCTCTGCCGTAAACCTGCGATGGATTTCACAATGTTCACAGTTAGACGAAAAAGGTGAAAGTAAACACAAATTAATAACAGACATCCTGAGGGCGTCAGTGAACCCCATTGCAACATTCGAGGCCACCTTTTCCCTTCTCCTCCAGATCTGTATGGAACAGTACACTGGTATGACATCACAGAACTGAGGATTAAAGAAACTGTTTTGTATTGTTTCTGGCTATGGGAGCCAGATGTGAATATTCCCTTACAGAACAAAGTGGTCCACCATAGAGCACAGATTTCTAGTTTTCTTTCCTTTAGGGGAAAATATGTTTAAAAAAACAACATCAGCGTTTGCAGTTAATCTACCATATATTTCCCGAGGATCACATTATGTATTTTTATCCCATCGTGAAAAAAGTTTATGGGAGGTGAAAACACAAACATGGCAACATCCACAGGACAAACGAGTGTCGACTCGACCCAATCTGACACATCGCGAAAACATTCATCATCCATCTATAATCCTCCCTGTGTTAATCAAACGATTACCCCATACCACAAGAATTTAGAGTTCACAGCTAATTGCTAGGTGAGGTTGCTGGCTCAGCTGCTGCATGCGCTGCATGCCTACCTTCACAACTGCTGTGCAGTTTGTGTGAGAAAGAGAACAGCAGGTCTTTTAAAACATGGACAAATAAGCTGTTTGTGAATATGAGCCGTCTCGACACAAAATGAGCCATAACAGCTTCTTTCTTTTTTTTTTTATAAACACAGAGTTGTTGGGATTTATCTGCACGTCAAAGAAGTAATTCCTGCGTGACCCATTAGTTAAAGGAAGGTTATCATTTACTCAGAAGATGAAAGTGGGGCTTCACAGGAGGAATTTTTCTATAAAAACATTTCACTACGGAATGCAGTGAAGGCATCTTTGTCATCTTCTGCTCAATCAGTTCAGGCCGTGATTAGTGTATATAATCATTTGTCGGGAATTAACACAGTTCCATGGGGAAGAACTTTCAGAAGTCTGTCGTTTGGATAATTAATCAACCTTCCTTTTCCAAAACACATTCAGGAAGTTAACATGTGTGGTATTTGTGTTTTATTGGAAACAAAAGAAATTTATCAGCCTTTAAATGTGGAAATAAATGGGATCCTTGAATTCAATTCTTAGAGATCACCCCACCATATTAATTTATGAGAGGCAAAATGCAAACTGTCCTCAAATGTGCATAGGGACTGAACTAACAACATGGGATTTGTCTCAATATAGAAAAGATAAATAACTCTTGGAGACTGATACAGCAAATCTTGTGCAATAATTTCATGTATCTATTCGCAAATAAATGCATCTAGAGAGTTCATATAGATTTAAGAAGCATAAATAAGTGTCCTGTTAAATCACAATGTTTTACAAACATTTACAAAAGCAGCTGCCAGACATTTGGCCCCTTTTTCTGCAGCGAGACATGGGTGTTACTAGACGTTGGGTGTTTAAGGGTCTGCTGTGGCGTGGACACTTAGACTTAGTTTGACACTATGAGGTCAAGGTGTCAAGGGTCATATCAGCTGTCCAGCTCAAGGTCTGTCTCGACACGGAGGTCGTGCCGAGAGGAATATTTTCGCCGTGAGAACTTGAGACAGAGAGCGTCTCCCAACTCGTTCAGATGGTGCAGCACCTGAGGAGAAAAGAAAAGTATATGTTTGATACAGGTGAGAAAAGAAAAGGATAGGAATTTCATGTAGGTACATTGTGTGTGTGTGTGTGTGTGTGTGTGTGTGTGTGTGTGTGTGTGTGTGTGTGTGTGTATACCTGGTCAAGCATGGCTCTTGTGTGTGCCGCAGACAAACAGAAGCGAGCTCGGGCCTCTGTAATCGGCGTGGCTGGAAAGCCTACGACCACAACACCAATTTTCCTCTCCAGCATTTCCCGAGCGAAAGCCCTGGTACACAAAAAAAAAAGATTTAGTGTCTTTGGGTTATATTCCTTGAAATTACTGAATGCAAATATCCTGAACCCTAAAAAAAAGCGTCCGTAAAAAACACTGAAACTGAACTGACCAGATAACCGGATCAAAACTATTCAATAACCTCTCTCACATTTCAAAATGTGCAGTGACCCCCAGAGCGACCTCAGAATGAGGACGCATTCGCTGCTTTGCCTCATCACATTAAAAATCATGAAGAATGCTGCTCTTTTCTGGCCCCTTCCAAATCCATAATCATGTGGTTGTGATGTGCGGTATGGATGACTTTGTGATCGTTTTTGTAAAGCATGATAAACGAATTCAAAAATGCCGTTTTACGTCACTGAGGTCCAAAGAAATGAATGATTCCTCATTTTGTGGCAAAGTGGACAGTTGTGGGAGGTTAACGCGAACGCTGTGTTCTGAAAATGGTTTTGATGGTTTTACAGTTTGGTATATTCTGTGGATGTGTGTGTTGATGTGTGTGCAGTGCTCATGGACACTGGGCGTCTTTAAGATCTACTATGACCCTGTTTACACCTGGTATTAGATTAGATCCCAGTCAGATCCCAATGTGGACAGTGAAGATACATATTAACACCAGGTGTACATGTAATCAGGTTAAAGCCACATCTAGATACAATCTTGATACGAATGCCAGGTTTAAACAGAGTCAATATGTCATTAGGACAATGGCAATTCAAAAAAGGGGAAAAAAGTAAAAGCCAGATGTAGATTTAATATATAGTAGAGCAGCTATACACACATATTATTCCCATACTGTTGTTATGAAAGAAATACACTTAAGGTCTGAAATAAAAACTCACTGACAAAACTACAACGTTGTCATTGTTTCTCCAAATAATATTTGGGGGTAAGGCTAGTGAAATCTATAAAAAACTGAGCAATATCAAACCAAAAGCTACTACTCTGTCAAAATAATAGTAGCTTCTGATTATGGTAGTTACCGAGCAGGATTGGTCTTGTCACGGATATTAGTGGTGACTGGCATTGAAAGACACTTTATACCCAATTGATTAGACCTTAGTGGCTGAAACAATCCAAAATTATAACTAATCAATACCCGATGTTGCCTCTTAAGTGGTTACAGATACACTACAGTCCCCACGACTGATTCATGGAGACGATAAGAGTGCGTGCGATGGCAGCCGTCCAAATCACTCAGAGATGATTCACAGTGAGCTGACCTGAAATGGCCTCTGACAGCGATATGTAGTGAAGTTGATATCTATTAATTCAAAATGAGTCTATGCATTCATAAATATTCCGATAACCTTACTCTGAAGGAGGTGGGTGTTTTCTACTTACACCACTTTGCCTGGCATGTAGAGCAGGATTGGAACCACAGGCGAGTCATCATTGCCGTAGATGATGAAGCCCATCTCCTTCAGTCGGGCCCTGAAGTATCTGGTGTTCTCTGCCAGTTGGCGGATCCGTTTAATGCCTCCAATGAAAAAGACACCACCAGATGTATGAGTATAGGTATGAGTAAAGCACCAACTTACTTCTGTTTTTTTCTGCCATATATTTCCCCTGCATGGAGCGACATCACCTGTCAGTAGAAGCTAATGTGGGGTGTAGTGTTATTTGTAGTGCCACCTCATCCTGAGTCCTGCTCCATCTGGGCCATTCCGGCCTCCACTATGAACTCGCCCAAGATTACAACTCAGCTGCGCCAGCAGATGGTTCAGTTTTATCGGCCTGACGGCACAGAATATGCACTCGCTTGTGCCAAAATGGGGGTTTGCAAATTGGACACGATGGATTTCGCACAAAATGAGTGACCGTGGGCCGCTATTGGAGCGCAGCCATGAGTGACACTGAAAACAAACAATGCGTAAGCATCTCATGTGTTACAGATATTGTAAATATATCGGAAAACAGATCAATGTCAGCAGAGGTCGTCTGTTCCTAACCCCCCGCGTGTTCCCCAACAATGCGAGTCACTGGGGAGCCTGGTTATACTGCGGCTGCAGCAGAGTTTGGCATGCCCCAGCCTTGGAACACAGCTGTTTCCCTCAGATTACCTGGGAACAGGTTGGCACTTCTTTCAAAGGGATATAAAAGAGCACTTTAAATCTCCTTATCTCAGCAGAGGGAGAGGGGGGAAAAAAAACAGAATTCGGGCATCTGCCAAAAAGCACAGACCCCATTTTGTAAATTATTCCTCTCTTGCTAAGATAGAGGGCTTGAAGGTCAAAAACCTGCTGTCAGACACAAATCGTATGAGTAAGATGTGGATGTTACGGGGTTTTTCCTCATTTCAGAGCTGTTGCCATCAGTTTTATATTAAAGTGTGAAATTCATCATCGAAGAAGAGAAAGATGAAGAGGATGGAGGGAGGGAGACTGAGAGAAAGTGGAATTAAAAACCTATCAGGCATGTATGCAAACAGCCTGTGACATTCCTTGTCACGGTGGGATTGGACAGTGTTTTGATGGACACTGGCGCTGATGTTTTGAAATACTGCACTGTTTGCGGTGCTCCCTCTCCCCTGTCAGACAGGTCAAGACTGATTTTTTTCCACAACAGCTATTTCACTGGGCTACGTCAGACACAAAGCATGTCTGGTTCAGAGCCAGATGAGAAAGTTACTCATCTCTGCATGAAACTACAATATACCTCCGCCGTGAGACACCGGCTCGCCACGCTTTTGTCCTTGGAGAGATTAACCCATCGCAGCACTCTACTGTACGACAGACATGTTCTGTCCTTTTGTTTACACAGTTATTCCAGTTTTTTTCCGTAAAGAGCACAATTTGAGTCGTGCAGATTTGGGTGAAATTGAGTGACACTGCTCAGAATAATACTCTGCTTACTACAGCTACTACCAGGACTCCAACTACAATAACTCAAGAGGAATTGCTCTGGTGGTATCGGGACTAGTCCGGTAATGACTACTTCCCTGCCCTTGTGTCTGATGTCATTAAAGCAGAAACCTTTCAGAGGTACAGCCTTCCTCACAACACACATATGAAAATGATTTCCTCTCCGCTGGGGTCACGTGTGCCCGGGGACTGCACGTCCCCCCTCTCTCTACCACTGCAGACCACTATAATCGCTACCACATTTTCTGACCAAGCAGCTGTTTGTCTTTCCCTGCAGGTCTGGACTTACTCCTAATGTTAACATTGGTACTAACCTCTGTGTTTGGTTTGCTATTGTTTCCATAAAGATTATATGCAGGTGTAAAAAGTTTTATAAGCCAGACATAATATTTGCCCGTGTAAAGAACATCATGCTTGACAAGTATGTGAATAATAAGACTGAGATTGAGGGTGACATTGACTGGATGGAGACCCTCTGTGCTCAGGTACTCACCCTCTGTGCTCCCGTCTTTTCCCATAATGCACTTCATGGCACGTATGATCTGCTCGGTGACAGGAGGGGACATGGCCGAGGAGTACACAGCACTGTGGGAATGACTGCGGAGGTAGTCCACCAACTCCTGCAACATAGCATAGTGTCACACAGATTAGCAGCGATAACGTACAATATGTTTACAAGATATTTTGGTGTGAAAAGTGCACTGATGGTGCATGTATTTACAGAGGTAAACAGAGCATGTTTCTTTTCACACCACTAGAGAGAGCTCATGTACAGCCAGCACCTGAGAATCAATTAAAATACCTCGAGTCGTCTCTCCGCCACTATGATATTCCTTGGCACTGATTGTAAAATAGCTCTGGACCCCTTCCTGCTCTGCACTCGGAGTGAGCCAGGGCACTCATTTGAGAAAGAACGGTGAAATGAGCCAGAATTAGGACTGTCATGCTCATTATTCCTGAATGTCAGCAGGAGATTAATTCTGCTCGTGGTTGTCAAGAGAAGAGCAAGATTTCAGGAAACTGATTTGGTCATGGGTCCCCAGAGCATGTGTGTGTAAGTGGTCTGAGGTTGGGAGCGGGCCTGGAGCTGTGACGGGCTGCTGCTCGGTGGCTGCGTGGTGGCCAGTGGGTGCGGGGCGATGACACGTAGCCGGAGATGCTGTCTGGCCACCATTTCCACTCGCTGCCATCTGTCCCCACTGGGCGGCGGCTGCGGCTTCATCACACACATAAGGGGAAGGGACTTTAGTGGAAATACTCAAACGGAGGATAAGAACCCTGAAACAACCTGACATCTGTTTTCGTTTTAAGGCGGGGGATTTTCACCGCTTTAGGGCCCTGCAGGATTTCGGTGTGACCAAGATAAACCAGTTAAGAGAACATGTCCGAAATGCATTTCAAATCTCGGGCGCGAAGTGACAGTTTAGTGTTTCCTCAGCCAGACTGTGGCCACAGTACTGACGTGGCGATACATGTCCACAATGCCACAGAGCTGGACCTGTGCCAGAGCAGCACACACACTTCCACATATTTGAAAAACCTTCTCAGTGCAATCCAGGCTTTAAGTAAAGGGTGAATTAATTATCTCCTAAGTCTCCTTCATGCAAGGTTAAAGTGAATTAGAAGGAGCTCGGAGTGTATTTAACCGGGTATTTATTTTTGGTACTCTCATAAAATAGCTATAACATGACTGTTTTCCAGAACACATCTGCAGAGTGTTTTGTTGGTCAGCTCGAATCTACTTAATGTAAGATCTGGGGGATTCACCACAACAACAAATCTAAAGGCTTTCTCGCTTTTCCTGCCCGCTTCTTCCAGGAGTTTACTACAGCCAGCTGTCAAACCAGGCAGAGTGTTCATACTTCAAACATTATCATGCTTGTTAAAAGTCATCCCGTTAAATCTGGAGCGCAGTTCCGATGCCTGCCACAAGAAGGGGCTGGCCCTCTGCCAGCTTTACCTTCTTATTATAGCGGAGCAGGGCTGCGCCAACATAAGGCAGCAGCAGGAAGGGTCCCTCGCTGTATACCTAATTCAAACAACATGGCTGTTTCCTCGGTTGCTTTCTAATCAACTGCCACAAAACCGATGTGGTTATGTACTAAAGTGTACCTTTTAATGGAGTAAAAAAGAATTACAAAGGCCCAGAGTCACAGCAGAGGGGAACATTTGTTGGACACATGAGAGCAACGAGAGAAGTCGGATGTATGATTGAGTCCAAGACATCTTTAAAAAACAGACCTGGGAAAATAGTGTATGATGTATTTTAACCTGCTTTGGAGCCAAAGAGGTTAATGTTGTTGCACAGACAGTGGTTGTCAGGTTGTTTAAAAAGTGTCAGGAAGGTATCAGAGAGTCAACTCCTGGAATTTCTTTCAATTAGTTAAATCCCTCTAATGTTTATTTGAAATTTATCTTGACCCTATTTTGGTCCAGGAGGATTCATTTTGCATAGCAACCAACTAGTTTCTGCCTGACTGGTTTAATGCAGTGTTTACAAGTTCAGTCTTTTGAAGGCGAGCTATGAACTGGTGATATGGAGGGAAATGAGAACGGTGACGATAGATGGTATTATAATTCAAGAGAGGCTGGGTTGTTGAAAAGCAGAGCACAAAAAGGAGACACCACCTCTTCTATTGAATGTTGTGCTATGAGTGGATAGTAGTTGTATCATATCAGAGTATCCAATGTGTTAAGTTGAGGCTATTTGGTGTAAAGGATGTAAAAGTCTGGGGTTTCCTGGTAAGCCAGAGGTCTTGATGCTGCAACTCCCTTTACGGTGTTCTGCTCAGGGCTTTTAATGAATGTCACCTCCCCTCTCTGGAGGTCAGCTCCAACTAGAGCTGGGTATTTATCAAGCTTTAGCTTGTCTTTATCCTTTGTTTTATTTGACTCTTTTAAAAATCTTTAAATCTATACTTCCCTTACTATCTAATAAAAACCAGAAAACTGGTTTTGATGGATAGTTGATAGTTAATAAATGTGTGAAAAGAAATAAATGTGTGAAAGAAAGTTAAGTGCTTACAAAAACTAAATTAAAAGAAGGAAATTTCTAATATTTGGATGGATTCATAATGATAAAACTGTTGATACAAATATAGATATAAAATATGAACTACTGGCAACGAATGATGAAGTGAAGGTCCACACTAACCTTCTTCCCTGCGATGTAGCCTCCAGCAGCCCCGAAGCTCTTGGTGAAGGTGCCCATCATAACGTCCACATCAGCTTGGTTCACACCAAACAGCTCAGTCACGCCCCGACCAGAAGGTCCAACTGCTCCGATGCTGTGGGCTTCATCCAGGTACAGGTACGCTTTGTACTTCTTCTTCAGAGCGATGATCTCTGGTAGTCGCACCACTGAGCCTTCCATGCTGATGACAGAGAATACACTTACAAAGGGAAACAACAAGGGCACACATTTCAAGCCAAACTCTTAAAATGATTAAGTTTAAAAGGAAAAGAATGTGACCCCGACCTCACACTTAATCTACTGCAGAGCATCTGTACTCCTGTTAATTCATATTGCATAAATTGTCATACCCCAATCTTCCGGGAATCTTTCTACTGGCCCCTTTCACTTTACTCCCACCACTCTCCAATGTCTTCCTCCCCTCTGATGCAAGCCTTTTAAGGATGCAAACAGACAGCCTTAGCGTGTATATGGCAGGCGAACGGAGCAATCTCAGACCTGCGATCCTTGCTATGGCTCAGAACGTCTGCAGCCCAAACAACATAAGACAGGGTTTCACCAGGACCGGTGTGGACGGACATCAAAGGCAGGCCCAGGATATAGCTAAAGCATGCCAACTCCTTATCCAGGCTTTTTGATGTTACCGGAAGATGATAGATGGAGCATTAGTTCTTTAAGGGTCGTACTAAAAGTCAGCATTTCTCTCTAATGTCTGTGCCTGACACTAGATGTTATTACCTGATAATCTGCAATCAAGTTGTCTCTCAAATTACCAGGACTGTTGTGGTACCAATTATTGTATAAATAGCAATTGATGGCCATGTTTAAAGGTTTTCTTCTTTGTCTGATGAGTGGTGTCATAAAACCATTAGTGAAAAAAAATTACGTTGACAAAAAGCACAATGAATGTGCCATGTATTAATTTTAAAGGCCTGCGTTAAAGGCGTAATTGAAGGCAACAAAATATGGAAGTGATGAACAGTTGGTGCTGGGGGTGTAGCCAAGTCAATCTCTGTGGCTTCATTTGGCCTTGATTTGGAGCTAATGAGCAGATGGAGAGGGTCACTGAGACTCAGGACAGCTCACTGCCGGGAGAGACACACAATACCTTTCTCCACTCTCCAGTAATTAAACGGTATCCAACCACACATGCAAGCATACACACACTCACGCACGCAAGCACGAACGCACTCTATTATTCAAGGGTGGAGAGGGAAGCAATTGAAAAATAGGACCATTACAGGGGCTGCTAAACACAGGCTGAAAGCTCTCCTCAGGTTACAAATTAGGATTTCTACCTGAGTTTGGCAGCACTCTGCTCAAAACCCCCTGGATGCCCAAACTAACAAAGAGTGATGGCTCAACTGACCGAGGACATGGGTCAGAGAGAGAGAGAGAGAGAGAGAGAGAGAGAGAGAGAGAGAGAGAGAGAGAGAGAGAGAGAGAGAGAGAGAGAGAGAGAGAGAGAGAGAGAGAGAGAGAGAGAGAGAGAGAGAGAGAGAGAGAGAGAGAGAGAGAGAGAGAGAGAGAGAGAGAGAGAGAGAGAGAGAGAGAGAGAGAGAGAGAGAGAGAGAGAGAGAGAGAGACTTCACCACTGTGTTTGTGCTGGTTGACAGCTGACCTATAGATGCCTTCCACCATGATGAGGATCTTCCTCCAAGGCCTGTGAGTTCGAGGCTGTCCTGAGCAAACCGCCTCTCTTAGCATCTTCTCCAGACTGTGCATATCTGACACACACACACACACACACACACACACACACACACGCGCGCACGCACACGCACACACACACACACACACACACACAGACACACACACACACACAGACACACACACACACACAGACACAGACAGAGAGAGAAAGCAGGCCAGAATTAAACAATAATCAAAATTCACTTCTTATCAAAGGAAAAACAAAGAACTTAACACTTGAAATCTCGTGCAACTTATCACTTTATATGTACAAAAAGTATACAGTACAAAGAGTGTTGCAATAGTCAAATGAAGGAACACCAACTAAAGCAGGCAACAGAGAGCAGAGTAATAATTCCCCCAGGGCAGGGCAAGTATTTTATCTGAGAGAAACACCTTCCACAAACTGTACTCAGGAAAAAGCGCAGCACTCTGCTCCTGCAAAATCTGTATCAGAGAGGATTACTAACCTAGCTAAATATAGTTTTGGCCAAAGGTCTGTTCAGCACAGCCTGCAAGGTTTCTTAAGATTATGACTGAAATTTTGTCTTCAACAAAAATAATTTCCCAGTGGCATTTAAAGTTTGTAACATTTGATGATCCTCAGCTTCCCGCCAGCAGGTGGCAGTGTTGAATAGCTGTAGTTAATTGGGAGCACCATTCAAAGTATGACTGCAATCCAACCAATTCCAACTGACCAGCAGGTAAAACTGACATAGCTAATAATCTGTCATAGCTGATTGATATCGCCGCCTCAACACAGAAACAGGTTTGCTTAACAGGCAGAAGATGCTCCTCTGATAAAACCTCTTTGTGAAGCTCCACAGAGCAGCGGCAAATCTGATGTTACCATCAGCAGAGATGGTACAAAACTCGACAAGGAAAGGAATCCACAGTGGCTTTCTGTGTGCACAGAAAGGAATGAGGGGAAGATTGTTTCACAGTTAAGCACTGATTTAAGATAAGACTCCGTGTTGGGGAGGACACTAATCTTTGTTTGTTGTAAAAACCCAAAAATCTTTGCTGTCCTATATTTGCACTGACACTCTGGTTGTACAGGTGCAACGAGCTTCCTAAGCAAAGACTAACCTTCGGTGAAAACAGTGTCAATAGTTGAAAGAACAGGAATGCTAACCTTCAAAAGGACTGTCCTTAATCCAAGGTTATGTGAAGTATTTCCAACATACCCTAATGCACACCTAACATATGCTAGACAGGACAAACCAGCTATTCCCACTGGTATGACATTCCAACTCTCTTCAACATATGCCGCATATATATATTATATAAATATATATATTAAAACTTATCCTGTTGTTGTGGTTACGTTGACTGTTATAACCCTTTTAGTAAATATTGGCTTTGTACTAATAAAAGAGTGTCTGAGTCTGGTGCTGGAGGTGCAGAGGCAGGGAGGGGTCAACTGCTCAGGTGCCTGAGGGCTGCAGACAGGCCTCTGGGATCAGCTCGGAGGACCCATAACTGACTCGGCTTGTACCTGTCAGGACACATTTGCTGCGAGAGGACTGGCTCATTTGTCCTGTCTCCTGAAAGAGCAGGGCATGTTTCCTGTGCAAGCACAACGAATGTTGTATCACCCATGCCTATAATAATTATACCTTATAATATATTTCACAATATAACAATTTGATATCATAACAGAGAACAGAAAGTTCAAGTAAGATGACATTTTCATCTGAACCCCCCCCCCCCCCCAAAAAAAACTAGATGCTCTGCTGCCGATGGATAAAACACAGTCGTGACTGTAAACTGAACCCATTTCATTACAGCTTTTACTTTTGCAGCTCTAAACACAGAATATAAAGTAGGTTTTTCCTAAGGCAAATTCTGTACCACACAGAAAGTAATATGTTTCCAACTGTAACAACAGTTTGGAAAGAATAGAATAAAAAGTGAATGTGAGCAGCAGTATTCACTGTGGATACACAGAGAAACTCACATTTCTTCAACAGAAAATCTCAGGGCATCAAAGACATTTTGTTTGATGATCTGGAAGGTACATGGCAGGAGTAACGAGTGTTAAGCACCACACATTTTGGCTGGAATGAAACTGAAACAATGTTGCTCTTTCTATTTCTAACCTTAACAATGTTGTGTATTGTATTTTTGTTGACTATGACCCATGTTAAATTGAGAAAATGACCAGACTTACTGTTGTGTTTGAACACCCGGATGGTCGCTCCAGACAGTCTGGCCCCTAAGATGAGAGATGTGTGGTTGAGCTCATCGCTCAATATCAAACAACCCTGAAAGCCAGCAGAGAGAAATTTCGTTAAGAAAAGGGGGGAAGCAATTAGTTTGTAAAGAGTAAACCTACAGCTGACATTTTCACATGCAACAATTGGAAAAGCAAAGACATAAATAATAAAATGAGGATGGCTTATTTCCATTTAGCTACTTCAGTTTCAGGGGCTCTGGTATTTTTCATGCTGGCTCATAATCACGTCTTACAAGGACACAAAACAGGGTCACTGTTGAGCATTTCCTACTATGACATGTCAAAATGTCTGCTGTGAAAAAGGGCTATACTGAGGAAAATCCCAGCAATGTGACCAGAAGTATTTATCTTTGGTTTTTGTTTTGTTTTAGGAAAAATGTATTTCAGCATATCTTTTGTGCTTTTATTCTGTATCCTTGGTGTAATGTATACTAGTTGGTGTTCTGAAAAGATCTACTGTACCTGGCTAATTATCCGTAAGACCCATTCCTCTTCCAAGCCCCGCCCTCATCCAGGATAAAATGATAATAACCTGTGTCCTCTAATGTATGGAAATAGTTGTATGTAATGTATATGTTAGCCATTTTTCACTCCTTTCATGCCTGATGACGTTTCAACCACCACACATCACATTTTTCATAATGGAGAATATCATTCGTACTGCATAAAAATCTGCATGCAAATGAATTCAGTGGTTCTGCAGCTCATTAACATATTTAACACTGAAGCTCCAAGCGTTTGGGTGCATTAGTTTGAATGAACCCTTGTAGAGGGTAGGTTGACACTTTCTCAGTGACAGATACCCTCGGTTTGGCCTGGGGTCCAGCTGGCCTGGTCCCCGGTCTACCAGCAGCTGTCAGTCTGCCGGCGCAGCAAGGCCTGTCCTGGAAAAGCCTGTCCCTGTAGGACAGAGTTGGCAGCATGGGCTGACCCCAGTCCCTGTAGGATTATTGTGGGGGCCGCAGCCAAAGGGAGTGCTGCACCTCTTGAGCTGCATAAATGACCCCATTCTTATCACTTAAACCTTCAGCCTCTCCTTTCTCCTGTCCAGTCCAATCAAAGATATTCATGCTGCGTGTTGCCCCTGGTGACCTGTGGTCGTCTGTGCGAGCCAGGCTGGTGTGCGGACAGGCCACAGTATGGGTAATCATGCCCTTGAGTGTTGCCCCTCCTTATCTTTTTGTCTAAAAGCAGCCATGTACGCCCGGAGCCTGGTTCCTCTAGGCTACTGTAATGTTTAATTATTTAATTTAATTTTAATTAATGGGGATGGATCAGGAGTTTGCAGCTGAGTTTAGTTGACTGTTATTCATTCATTTAGGCCAAGTGTAAGAAAGGAACAAAAGCTAAACTAATTAGATGAATTTCTGCTGCACTGCGAACATTACCCTCATATGTAGTAGATTTCCTACATACAGTGGGGAAGGAAAAGAACACACCTTGCCAACAAGTGCTGGAATGTTCATTGAGTTGGTGGCGAAACCCATCCCAAAGGTCATGGAGGACTCTACTCCGAGAAAACTGGCCACAAGTTTCTCCAAATCTTCGTGGATTTTCAGGTTTCCTACAAGACAGAGATCACGTGACAAGATTACAGTATCTGTTAGTTTATCTCGTTGTCTTGTATTCCCTGGGCTTTGCTGGTCATTGTTATTCAATCACAAGTTTTGGCAGAGATGAATGCCTCCTGATAAAAAAGCAAGAGGGCCACAGACAAAAGCCCAAACAACCAGCACGCAGTGCCTGCGTCTCCCACTCTCTGAGGACTTTAAGAGGTTTATAAAGATTCAAGGTCTGGTAAATTTGTAATTTAGTTCAACTCAGGTAATATCAAGGCAAGTCCTGCAAGTTCTAAAATAGTTTTGCAGCACATTTTGGGACTGAGGCGGTTGGTTGTAACCCAATGTGACAGGTGGGGGACCTGAATTAATTTAGAAAATTGATCAGAATGTAATCTGTCACCTGACATTGTGTTTTTCTATTTTGTGCAATAAAAGAGGGATTCTCAGGTATCTCTGGAGCGCTTCCAGTACTGCCCTTGTGGTCCGCTGATAAAAAAGAAAATTACTGTTATAATTGTAAGTTACAGAGAGCTAGGCAGTGAAAGGTTCTTATATACTGTATTTTTTTTCCTGCTGGCTCTGGGCAATGTTATATGTGTGGGAGAAATATACTATAACATATGAGTTCAATATATTTCAATACACTATACTATACTGTAGTAGTATACTTACTAGCCATTAGTGATGCAGCCAATAACTGCTAATGAGTGTATTAATAATACAGTTTATTACCCCATTTTCAATATTCTAGGGACTGTTTCTGAATATCTACATATTCATAATCCAACTCTTTGAAAACTGCTAGATTAAAAAAAAACACATTTATTGAGACACTGTGAATGAAAATGAGTCCTGGTGTTGAACTCTTGTGATGTCATTGAGGGAATCCTCATGAAAACACGATGCATGGCTTGGCAACACATGGGATGCTAACTGTTGTAGCCATAAACAATCACAATCAGTAACTAACCAATCACAGCAGGCATGAAAAAGTTCAAACAAACGGAATGTTTCGGGGAGGAGTGGAAAATCTGTATTGAGTGATGCATTTAAAGCTGTAATGCAGTGAAACAGCTCTGTCTTTATGCTGATTCCCACTCGGTGCTCTCCATCAGGCCTTGCGCCAAGTCAAATCGATTCATACATCTCCTCAACCACTCAGACTCATGGCCCCTGCTGGCATGTGCTGCTCTTTTAATCAGACTGCACTGGCATTGGCTCTCTTTATAGAGCGTTTTACTCAGACATGGATTCCCAGGCATGCCTTCTTATTGATAGAGTCCTTATTAGATCTCTTCTTCGCTTACTTGAGTATCATATACTTCTCATTGAATGCGGTGAACAATGTCACCTTCCTTCCACCACAATCATCAAAGCTTGTTGATGAGAAAACTCAATAACTATTGCCAGGGTTGGAAAGCGTCGGAGAGACAATAAAGATTGTGCTTTCAAACTGCAAGCAAAAATGTATCAATATCATTGTAAATAAGTGACTGAGGCTTTTCTTCAAAAGCCTTTACAACATAACATAAAGTAGGGGGGTTAATCATTAGACAAATACAGCAACTTCCTTTAATTGTCATATTTACTCTGATGTGTTTGGTCATTGATTTGAAAGTGTTATCATTATCTAATTCACTGTATGTTAATGATTGCAGGAAAGGGGGGAAGAGGGAGCTACCCATTAATAAAAAAAATCCCTCAATGTTTGACATTAATGTTTGACATTAATTCACAAGGCATGCTTTCAGTGCACTTTGGATCTACTGACTTATGCCTATTAAAAAAAAGAAACACCTGAAATTGCACTCCTTGTGCACCCATAGTGCAGTCGTGGGAGACCGATTTATAAGTTTCCAGTCACTTTTGAACTGAACAAACATAACTCCACATTTGGAGGGTGTCAGCGGCACAGAGAAGAAGCTTTTTGTGTGTGTGTGTGTGTGTGTGTGTGTGTGTGTGTTGGTACAGTAAATAAAAACAACCTCCAGGAAATTTTGATTTTGACGATTTCCATCAACAAAAATTGCTGCGTGTGTACTTAAACACTGGTGATGATGGTGTCACCTCTGCTACAGAGACACTAGGGTCTCTTAATAATTAATGCTTAATAAGGTCTCATGGGAGAAATGCTTGTTATTTCTTAACCCATTCGGTGAGCCCGCTGAAATGCAGGATACAAACACAGGGAAAAAAACTGTCTCATTTTGAAAGAGAAATAAACATAAATAAATGAAACAAATGAATAATGGATGGTGTGGAGTGTGATTGTGATTGTGTGTGTGTGGGTGGGTGTGTGTGTATGGGGGGTGTACTTGCATTCTGACAAACAAACTTACAACTAATGATCACATGCCTCTGGTTTTCTCTGTACTCGTCAAACTGTTGTTATCATGCAACACTCACTCAACGACTCACCTCGCACTGAGCCTGTATGTCAGCTCACCTTCTGCTAGTCTGCACTCAGTAGATATCGGTGTCGGAAATAAATAGAAAATAAACATCACTGACAGCAGGAGAAGCAAGCGCTTCTCTAGAGTAACTTTGCTAAGTGTGACCTGTTCAATAAGCCCCACAGTGTAAACCCGTCGGTCAGGTTCGGTCAAAAAACACAGAGCTAATTTCACTGCTACCTGCGCCATTGCTGTGCTGTAACATGAGAGCCTGGTATAAAAAAACACTTAAACTTCTCCTTGTTCAGGGTGTTTCATAATGTCACATTCCACTGTGATATAATTTCCCGCAATCCGCAGTGTGGACCAGTATGTAATGATCTCAGCTTATGCCCAAACGGTACATAATTTAACAAAAGGGTGAATAATTCATTATACATTGCAGCCACTGAAAGATAATTAAACATGTGGGCAGTGTAATTCACAAGAAAGATAATAAATGAGATGAATATGAGATGAGGGAGATGGAGTTGTATTTCCAGTTTGATACCCAGCCTTATCAGTGCCACTGGAGCCTGCCAGAGACTTTTAAAATAGATGCACATGTCGGAAATTTGAAGCACTACAGGATGAATTAAAAGAGACACCACCAGTACGATGACAATCGAGAAGTGGACATCTTGCTCAAGATCAAATGATGGCCCTTATTGAAAGTGGCTCTTGAACATGCCATACGTTACTTTTTCACGTCCACGTTGTTACATTGACCTCACCTATTTCCTGCCTTGTGCTGCAAACCCCAACCCCGTACTGGCGTGTTTTGTCTGCCACTGTTTTCAGAAAATCGGCATTGTTCTCCGCAAAACCGAGGTAGTTGTAAGAGCCCATGTTGATGGCATTGTGTATTGTCCTCCCGGTTAACCTGCAAGCATGTAAACATTAGAAATCCATTAGCCTTTCTATATTTCCTACACATGCGCATGCTGAGAGAATAAATTAGATGCTATAAGAATTAATCAACATTCAATTAAATATAACTGATAGCCAAAAAAATGCTATTTCATCAGTGGAGTTCTGTTCATGAAAAGTCCAATTATAGCTACGTTTGTTTTTAAGTAAACAGCATGCAAAAGCAGCATGACCTGATTTATGCTTTTCCCTCGTTCCCGACTCATACTGCCAATTACCCTCCTCGTGGCTTTGTTCATATTCCCCATGATAATATCTTCCCTGACCCTGCTGTGCAGTACAGAGGAATCTAAACTGTGGTACAGAAACTCAGGACTGACATTCTTTCTGACAAATAACGATCCTGTCTTCCGCTGTTACCTCATTGGAAAGGAGATGAATCTATCCAGTTAAATATTGGTTGTCTCGACTCTAGGTCCAGAAGAGATATGATTATGCTACAAAATATTTGCTGGCCTGTCTGAAGCTGAACAAAAAAAACCTAGTTAAGTGGAGAAATATAAAAGATTATGAGCCTACAGTATGTCTCATCTACATTATGTCTGTCTATCATAGATGACTCGATTATAGTACCTGAAAGTCCAGTTGTAGTCATCAGACACCCTCTCCATCAGGTCAAAGACGGGTCCTGGCAGGCTGCATACGGGACGGTTCCAGTTGTCTCGTACTCTCATGTACAGGTTCCGAGTGTAGAAGTTTTCAAAATCTTGATAAAGTGGTACAAATTCCTGAAGGCAGAGACAAACACTTACATCATCTAGGATGTCACAGAGAGGTGGAACAATAAAAGCAGAAAAAGTCCTTTTCATTTACTGATCACGAGTCACACTAAAAGCTACCTTAGACACTAGAACAAAGCAAACAATTAAAAATCTAATAAACTAAATATTAAGAAGATATGTTGAGTTGAGATACATTCTTTGATTTTCCAAAACAAGGATTTCAGCATTAACAAGAAAGACTTGTTAAACTTGAAACGTACATTATTTGCTTCAGTTTTTTCATTTCCTTGCCCACTTCCTCAAAGCAGTTTTCATTTGATGCTCTAACCCTTCAATGCCATAAATCATCACATTGTGCTCCCCTCTGCACTTCATTAAGGCAGCTTTTATTATTTTCTTAATAAACATTCAAACCAATTCAGCGATTCAGCTGTTCACCTTGGTAGGAGAGATAGATGAGCAGTACTGTAGCTTTAACAATTACAGTACTTCAGGAAAATATTCACATTGATCCCCTAAAAACAGTATTTACCAAGATTATTAGAGCTTTTGCCCTCAATAACCTGCTGTGCAAAGCATCTGCTTTGATCTAATGTAGCCACCATCACATCAAAGCGCACGTACAGTAAAGCTCTATTAACCTTTGTATTGCAAGTGACTGTTGTCAAAAACAGCAAGTGAGCTGCCTGCAATAATATTCCTTGTAGAAACTGCTTTATTGTATCTGCATAATGACATCCAGTACAACCTAACCAAAACTATGACAAAACTTGGACACACTTTTTTTTGTCCATTTTTCTTCAATAAGTTCTGCACCTAACAGAAATTATTAACGTCTACGAACTTATTTAAGTAATGATTTAAGTAAAAAAAAACTGTGGCAACACAATGGCGCTTATGTGGCATGTAGCCTAATCTACAATCTAAAGCACAGTTACAAAAAATAACTTGAATCCGCTGAGATTTAATTAGGTCTTCAACAGATATATTCTCTGTGGTGTCCTGTCTCATCCATGGCAACATTATAGTGCAGGAGAAAATGAATGGAAAAAGAAAGCAGAGGGAGAGCTAAGGAGCAAAAATAATTAGGAGAAAACAAAAGGGCAAAGCAAGCATACTCTACAATGTGCCTACGTTTGAGCTGATTGCATGATTTACCAACCTTCTGTTCCTCTCTTTCCTGGGCGAGGTGGCACTTCTCTAAGCCCACAGCTCTGAGGAAATCTCTGAGGTAGCCAAATAGGGTGACGATGCCAAAGCCCAGGTATGTCATGACAGCCACGTACATGGGTGCCTGTTCAAAGGATTCCTGATTCCTGTGCTGCCCGGAGGCAACACCAGTCCATGGGCCATTTCTCTATAAAACAAGAGGCCCACAAAAGCAGTCTTACATTGCAGACGACATAGGAGAAAACGATACTCTATGATTAAAGGCAAGGGAGGTTAACACACCAATTAGCTTGAATAAAAAGGAGACAGAGAGTGTCTCAGAAGTCACTAAGTAAAACTGGAGGACTATCCACAGTAACGTTACACCAAATGAAAGTTAAGCATTTCACATTGTCAACATAAAAGAAAAAAACTGATTTTGTGGAAACGCTCTGATTTGGTGTACATAAACAGATAAAACTAATATCTCTACCTGCAAAGATCTTGTTTGCACTTGAAATGTGTTTTGAAAGCAGAAAACAAATATAAAGCGACGTGAGCGAGATGTTTCAATGGTAACATTGTAACCACTGACATTATAAAATACTTTTTTTTACTGTGAAATGTATTTCAATTAGCTCTGGCTGACATTACACAAACCAACTGTTGAAAGGATGCAACCCCCAACCCCCCAATAATACTAGGATAGGAGTAACATACTGTAGCAAGCGTCTGTTCTTCAGAAAGATAAACTGACGTTGGATTTCACAACTCACTTGTTTACTGAGGGTATTTCCAGAATTTGCAAAGTCACTAATTTCTATCCATCTTGACAAATACAATCCTGACACAATGAAGAATATCTGAATCCACTTCTACAGTAGAAAGTCTTTCTCTTCCACTAATGATGGTAGTCAGTTGTGGCGTTTTCTATTATATATATATATATATATATATATATATATATATATATATATATATATATATATATATAAAATATTAACAATTATATAAAATATAATTAAAGTATTTATTTAATTACTTCAGAGTTTATAAAAGTATGCTGTTTGACGCCGCCGCGTCACTTCCGGCTTCCATGTTTTTGTTTGATCAATGAGCCTGGACTCGGATGCCTTTTCCTGTCAGAGCTTGCGGATAATTTTTTTTGTTGTCATTGTGATTATTGGCACAGATAATGTCATAGCGGTAAGTGTTACTGTTTGTGGCTACGAGCTTTAAAAAAAGAAAAAGAAAAAAAAAGTCACCATTAAAATCTGGCGTCTTAGGGCTAATGCTAGCTAACCGTTAGCCCCTTCAGTCGCTGAATCTAAGTAGGAACAAAGTCTCATGTATCATGTGGTCAATATGAGGAACAGATCATACAGTGTATGACTGGAATGACTTAGGAGAACACTCCCCGCTCGTTTGTCGTATCAGATATCATACAACTTCCTCACTGTGAATCAATCACGTGACTCTGAACGACTGACTGACGCAGCCGCAGGTGGTGTCGCGTCTCTTAATGAGCTGCTCGATGCTGCGGGAAAACTGTGTCATGATGAAAAATTTTAAAAAAAGTATACATTCAGAAAACAAAAAGCCAGATTAACCAGCTGGACGAAAGCACCTGTTTACACCTGACTCTGCCGATGTGCGCAGGCAACTCTTCTCCCGGACCCATCTGTGAAAACAGCGGCTGGCGCCCCTCGTCCGGACCACTCGCCGGAAGGCACAGATACTGAAGCTGTGGAGGAGGCATGTCTGGGCGGGGTCGTTGCCACCTTTTATCGCTTCTGAAGAAACTAACCGCACTCATGCAAAATAAAAAAATAAAAATGAATAAAAAAAGAATAAAAAAGAATAAAAAAGAGGCAGCGGCTTCATTTACTTAAAAAAAAATTATATTTTAAAAGTAAAAAAAAAAAAATTGTATTAAGGTAGCCTCATCTCATCACGGACCCCGTCATCCCACAAAACAAAAACGCAATCTAACACGTGCATACATAACAGTTAGCGTCGTATTGATTTGATAGGAAATGAGTTTTTTTTCGTGACGAAAGAGGTAAAGAAGTTCAGGAAGTGTGAAGCAGGCGCTCCGCGGGGCACGCGCGCACACTCACACACACACACACCTCTCTGTTGTTGTTGTTGTTGTGGTGGTGGTGGTGGTTCTTCTTGATCTCTTCGCTCTTCAGTCCGTTGCAGTTGACTTTGCCGTTTACAGCAGCAGCAGCAGCAGCTCTTGTCATGTTCCCGAGCGCAGCAGCGACCGGCTGCTCTGTGCAGTTGTCAGGTGAAGTCAACTTGAGAGAGGCGACTTCCTCCTTCTGCCGCGTCGCTCCGGTCCCCCGGGAGCTGTTGGCTCACTTACTCAACTGTTTCGATATCGTGTAACTTGTGCCAACTTCCTCTTCTCATCAAGCCTAATACGAAACTTCAAACATCCGATTCATATTCACCGTGCTACTAGTTTTAGGTGTAAAACGTTATTTTAAATTATTTTTATTAAATTTTTAATTTATAATAATAATAATAATTTTATTTATAAAGCACTTTTCAGAAGTAGCTTCACAAAGTGCTTTCACAAAAACATACAAATCACAAACGATTCAAATCAGCAAGTGACTTAAAAGAAGGCACAATATATTCAACATTTTATCTTAAGGTATTCTCACCTTTTAATTAATGGACATGGGTGCTTTTATTCCTTTTTTTATTCAAGTACTGTACTTGAGTGGAGTTTTGAGTAGCTCATTTCATGAGTATCTCAATTTCATGCTTCATTTATCGGACACCTTTAGTCACCATACTGGCATGTGAATTTTTTTTGTATACAAAACACACTGTGGGGTTATGACATGATGCACTGTTGTGAAACTACAAATTCTGGTTGTGCATCTTCTTACAAGTGAATGCACCAGTATCAACAAATCCAGCAATAGAACAACATGTCACTAACAGGAGACTGTTACTGTTGTTAATAATATTGTGCATGTGGTCGGGGGAAGCTGATTGGCGAATCACAGCTGAACCCAGAGTCTCTGTGTACCAGACAGTGGCAGAGGAGAACCAGTTCTATTCTGAATGACGCCCCCCTCCCCTTACATGCGGAGTTTCAGCTTCTCCCCTCCGGACGGAGGTTTGCAGTCACAGTGCAGAACAAAGCGTTACAGAAAAAGCTCTAGTTCCCGCTGCTATTGTTCAGTTGAACAAGTCATAGCAAATTGTGCACATATTTATTTATTTATTTATTTACTTAGTATGGCGATTTTTATTTTTAGGGTTTTCATTGTTGTTTCAGAAGTTGGTCATTTGTATTTATTGTTTGTATTGTCAGTGCTGTCTTAAATGTTCAAGATGAATGCCTGCTCTCTGACTGCAAAACAAATCTGCCTACGGGTACAAAAAAAGGTTACCTTAACCTGAACCTGCGCTGTATGTGTACTTTGATCTACAGATGTATTGTCATTTGTTACTGCTACTTGGAGAGTGTAAACAAAAACCCATTGCACTCGGGATTTGTTTGTGGACGTAATCTTAGCTTATGTTTGAGTATGGTTAGTCCAGCGGTGATACAGTAGCAGTATACACCTGTGTGCATCATGAGCAGTGTGCATGGTTTGATGCCTGAATTAATCTGATTACAAAGTTTTAATAATAGTCCTCAGTCACATTACAGATTGTTAAAGAATGTACAATGGCATTCACATTACAGAGTTTAAACAAACTATTTGTGGTGTTTAATATCATTGAATGTGGTACTTGTCTTGTTCTTGATGCAGAACTCTTTTTTTTCATGCACACACAGGTCAGATGGGTGGCTCAGCTACGTCTGGAGCGGGGAAGGTGTCAGTATCTGGCTCAAGGTCTCCCAAGAACTAATGTTGGAGCTTGAGCTCCTGCTCAGTGTGCTGAACTGCTCTACTAAATGCACAGTAAGTTGAAGAAAAAAGTCTACATGCACGTGCAGCCCAGTAGATTATGTTTAATGTAACAGCTTTTTACACACACCCTACAGCTACTGTGGCTCTGTTTTTGCCAAGCACAGAGACACTCCTGTTGTAGAGCACAAAAGTGTGCACAATTTACAGCAGTTGTAGCAGGTCTTTCTAGTTGATGATTTACTGAAGTGCCATAAATCGTACAGAATGTTAATGGCATAGGTCAAAATAGCCTTGTAAAATTACTTCCGTGTGCAGGCTGTTGAGAATTTGCTGTCTGCTGCATTGTTGAAATGTTCCCTTCTGCGCAGACACGAAGAGATTGTTTGTTTCGTGAAAAGTCGATGCCTACTCTGTGGTCTTGTGGTGCACTTAGTTTGTCGGTCTCAGTAAATCGGAATGTGCAAGGTGCTGTGACAGTTGGCTGGGCGTAAACAAATAGAATAACCGGAATGATAATATGAAAGGGAAGTCTGAGTTTGGAATGCAAGTGCATGTCTGAACACAATGCTGTGAAATTAGGAGATGTTTTGGATGACAGCATCTGCTATATCAGGGGTGGGGAACATTTTTCCTATCAAGAGCCATTTCAATTTCTGTAATATCCTCTAAAGGTCATACTAAATTATTGAATCCATATATCACGCACTGCTTCTCTTTGGCGAGTTGTCAGATGGTAGGAATGATGATGCTACTGGTGGTTGGTTTTCCAAGTTTGGGTCAGTCAGTCTTGAGAGAAACTTGAGTCTGCCTAAGAGTCCTTTCTAAAAAGAACTGCCCAAACCAGTAGGATCTCCCAAACAGATGCAAATTTCAGTGCGGATCTTCTCGGAATTTGAAAATCCTCAGGACGTATACATAGAGTTTATATCGCGTGTAGGAAATGCACATTGTTGCCCCTTTTCTAGTTGCATCTGTCACAGCATGCATGGCTCGCAGAGACAGCAATTCCTCCCTCGTATCAAAATCGTCAATGTTCCCATGCACACATTTGTTATTTCTGTTGTTTGACACTTTGGAACAATTTGTGTCCAAGTCAATGCCGCAAGGCTCTCTCTGAATGCAGCTCGAACCTCAGCCATCACCTGGCGCACCACAAAACATGTCTGTGTAACATTGTCTGTGTCAGAATGTGATCTTATTAAATCTGCTTCTCTGGAATCCAAACTCTGCATCCCCTCCCCACCCCCCCACTCAATTGATCAGCTCCAAAAGTTAATGATCTGGAGAAACCGCTCTCAAGTAACCTTTCCTCCAAGTTTGGCGGAAATCCGACCATGCGTTGTTGAGTTATTTTGTACACACACGCCTGCACACGCACACACAAACACACACACACACACACTAACACACACACACACACACACACACACACAAACACACACTCACACACTGTAGGGTTTAAGCTGTTCTTTTGATTGAAGTGACGGGACATTTTACAATCCGTCTGTTGACTTCCATCTCCATGTCATTTTAACAAAACATTCCTCACTGTAGGTGGGAGACTATTGCTCACAACCATTCACAGGCATTTGACAGACATCACTTCCTCCTTACCTAAGAAAAAAATTGTGCTTTCTCTTTGACATGTGTCTAGAGTGTGTCTTAAGTCGTCATTTAAATTGCAAAGCTGATAGAAACGGGCCTTCTCTGAATGCATTGTGTGATGTTTTGGCTGAAAACACTCGGGCCCTGTGGGTTGACACATGTCATCTGACATCACTTCAGAGCTGCCTTCACTTCACACTAACTGATGTGGGTTGGTGTTGTCTAATAGCTCAAAACCTTTGTCAGGAAGAGGGGGGGGGGCCAGGCTGTCATAGCATGAGGGTAAACTAGGGGGGCTGACAGAAGTGTGCTTGGGAGATCAAGTGTATGGCAGACTGAGTGGAGCAGAGAGAACAGGACGTATCTTGAATCTAGTCGGCCTGCATCCAACTGTTACAGAGAGAATGACTGAAACGGAGGGTCTTAGTTAATTAAAGGTCTTCACAGCTCTCCCCTCCTCTTAGCTCAACTTTGAGTGTTGAATGGAGCTGTCACAGCGGTTGGTGTCTCTCTGCCTTCACTACACGATTGCTTTCTACCAACGGGACCAGATGTAACCTACAAGTGACAGGCTTCATCTGAATAGCAGCTTCACAAAGCCTTTGTTATATCTTCTAATCAATTTCCAGGCTTATACAATTGGGATTTTGCAATTTGATGTTTTCCAGCACTGAAGTTAAAGTCACCCTTCATCTTGCAGTTGAACAAACAAACTGTCCTTTTGTGTTGAACTAAACTTGATCATTATTTAAGGAGGATCACAATATTAGGCTCATCCCTGCAGGGAGAGTCTCCATTTTCCGTTTCAGCAAGAATCTTTCATGTTTTTCAGTGCAACTGAAGATTGGACTTCACTTCTCTGCTTGAAATGTATCCTGTTAGATATTGATTGATGTTTTAATTTCCGAACAGGATTGATCCCGGTGTTTTCTCACCTTCTTCAAGCTTCTCTCTTCTGCATTTAATATATAATGAGATGCTGTTTCGCCTTTTAAGATATGATGGGGAAAATTATTTTGAAGTCTGGATGAAAGAGATTTCCTACCTTTAATACAGATGAATGGTGAAACGGTGTATATAGGGAATAAGTTGCCTACAGCTCTCAGTGGGACATCTCCATCTGCATTGCTTTCATGTTTATGTCATGTAAAACAGCCTTTCCTTAAATACACGAGGAATACTAATACACATGAGATCTGCTTGTCTGTTTTTGATAAACTTATGTTCACAATTTTGCTTGCCTGATGTTTATTTTCCCATTGAATTTATTTGTATAATAAATTAACTTCTGTGTTTTGATGAATTAAAAAGGTTTGGTGAGTTTAGAAATGAATGCCTGCACCGATTAAAGGTTTATAATGAGTAGCCCACTAGATGTATAGGTTGTCCCTCCACCTAGTGGCAGTGCTGAGGACAGCACCTTGGTCTACAGTCACAAACAGCCTAATCCCCACTTCCTCCACCCAACCCATGATTTCCCTATACTGAGATATTTGATTAGAAGCAAATCTTTGTGCTTCAGGAGACAGACAGGTCCTTGCCCACATATAGTATTTGCTCAGTGTAATACGTGTGCTTATGAATGAACTCATGTCATGCTGTGCTGTTGGAGGCCAGTTGTAATGCAGAGCTATATTTAAACTTCCCCTGGGGTGCCATTAAATCATGTAATTTCTTTGTCAGGCATGGCTGACCTCATTTTAATAACCACATCAGACAGCAGTAAGAAGAAATGTTGGAAAGGGAATATTGAATTTTGTATCAATTGTGCCATCTTAAATTTACATTTTACATTTAAGCCCCTTTTCAGACATTTTTAATCTTGTGAGACTTGCAAGCGGAATAAACTCAAACTCTTGCATTTTGATGTTGGAATGGCAGGTGCGTGATATCATGTGTTATAGTGCGGTGTGTAATTGTTTGTGTTTGCTGCCAGGAGTTGAACGTGTGGCTGTGTGTAGTTCTGCAAAGCGCTCATTCCATTTTGACCAGCAAGAGAAATGAGAAAATCCTAAAAGGTTGATGCATAAAATAGCTGCATTTATTTATTTATTTTTTTGCTTTGCTGGCGATAAGAACACAAAAAGTGTTTTTCACTCAGCTAAATAGGATATAGAACTTTAATTGTGTTTTGCTCTATTATTTTTGGGGAGGAGGGAACACACACTGAAACATCACTTTGTATTAGAGCCTTATAGACCATAAAATTCAATTAAGCTTTAGGTTCTTTCAGCAGATAAGTGACTTTGAGGACTCCTAACCTTGAGTGGGTGTTCACATCCACAGGGGATGGAAGATTCCCCCGTTCTCCTCCTGAGCGAGCGGGAGAGAGGGAGGGAGGGAGAGACAGACTGAGACAGATATTTATAGAGAGAGTGGGAGAAAGTGAGATTGTGGCTTGAAAGGGTGAAGTAAGAGGGAGCGGCGGAATGACATAGTTGTCGTGTGACACAGGGAGATGGTGGAGAATAAAGATGAAGCAAGAAGATTTAGAAATAGATGATGCTGCAGACATCACCAGAGGCTATGTGGACTCAAATATAAATTCATGTGTCTCAGTAGGTCAGGTTGGCACTTTATTGTCTGTGCTGATCCTAATTGTCCTGCAGATATTGTGAATGAATCACTGAGGGGCTGGAGAAAATATCTTCTTGGGTTATGTCCTGTATTTATATGCCCATAGTTTCCCCACTGCATCACCCCCTTCCTGCTCAAACAGCATTTGTTTACTGTGCTGATGCTAATAACAGATATATATTAATTCCATGACAGAATCTCAAATATTTATATGCTGCAGAAATGTTATAGGTAGCTGAGTTCATTAGCATAGCCAGTTAAAGTGAAATGGACTTTTCAGAGACATTATTAATGTTGAATATCTCATACATAAGTCAGAATGTGAGCTCAAAGTCTCAATATTCCCATCTGGGCAGAATTATTGTCACTAAGGAGACAGCTGAACCAGTAATTCACCCCCTCTGAAGTCAAATGCACCCGAATCGGCAGCTCTTTTTTTCCTGCTTTGACAACTGAAGGAACCATTTGTTCCCGGCTCCAGGAATCTATTGGCCTTATGACATTGAATCTCTGCAAGGCTACAGAGTCCCAGGGAGAGCCCCCCGCGGCTGTAATTATTGTCTCCTATCTACAGGGATTGTCCCTACCACAGACGCTGCACTAAATCTCCTCGGTGTTGTCAGTTAGCCATCCAGATAAGGTAGCCGGACAGCCAGGGAGAGGCAGGGCCTCCTGGAAGCGAGCTCCTCTCCGGGGTGTTTGAATAATGGACCGTCATGGGCTGATTTTAACGAATGGTCTTTCCTCCCACACCAGGCCCTTCTGAAGTCATTGTCACGCTGGGCAAATGTGTCCGGGAGAACAGATGGGAGTTTGCTGTTTTCAAGATAGGGTAGAAAAAATGTTGCCATTTGGATGCACATCTGATGAGACACACAGTGGTGCAGACAGCCATTATCCCGCTGTAAAAAGTAGGAGTTTTTTAGAAGCTGGGATGTCAGGAAAAGGAACACACCAGGTTATGTGGAGTTAGGTAATGTTAAAGCTCAGATGTTCAGCATTGTACTTTGGCATGTCTTTTGTGATTGCAGCTGCTGATCCATGATTATTTTTGCTATGAAGATGTCGACAATACGGCAACGACACATTTATTTTCATATAATGAACAAAAATATAAATGCAACACTCTTGTTTTTGCTACTTTTAAAGATTTAATATATTTCTAAGCATACATGGGGCTTATTTCTCTCACATTTTGTTCACAAATGTGTGTGGGTCCGTGTTAGTGAGCACTGTGCCAAGATAACTCACCCACCTGACAGATTTGTAGTGCTGATGCTGATTGCACAGCTTGATCATTGCGCAGGTGGGCCTTGGGCTGGTCACGATAAAAAGAAAAGTCTAAACAAGATGTCCAATTTTCTCAAACGTCAAAATGCCACTGATGTCGTGAGCCATGAGGGAGCGCTCAGTCGGCATGCTGATGCATGAATGTGAACTGAAGCAACGTTTTGAACAATTGAATGTCCATCATTCAACCATCAGCTGTCTGAGGAGGTGTTTTCCAAGAGTTTGGCAGCACTGCGAACCACCCGCATGCCCACCGACCATGTGTCATCACCCCAGTACAAGATCCATACCAGATACTGAGTCTTGAATTCGGCCCAGTGACCCCCATGCTGTTGTATATACAGTATGTGTACATAACGAGATCCATTATCGATGGGTATGCAGATGCTTCACATTCCATTTGTTTCTTGTAACTAATGTGTTAATGTAAAAGGCCGACTGACTTAGTGCACTGTTGGAATTTAGGAGCAAACATTTCAGTTTATTGATGCAAGGATGTTTGGGCCTTTGTGCTTCCTTTATGCTTGAGCAGCCTTTTAACAGTACATGAATTAGACTGAGATTTAAAACATTTCAGGCTGAGAGGGGCTGATGTTGAAAGGTGTTCATTTTCAACAAAAGTCACATTTTTCAAAAGTGACTTTTGACGCCACTATTGTGGGTTCAACAAAAGTTAATTAAAACATGACAATAAAGTGACACTGAACATAATATAAAGCGTACACAGTAAAATTCATTATGTATAATCATTCACCACCATGCATATCAGCGTGTCAGTCCACAAGAAAAATGGGACCAGTTGTGCTTTGAGCTGGTCTGCCATGCCATCAAATTGGTATTACGACGAAAAGTGAAAGAGAATAAAAAGAACAAGAGAGACAGATAGCTGAAGGGCCCTTTTTTTCCTGGAAAGCCTGCTCGGTCGAGCACAGTTGTTATGAGATTATCAATCCACATTACGGCACACTGCTGTTCCACTCATTTACAACATGCTGCCAGTCCTCGCATGGGAATATCACAGTTACTGTATTTAAAAGTCACATTCAATATTTGTTATTCTTCCAGGTTCCACTGGAGAGGAATGTTAATAAGCCTCATAAGCCATGCAGAGCTTTAACTCCTTGTCACTGCACTGCAGGTTTTATCCTGGCTTGTGTGAGTCAATGCATGGCAAGAGCTCTACTCTCATGCCTCTTATTTTCCTAAATCTGGGTGTAAGTGCAAGGTGGGGGCGCTTGCTTGAAACCAAGTAATTATTCAAATTTTTAAAATGTGGACAGGGATGGTTCTATTATTAGGAGGATGACGACTGTATCGACAGGCTTCAATAAAGGCTGGTCACATCATCTCCTCTCTTGTCCTTCTAAAATCAACAGATTGTAACAGATTTGACCTCTATTTTGATTTGTTTTTGGTTGAACACAGCCATGAAATCCTCTGTGTTCTCTGAGATTTCTGGTCATTGTCCACTGTTCACGTTGCTCTCAGCACTCTCACTTTCGAAGACGCCCAGAGAAGAATGGGTCAATACAGGAAACTCCCAGAACAAGGAAGGAAGTTAATGGTTGACTTTCAGTCTTTGAAAGAGAAATCGATAAAACAAATGGATGCATTTAACACAATATTTCTCAAATGTCTGGCATGTCGTTTAAAAAAGCACAACGGTACCAGGGGTTGGGTGTTGGTAGCTTAAGTGTATGAAGAGCATTTACCTGTTTGAATTAGTTAAAAATGTTTTCTCTACAGCTTTGAATGTCGTATTTACTTATGTTAAGCAACAGTATGCACCTTTCATGTGCTAAGGCAGTGTGGCAAGCTTTCATTGTCTTATTTCCTGTTGCTGGCATTTCTGTGTTACCGATGGCGTGTTTTGCTGCTCTATCGCTGGAGTTAATTTACCAATTTTCTCAATTAGAGTGGTTAATTACCTGCTGTTCATTTAGTTATGCTGAAGCACTTCTGGTCCTCTCATTCTCTTAGCAACTTTCTCTCTGATCTCACAGGCAGATAAAAAAAAAAAAAAGGTTTCTAAAATCATTAAAATGATGAATATCTGCTTCGATAATATGCCAGGGCGATATTCGGTCGATCCTGTGGGCTTTAATTAATTCAGCAAAGATTTTCCAGTATTGAAAGGTGCTGATTGCACTCCTGCATGTGGTGGTTTTGACTTTCTTGATTTCTCTGCCCTGACGTTCAGTCTTCAGTGGGAAAAGAGACGAGAGACATTGAGAGTGATGGTGGCTGGCTGTGACACTGGTGGCAACAGGCTTGTCAGTCTGAGTCTTGAGGCAAGGGGGGATGGTTGTGTGCTGGGGGAAGGAGGGGGATAAAAGCAGAGGTGAGTGACTGACGGCCATGTGTCAACTCTAATCCTATAGTAAATGTTAAGGGGGTGGGACATGGGTGGCTTGCTAATTGGGGCGAGATGTAAAAGTTCATGTCACTCATCATCATCTTCACTAATGTGTTTGGAGGCAAAAAGCAGCTGAAGCATAGGACTGAGTGATTAGTCAAGAGTCGAGGGAAGGATGCGCTTTCCAGCCCAAAATGTATTTTTGGAATGTGGCTCTTGTGCTGATGAGATTGGTAGCACACTGTGTCGCTGAGTAAAAAGCTTTCTGCTTTAATTAGTGAACATCTGTACATTTAATTTCCGAGGCAGTTTCAGAGAGCAACCCTGTGAGACCAATCCTTGGATTGATACGTTTTTTTTTCTCCTTTGCACAATCCATCCAAAAGTGAATCACTCCCATAATAATATGTCATGGATTGTCATGGATGGTCATAATAAAGTACAGGCTCGGCCTTCCAGCATCTACAGTTTCTTTCTGACCTTGAGTTGTTCCCTTCTTTCAGAACCCTTCATGTGATGTCCTGAGGGAAATGTTGCTGAAGAGATGGAGAGCAGAATGCAGCTTCTGGAATTGACTGTGAAATTAATGGGAGACGCATTATTCCAGCACGCTGCTTAGCCAGTGTGAAGAACAGATAGTGACAGCGATAACAAAGTAGGTAATGAAATAGTGAGTGCTCTTCCCACTGTTGTTTTATGTTTTTACCGCTTCCCCATCTAGAAGAGTGTAGCTGTGGTTGATTATTGTATTTTGATGACAAGATAATTAAATTTTACTTAATTAGTCTTTTTTTTTCTCATACAAATTAAAATTTGCTTTCACATAGCTATTTCAACAGGTATGAATAAGCTCAAATTGCCATATAATTCGATTATATCCTACCAAAAATGTCCAGTCTCTTTTTAAAGACTGTTTAATGCTACTAGTTGGCAGTGTCTCTCCTCAGTAATTCCTGCTCTTGAATCTAACGATCTGCACAAAGCCAGTCAGTTATATGGTCTAATTTAAAAGACTTTTAAAACCTGCTAAGATCTCATTTCCATAACCCTCTAACTGGGAAAACAACATCAATTATAGGACTGGTATTAGCAGGAAGTGACACCACTGAGCCGCCGTCATGAAGCAGGTGGGTAATTGGCCCTGAGCTGTACAGTAGGAACTCAGTGGGACTGTCCTTGTCTCGGGGACACCAGCCGCTCCACAGGGCTCGCTGCCCTCTGTGCCAGATGCAGCATTTCATAATTAACCAAGTGAGATGAGCGGGGTCAGAAAGAGAGATGTTGCAGCGCTGTACTGTAACAAGCTCTGCTGAAGCCACGCTCACACATGTACAACAAATGTCTGTTTGCTCTGATTTCATCAGATGTACAAGGTGTAGCCACTGTTTTATTTGCATGTGTTTGTGTGAGAGACAAGAGAGTTTTATTGCTGAGAAAGAAACTGGACTCCAGAGGCCTCGCTGGTGTTAATTGAGGTGTAATGTGATTTGTTTTGCTGGTCCTTCCAGCAGCCCTTGCCAGTCCATTGAATCAGGTCCCCTGCGATTACTCTCTAATGGCCCCAGTTACGTCTGTGTGCTTTAAACAACCCGCAACTGCCGAAGATAAAATGATAAGGTTAATACGGCAATGACACTGCGCAAAATGAATAAAAAATCAAACAGTCCGTCTACAGCACCACAGCAGTGTACTTAAGAGAACTGTCCTACAATACTGGCTTTGCAATACCCTTTGTCCATCTTTTTTTGCTTACGTACTTATTCAATCCACTGGGTGTTGTAGATGAAGATGATGGAACAACGCCGGGCAATCACCAAACTGCTGTAGTTAGGAGAAGTGCACCGAGACCTTTCCTTGTAGGACACACACTCTAAGAGTCCTCTCTTTAAGTTCATTAAATGCCTGTGGCCATAATTCACCATCACTGAGCATAATTGTGCACTCCAGTACTGCGAGTTGGAAGAGTTTGATGATGTCCTCATCCCAGGATAACATCCATTTTTTTTAGCACTCAATGCACTAAAGAATTAGTAAAGAAAACACGTTTCTTTCCGAATATAATGACATAGTTACTCATTGAAATCCACAGACCTCACTGTGATCTTTTTATTGATAATTGATTTTTACCCAATCATAGCTTGCGGCTGTTTAACTCCATGTTGAGGAACAAACTGTCTTCAACAAGACATGTTTTGATATTGAAATTTACAAAATAATCAAATTGTTTGGTTCATAAACCTTTTAACCAAAAATATCCCCACACTGCTTACTTGAATCTGCCTGCGGGTCTGCATCTCTGGGTTGTTATCCACCTTGAGCTAATTAAACTAGCCTAATGTTTTCTGCAGGCGTGATCACTCAATCATAATTGGACCAAAATATTCACATGACACATGCAGTTGAAAGACGATAAATGTGATATGTAATATTTACAAAATATAGATATTTCCCTAACTCAACAGACTGCCCTTGCAGTAGTGGGTGTTGGTTTGCATATCATAGTTCCATTATACTGTGTCACAATACTATAGTGTGGACATTTGTACTGCAAAACATGACTAATCATCTAACTACTGTACTGTAGCTAAACAAGTATTCATAAGCTTTATAAAAGAGAAAGTTTTAAGTCTAACCTTGAATTGAGAGAGGCCTTCTGAACCCCGTCTGGGAACTGGATCCATAGGAGAGGAGCCTGGTAGATTAAAGTTCTGCCTCCCTCCCTTCTTTTGGACATTCTTCTTGTAACTACAAGTCTGTATTTTGAGAGTGTTGAATTGCGATAATACAGTGATTCAACTCTGGATTTTTACATGGAGATGATGCAGAGAAGCTAATATGAGAGAAATGTGATCTTTTTCTTGCTCCTGTCATTACTTGCAGTGCACCATTTCTTCATTTCTTCCATTCCATATTCAGCAGCAACAACATGCAACAATGGGATTTTCTCTTTCTATTATGAAAGGAACGGGGTACCAGGTGCACGTCTGTAGGGAATGTATTTTTTTATTATAGGCAGGCGTGTTTATGTGCTGAGCTATACCTGACTAAACCGATTATTCTTGAGTGACCTTTCTGCATTGGTGCCACTGCACTGCAGTTCATGAATGTTTAATGGAAAGGCAGGTTGTTTTGGGCCTGCCAAGCTAGGTTTGCCGCCTGACAGAAACATACTAACTCAAAGGCAGATTGGAGGTTAAAAACAGTGGGTGCTACTAACAGAGGACACCAGACACAACCTATGACAAGTAAACAGCCCTTAGACCTACAGAAAGCAGGCAGGTATCAGATGAGGGCGGAAGGCAATTATGCAGACAGAAGCACAGGCACACACTCCCACTATCACTTTGTCTCTCGCACACACACACATTTTGATCTCACATTTTATCTCTTTAAATTGGCTCTCTGGCCTAGTTCAGCCTTTACAGGCACTGTGACCCATGAAATCAGATATCACTCAAGAACACTAGATAGATAGATAGAATGACAAATAACAATCTCGGGCAGAGTGAACAAGCACAGGTGAGGACAAAGAAGAGAATGAGAGAGGGACATTGTGTAGAGAACAGGAACAACAGGATGTACTGCTGGTGATATGTTATTGCAAGAATGTCTTCTTTACAGTCTGGCACACAACATGCATCCATCGACACCTTCCTACCTACCACGATAATGTATACTCTACTCACAAAACACCTTGAGAGAAACATGAAAAAAATGCAATAGTAAAAAGCATTTTCTTCATAAAGCAGTGATAGTATTTAAAGATGGGGAAGATAATTGGGTTCGAGAATGAACTGGGATTACACATGAAATAGTGAGAAATGTGTGGAGGAGAGGTGCTACTTTGGTAGGTGGACAGCAATGTGTATTATAGTTACCTGATTTTATTAAAAGCATGCACTCACATCATATCCCTGAAAGCAAACCTCCACCAGTTTGCTGATAGCTTGTTTGACTATGGATGCACAGACAACAGACTTTTACTCTCTGTTTGCAAGATAAACACAATCAGCGTCTCATATCTGTCCGACAGCATTCCACTCTTCCAGCTCCATGATGGAGACAGCACAAAGGGAATACTAGTCAAGTGTGTCATGAAGTGTGAATATGTGAGAAAGAGAGAGACTTAAACTGCCTTCAACACCATCTTAGTGTCGGGAAAAAAACTTTTACTCCAGTGAAGTCTTACATTTTCATGCCGGGGTGGCATGACGAGATGAAAACCTTGTCATGCCACCCATCTGAGGGAGAGAACGGAGCTGATGAGTCAGGTGCACTAACGGAGTGGATGGCATATGAATATGGTTTCAATAAAAAAAATTCTGCTGTAGAACTACTGCATATTCAGTGAGTCCCTTGGTGGTCACTCAGTTTGCAACTTTAGCACAATATATGTCAAACTGTGGAAAGGGAAACTATAATGAGAGGATAAGATACTGGAGGTTAGATGCAACTTCTTTTGTTTGTCAATCAGTTACGTTTTTGTTACAATTATGCACATTGTGATGAGTGGCAACCTAATTATCATTATTGCAGCTGCACAAAACCGTTGACTTGCAAAACATACAACACCTCAGTGATGCCTCACTACGTAAAGACTCAAACCTCATCTTGAGGCATCTGTTTAAACTTCCATCGCTTCTTATGTGAGAGAAGCACTGAAGAGGGAAATAGATGATACAGCCCTTTCTGTCTGGACTGGGGCTGTGATGCAGAGAGTGCACCTCATTGATAATGCATCAGGGAGAAAAATCCATCAGGACCACAGCCATTTAATGCCTGAAGCAGATATTTATGCATGAAAGTGCCTGTGGCCTCTCGTTCTGGACCTGTGGCCAGGTTAAGGGGGGGATTGTCCCCTCCAGGTTGTTACAGTAGCTCAGGTCTCAGGGACACAGCAGTTGTCCGACACATCAGTCCCGCCCACTTTTAGACAAACAGGATGAAACATTCATGAGCTGACTGTACGACAATGGGGTCTTTCAATAATATAATATAATATAATAATATAATATTGTTTGGTTATGGGGGCCTCCACATGACTTCTTCCTTATGCCACTCCACCCCTCCCTCCACACACATCATCATCATATCGGCTGGCTCACTTGATCGAGGTTTCAGGTGAAAAACATAAACCCAGTGTGGAGTGATTACAGAATGTGCTCCTGCAGAGGAAGGACTGGGTTTTCTCTCTTTGTTGTGCACCTGACCTTTGAAAATATCACAGATTAAATCTTTAATTATTTATGAAGGCAAGTAGTGGTTATGGGATGGGGGGGGGGGGCCACATGTGATGGGGTATTTTTACGTTAAGAGAAAAGGCTAGACTTTTTAGTTGTTTTTTTTAAGGTCCACAGAGGCAACCATTTTTTGTTTGTTTTCATGTTTCAGTGAGTAATCTCTCCTCTCAGATAATATGATGTAGATTTTTAATTCTACCTCTAAACATTGGGCTCAAAGAGGGACCTCTCCCCAACATGTTTTGCTCTCTGTTTAGTGAACTCCAAAACAGCAACCCTCAGATCATCCCAGCTCCTCACCCCACCTTGCATTGTGCAGTAAACGTTCCTGACACATTCATTTTAAAATAATCAAATAATCATGATGCAAAAAAAATAATAGATAAACCAAACGACAGAGAAAAAAAACAAACCATATGGGGGGAAAAAAGTATTTCCCAGGAGAATGGTTTAATACATTTTGTTTGATATGCAAATTCTCCTTTTCATCGGTTCCCCCAGTAAATGTCAGGAGGAGACACTGGGGAGGGGATGAACATCTCAATTAGAAAGCGGTAACATGCATCATTCCAAACAACCCATGAAATGAAATGGGCAATTTTAGTATTGTACTTTTTCCAAACATTAGGAGCTGTTGGCAATCTGTCTGTTGTCTAAGAATATCCATAACAGCTTGTGCACAAATGGTTCTCCTAATTATTTAATTTCCTAATTGTTCTGATTATATTTGGACTAATAACAAACTGCGCCACTGACTTTATGGTGCCTCTGAGAGCTGCTTTTTGAAAAAGAACATAAAAAACTCTCAGCAAGTACGTCTGAATTGTACTAACTTTCTTTATTCAGTACATTTTGTTTGTTTCAAAGGCAACACATAACTTTTCCTCTCCCACTGTTCTACTAAACTAAATGTATTTTGGCACGGTGCTCTCACACAATTTGATGGGTGAAGGCATTTCATATCAGTGAAAGTTTTATAGATGGTTTCTATTTTGATCGTTGTACAGTCCAGGATGGTCTTGCCACCTGAACAACCTAATCTCACGGGATAAATAGCACGCCACTTTCAGGACATTTTAACACCCAGGTCCAAAGGAAACAGGCGGGGACCCAAATGCATACTTGGAGGCAGATTTGCGATAAAAAAAGATGGCCTTTAATTGTTGCAGGGGTCAATCCAGAAATAAAGGCAGAGGTAACAAAAATTGCTGGCCAGAGGCAAAGTCACTCGGGAGGTAAATAGGTCAAACACAGAACAGAAAACTTATGAAATAATGATGGAACTTTAACACTGGTGTAGACTATACAGTATGGGAAAAGTTAGAGCTAAAATCCAGACGTGTGAAATGACATGTGAACAGCAAAATAATAATGATGACATTGACTGACATTTAGTGGTTCTGCCTTAAAGGACAGATCTTTTTACTCATTACTCATTATGTCTAAAAATTGCTCAGTCGGAGGACATTTCTTTTAAAATTACTGAAGGCAACATACAAGTTACTGACTTCAATTAATCCGAATGTGAAATGATTGGCCCAGTATGAGAATTGTATTTGTAATCATGTGTTTGTGTTTTTTTTATTGTGTAGCAACAACAAGAGCACACATTGATCTCAAGAGAACAGATTAGTCCAACGTAACGCTAGTTTCACAGATTTAGCTCAGTGGTACAGCAGATTGCAAGTATAAAGCTTACACTATATGACAGTATCAAGGGTTTTATTAATAACCCCCACTGAGAATGACCTAATTAACTGACTAAGGAGGGGTTGAGATGTTAGACGGCCTCAGCATGAGGGGTCATACCACCACCACCACCACCTCAGATTGCTCTGTTTGCTTCTTTATAGAGAAAAAAAACCCATTAAAGAAGTGTTTGTACCTCCATTTAGAATTCTTTTGGTTTTACTTTGCAGGATGATGAAGTCTTATGTTTGTCAATACAGTAGATGCTACTTGGTTTCCACTGACTGTACTGTTCAGTGTGATCTTGGGCCTCGCCATTTGCTGTCAACGTTTTGATCTGAATTTTGCTTGGTCACAATGTTCTGTCACAATGTATGATGACCACCGGTTGTGCTCTGACTGGAATCTGGGACAGTCTTTGCCTGTTCGACACATTCTCCAGCCTCTAACGCGGATGCAAATGTAAGATGTTGAAGATTAAAAGAATTACTTGGAGTTTAAAAAAAGACTGCATTTAAGGCTGTAGATGACCCAGTTTCCAGGCACCCACCCAGTGGCTTAGATGCTTTGGAGGCTTGCGTGCTTTGGAGGCTTGCGTGCACATGTGCACAAGTGTGTTTATGTCTGCTGTCTGCACACATGCATGCAAACACTTTATTGTGTTTTTGCTTGTATGCAGCTTTTTTTTTTTGCTTCAGTCGGTTGTTACTGTACACATTCTTAGATCTCATCAAAAAACAGTGACCTAGATATAATTAACCCCCTCAAACTAGCAGCAAATGGTACTCAACAGTAGCACAGCGCCCATCAGTCTGTTCTCTATGTCAGTATTGGAGCTGCTCCCTGTTTTAAAGTCAGGTTTCAAATAGAGGGAGATATCATGGACTCCCTTCAGTATGTCAGGCTAGTGCTCAGAGAAATGTAGTAGACAGGTGATGAAATGAATGAGATTGTCTCAAGGCAGTCTCATGTCTGATAGGTGCTTCACACGAAACACACAAGTCCTAGAAAACAAGACCTCCTCTTGTTGTTGAAATCCCTTATTGAAGAGCAGAGAAACAATTAAACCCCTAAACCATAGCCTTGGCATCTCTGGCTGCGTGGCACAGAGGTGCTTGACAGGGATTCAAATTTCATTTATACTTGCTTAACCATTGCAAGACATTATAGCGTATGATTTTCCACTGGCTAAACAGCTTTCCTCATCTCCTTTGAGCTAAATGAAGAGCCGCATCACATGCCACTTTTACGAATCTCCACCAATGCGTAAGATCCTGATTACACTTTGCCTTTAATAAAATAATCTGATTTAATTTGACTGTTCGTTTGTTCATGCATATCAGTGTGGGAATACAGTTTCTGATCCAGAATAGAAGGGTGACCCACGGATGCGTTAGTTATTAATAATCCAACGTTCACCCATTTGTATTCTTTATCCTATATGATCGGATCAGTCATTTTCAGCATTCACGTTTTTCATTTCTCTCATGAGCTGGATTCTCTCTGAAAACGTCTCATAAGATCTAGATCCTCTCAGCGGCTTGTGCATGCATCTAATTGCATAAATTATGAGATGGATCATCTGTTGCTCACATGCTCACAATATGTCAAGAAGCGGCAGCTTAGTCAGAAAAGGGGAAAAATGTATTCAACAACGTGAAATGACGATTGATTGGAGGTGAAGAAGTGATGCTACTTTGAAAAGGAAATGATCAACTCCTCACAATGATTAATCCTAATTACAAAGCATAAAATTCACAGGATTTCAAGCAGCTCTCCCAGTTGCTATTAGGACTCTCATTTTCTCACTTAGTTTTACAAAACAAAGTTTTAATAAATCTGACCTGGAGGCTGTTTGGCTCTTATTCATATTCTTGTGTTAACAGTGGGTGGGAAAGCTCTGGGTTTTTTTTTTTACAAGTAGACTATTACCATTTGGTATTCTAACATGTTTTATTTAAGGGTACTGGAATTAAATGTGAATTTTCCACTACAGAAGTGAAGAAAATAATAGAAACGATCGCACTCAACCCAAGGTCAAGGTTGTGCCTTTTTCCTGTGAGACGGGCATATTTGCTATAACTTACCGAGAATGACTTACTCTTACCATGTTTATGTCTTACAAAAAGGCCTATTTTCCGTCCTGCCCTTCTCCTGCACAGTGTGGCAATGCTGATAAGTAATTCTCTCACCCTCCCTCTGGGAGGTGTGAACCAAGGGAAGGGTAGAGACAGGGAAAAGAGGAGGTAATGAACACAGCACGTAGTAAACACAATAAACACTATGTTCTCAACTTCCTGTTCTGGAGATCAGAGTTTCCAGTTTTTGTCGGGGAAATTATGCATTAATAATCCAATACACATGACGTTCTGAAAGAGTATTTTGAATAGTTGATTAGATGATGGAGTTATTATGCTGAGCTGCCTATATTTATAGCAGAATCCCCACACACTCATTGAACCTGCTGATTTAATTTGATGAATCAGAGCAAGCCCAGGTGTAGGAGAGATGCAACTAGACAAACTGTGCTTTTTTATGATAAAGCTTAAAGTTCATGTCTGTTAGACTTCTTTTGGGGAACTTTGAATAATGTGAATACATGATAAGTTATGACAAATGTCTGTACTTGGTCAGAATGGTAGTGATGCTGTGAATCCTACTGGCACACAGTCCCACCCTGGGGCTTGGGGATTACATGTGCTGCGTACACATTAAAGCCTCTAAACCCTCGCCTCTGCCGAGCTGATCTGACTGCACAATCACCCCCCTCATTCTCCACTCACAGCTCCACTCCATGAGGCCTCCATTCTCCCAGGATGCCGCCCACTTACTTCCAGATCAGCAAAGCTCTGCAGTGCCCGCAAAGGTCGGACCTCGAGTAAATTTGTCAGCTTGCCTCCGTGTGCACAGGACCATCTGGGAGTTGACCCTCTAGCTCACCATCAGTTCATGGAGTCGGTTATTCTGACTGGACTGAGGATTTTTCAGAACATATGTACTGTATCTATTTTTATTCATCAGCTATTTGTAGACAAAAGCACGGGTGAGAAGAAAAGTTGGAGTTCGCACGCACGCACGCACGCACGCACGCACGCACGCACGCACGCACGCACGCACACACACACACACACACACACACAGACACACTTGCAAACTCAAGGGGTGAATTGAGGACCTACATAGAACCAAGAAATGTGGCGTACAGGGCAGAGCACATTGAGTTAGCCACCGGCAGTTCTTCACCCTCACCTATCGTCATTGCATCACATTTCAATATTGCACAGAGGTGTGCCGCCAGTGCACTGCTGACACATCAAAGGGCTGCGGCAAATCCGCACTCCTCCTCGGAGCCTCGCAGTGATGTCACAGCCGTTCCTGGGGTAGGCCAGACAGGCGCAGGGAGAGGCCAGGCATGACTGAAGACCTTAGCAGATCAATTAAAAAATGGATTCTCTATTTCCCTCTTCAGTGAGTTAAAGTTATCAGCCCAGCCTGTGGGTAGAGCTTGATGGTTCCCTGGTTCAGCATGGCATGGTTACCTCGGAGGGTCAATGGGGGAGAGATGATCTGGCTCATAAGAGGGAAGATGTGTGAAGTTTATGTGCAGCACTTCTTCAGACTCCTGCTTTTTTGGCTAAAGTTAGTTTTCTGAAAAAGCTAACTTAACCATGTTCTCTGACGCTGAAGTCTGTAAACAAGTGCACTAGAACAGACACGGTGTAAAGTACAGTATGTAGTGCATCTATGTCAGCTTTCCGCCGCATCTGGGAGTTCACCCTCTCTGTAGCTCACAGAGTTAATTGAGTCGGGCATTCTGTCTGTTTTTTCAAAACATATGTATCTATCTATTCTTATTTATAACTCTTATTTAGTTATTTCTTTAGGTAAAAACATATGCATATATAACACACGACCAAGAACAATAAATTAATATAGACATCTCCTCAGTCTGTGTTCCATCCCTCTCTGGGCTGGAGTAGTTACTGTAGTAGATGGGCAACAGAGGCTCACTGAGCTCTGCATCAGGATAGGGGTGGGGAAACAGAGAGTTTGAGTCAAAACTCATGTGCTCAGTCGTTCCCTCTAGGTTTCCGTCCTCACCACTACACCGTCACTTCCCCCGCTCTCCTCCCCTGTACTGTTAAAGTAGAGCTCTAAATTGAATTCCAGCTTCATGTCTTTTTTTTCCCAGAGCACTTGCTAATTAAGAATTTAATTATGGTTGAGAGCAAAACACAGACAACAAAACCCGGTCATATTTAAAACATCTGCGGATTTGCCATCTTTCTTACTCCCCCCTACCCCCGTGTCTTACACTTTCTTCTTCCTTCCCTAAGTGTGTTTTCTGAAAGTTTTGAGGTGAACTGAAGGTAAGACATGCTAAGATGGTAATCAGAATGGACTATACCTGCAATTCTCAAGAGTGAGCATGCGATGCATGCATGATTAATGAGAATTAAGAGGTTGGACTGTAAAAAAGACATTCAGCGCTTGTTGGTGTTATTATAATTTTACACCTGCTTGCTTGTAATATCATTTTTCAGTGCCTGAAGCTCCCTCACAAAAACATATAATAATTGAAATATCTGATAATTATAGCAATTGCAAAGTTTATTTGCATCCTGTGTTTTACTTTTTTGTGGGTTTCTGTCTCTGAGAAATGCTCAGTGTGATATTCTACAATTATGACTTTGATTTCTCTCTTTTAGTGCTTTGTGCAGCAGCTGCCTGAAGTATTGTTCCCCTGCCTGGGGGCTCTTCACTCCGACCTGTCCTGTTCACTGCTGTGCCCCTTCTCCCTTGCTCCATTACACAGACCCTCTCGTGTTGTCTCTGTGGACCGGCCATCCAGCAGCTATTTGTCACAAGCAGATGTTTCAGAGAACCATGACCTCCAAGTGTGGCTGCTGGGGGAATGGGAGCTCGGCCCCAGTTCTGATTGGAAACCTGCGGAGTACAGAGGGCATGGTCAAGGTGAGTAATAGTAGCTCCTCTCCAGTCATGAGGTCAGTTAATCTCTCCCGGCAATCAGGATGAGTGTGGGGCTGTCCAGGCCCTGACACAGCAGTGATGGGGCCAGACTGTTACCCATATTCAGGGACAGTATTTGATGTCTCATCTCAAATTATCCCGCAAACACACTTGTTAGGGGACGAGTTGTTATGTCACATTATTCTCCGGAAATCTCCTAAAAATATACAGATGCGTGTCAGTATGACCGTAACATATATCATTTAACTTGAACTTGCACTAGTTACACCTAATATGTATTATGAAGCACTGATGTGTAACAATTTAGCAGGAGTAGGAGTTAAAATGTGCCGGGGATATTGTCACTGTGAAGAGTGACGCAAACAACTTCTGCTAAAGCTGTTGAAATGGTTAAGGGTGGATTTTTGGTGTGTTATAAATGAAAAGAAACATAACATGTCTTTGTTAGAGGTTGGGCTAGCGAAACATCTTCAAAGCACATTTTCCAAAAGATATTTGATGTTTTTATTGTGATGGAGGAGAGCTGGAGAATCAAAATGTCAGTTGGGTGTAGATCTTGTGGCCGTAGCACACGATTCACATCACTTTTATTCTTGTTAAACCATTCAATGACCTTTAGTGCTGTGTATTTAAGAGTTGTTATCTTACTCCACTTATTTATTCTTAAATATTTTTCTAAATTGTAGGCATATTCGACAGATGGCACTGGTTTTCCCCCCTAGAAGCCAATCTGACTTTAGTTCATTTATTTTTGACCATTTCCAAGGGTGTAGATCAGTGATTAACAGTTTATCGTTTGTAACATGTCTTCTAAAGTGTGTTAGAAGAGTGCTTGTGCATGCCATGATGACTTGATGTACATTTCTGCCAGCAGCAAACGGTGTTAACAGTTGGTGGCAGTAATGTGTGCTAAAAGTAGCAAATACACCAATAAAAGTGAAGAAGACCGCGAGCAAGTGTAAACAATGCAGAGTTTAGAGCTTTAGAGAGAAAAATCTTTGCTTTATGAGGTAGGTGTTTGTGAGGCCTTCAAGGTACACGCAAGGCACTTTTATGAATAATGTTAAATGGGAACAAAACCATTCTGTTCATAATTAAAACTGACAATCTTTTTTTTCTCTCCTTCACCCCCCACGCTCTCTCCCTCTCACACACACATGCGCGCTCGCACACACACACACACACACACACACACACACACACACACACACACAACCACACACACACCTGCTGATTTGGCTGTGACTTTCCATCCTCGGAGAGGGTTTTTGCCGTCACCTCACACCTTGCAGGTCATGTGTTATTACAGTGTTCCCAGAGGCACATGTGAAATGATTTCCCACTGGCCTGTTGCATATAATTTTGCTTAAATTGGAGAGAAGCTGAAAGAGACTTGGAAGATATGGCAAGATAAGTGTTAGTACATAATGAGTCACGACCAAACCGGTGTAAATCTCGCAATAGATACTAATGAAACAAAGTAGTTACTGTTAGTGGTAAGTTTTTTTAGTATGTGTTTAACAAATATTCTGTTGTTTTGTGTAAGTGTGACCCGGTGACAGTATGTAATGCTAATATTAAAGGCATGAGATAAATATATGACACTATGTGTTCACCATTTATTGTGAACCGTGTTTGCTGTGTAGTATGCAATAACAACATTATACATGTGGAACAGATCTATTTTCCATCTCATTTGATCTCATTTTTATTTTGTTTTGAACCTTTCTTTACAAGTGTGTTTTGTCTGTTTACACAAAAAGTAATAAACCCATTTGAGCCACATCCCTCCATCCCTCCACTTGTGAAAGTTGGAGGGATAAGGCCAATTTTGGCACATATCCGGTTAAAGTATTGTTATTTTCTCAGGAAATAATGTTTGGATCTTGATTTACAAAAGACAAATTAATGCTGTTGAGCTCAATGGGTTTGTACAATTTGTTGCAGTAACTCCCCTACTCCTTTTACTTTTCTATTTTAGGGGCAAGACAGCCTTGGATGAGTTATGCACTCTACTGAATGCAATTCTTGTTAACGTCTTGTGTTCTTGTAGCTGTATTAGTCATAATAAATTTAATATTACTTGTCTGCATTACATACCTTTTGCATCACCTTTGTGATAGTAATAATATTCACAGTGAGCAGCCTGAGAATAGTAGGCTCAGATAAACTGCAGTAAGCAAGAAAAATATAACAAAAAGCCTTTGATATCTTATTACAAACAGAGTTAGATAACAAAAACTGTCATACACACAACTATAAACGGTGACGGTTCTAAATATGATCAAAACAATGATATGATTAAAACAAAACCATCTCACACTCTTTATTAGTAAATTAATGCCACATCTGGGGCTAAAGCAACGTAATTTGCATTCTCAAAGAGGCAAGAGGGACTGTCGCATGACAAATTACCCTAATGATATGATATACATACTGTAATTCATTAAAGGATGCATTCGCTGAATAATATCCCAACTTCCATAATGAAGATAATAAAGAGCACTCATCCCTTTCTCCTCGAATTACTGCACACACAAACTGTGGTTGTGTAATTAATATGTTCTGAAATCAGTAATTAATAGAAAGGTTGGCATGCACATGATTCTGCGATGTAATCTACTAAGCCATGGATTTCAGAGTCAAATCACTCTGCTGTGAAAGCACTTTGAATTTTAATTTATCCTTTCATGAGCTGTTGTTAGGGTTGACATCTTCTCTTCTCCCTCACTTTGTCTATCTTACTTTGGCTAATGAAGAGGCTGGAGATGATGACGAGTCAGTTTCCCTGGACTTGATTCAGCTGTTACTCCATCTGGCATCGGAGCACCTAGGGTAAACCTTACTCCACAAACTCCTTTTCCCTCCATTCCATTTTTGCATGCTCTGTTTTTCGGCCCTTCCATTATTGTCTTGTTCCCAACCATCCTCTGTCGTTTTCAACCAAGCCATTAACATATTTAAAACAACAAGAACAACAGCAACCACGAACTGAAAAACTAGGTTCAACAGAAATCTTGCATTGAGAAAAGTCGGAATATCTGTTTTACGTTATTTCTGACGGGTCTATTCACTGTTTTAATTACCCAACATGACTGTGAGGACTAAGCTTGATCTGACGGCTAAAATTGGAACTTCCAGTGAACAGCCTGAGAGTCCAGATTTGATAACACCGTGTAGCACAGACCTCCTCGGCTCTAATGAACACTACAGATGTGTGCGGGGGGGGGGGGGGGGGTATGCCAACGGCAATGTAAACAGCAGCCAATTACCTGCCTGGTTGACGATTCTTTAGTCCTGCGTAGTGCATACACGTGAAGAAGCCAGTGCATCTGCTGCCAGGCCAAGCACTAGTGTGTACTACACACACTAGTATCAGCAATTGAACTGCCATTAGACATGCTGTTGTATCATGTGGCTTGTGTTATACTTATATTTATCAAGATACTTCGTGATGGTAGGTGGAAGATCAAGGAAGTGATGTGTGATGCTGGGAACAGTAGTGAGGACACACACACACACACACACACACGCACACACACACACACACACACAGATAGACACAGATAGACTTGCCATCTGGATGTTTCCTTATCTCAGCCTCAGGCAGGAAGGATTGGCTGATGTGAAGGGCTGCCCTGCTGTAATCTAGATCCTCTATAGTTTGGTTTTGTATTTTATGTAAGCGTTACACAACAGATGGACTCAATATACCTCTTGCCTCCACATTATGGAACCTTTGGTTTTATTGTATTCACACCATATAGGAGTTGCTTCTCTCAAACATACACCCAGACAGTCAGTCTGACAGTCAGAAATGGACACTTTTATACCTTCATCCCGGAGAGCATCATTTGCTTTTTCTGGCCATCCACAAGACTAGTGCGGTGTTGTCGAACCAACTACCTTTGATATATCTCTGATAGATCTTTTGCTTTTTTTGGCCTTTCCATTATTATCTTCAGTCTTAATCTAAATAGCAACTCCGATCCCTCAACTCAGAGCCAGGGTTGAGGTCTTTTTGTGAAGATTTAAAAAAAAAAAAAAAAAAGTTTAACTATCCAAATGTTTATAGTCTAGACTGCTCCTGCAAAAGGTAAGCTCCTGAGTATCAAGTCATGTTCTTATTAAGTCAGATCTGGCAAGATATGTTGCTTGTTTTGATGAAATGCTAATGCATGCATCGTTTTCTAGGCCAAATTTATTTGGTCCTCTTATCTCTAACAACTATCGCAATATCATCACGAAAATCTTGGATGAAGATGAATCTTGAAAAGGAAAGGGATATGATGTCCACTCACTGAAGACGACAGCAAACATGACTGAGGGAACAAGATGTTTACTTCCCAATAAATTATAGAGTTAATAAATTCAAAGTCTTAACATTTTGATGCCTTTGCAGGGAAATGCTATGTTTTCAAGAGGAAGATGTTCCAAATGTAGGACTGAAATTAGTCTCAGTCCCACAGCTGGAATTGTGAAATATTGTTGGAAACAGTACTTTCCCATACATCGTACTCTTGGGTGCTATTTTTTTTATCTACATACATATATAATGACTAAAACTGAACAAACATTTGGCATTGATCATATGAGACCAAGAAGCAGGGATGAACAAATGCTGACAGTTTGGACACTGCCGGATTTCCAGCATGTTGTCATCTAGGGGTGACATTAGATGGGCATTTAAAAGTCCCTTAGAGGCAGCATAGCTTTCATTTAGTGTGGTCAGACAGTAATGCATGGTGACATGTCTTAAGCTCATTATAATGCACTGTGAAATACTCACTTTCATGTCCACAGCACTATATGTTTAAAAATAGAGAATGAATGACTGTTTTTATCATGGGATATTGCTGATGCATGCCTGTGAATCGAGTAAATAAGAAAAACCCTTATGAGAGTGTTTGCAGAGATTCATCTCTCTGAAATCAGTGAGCTGTTAAAGTTGTATTCCTTCCCGCAAGCGGAAGTGGAGCTAGTTGGCATGCTGTTGGGAGAGATATACTGTGGGATGGCTACAGTATCACTGACAGAAGGAACAAGCCTCTCTGGAGTCCATAATCATATTTCACTATGGAATGTGGCAATTCTGATATGATGTAAGTCTGTTTTGTGCTCCTAGGCAGAACACAGTTCTCATTGTCTCGAGGGTTTCTAGAGGCGGTCATACTTTATGGTGCAGAAAGCCCAAATCTCATTACCTTTAAGTGCTATAATGCTGACATGCAGGTCATCGGTGCCTCTGCTCTGTGTGAAGCACAACACACCCAGATCTAAAGAGGCCTGACTTTATTCTGCTGGGACAAAAGCCAGCACCCATCAAGGCCTCCCATGGGTTTAAATTAGTCACACCCGTGTCTCTCTGTGGTCTCTGAAGCCCCCTCACTTCTACTGCATAGGGTTGCACCATGTCTCCAGTGGCAGGGCTTACTTAAAGCCCAACCCACATACTGTACCAAGACATGAGCTATCTTTGAAAATAACCTTGAGAAAGTAGGGCTGGAGGGAAGGGTTTTGGTACACTTGATTTGTCTCCACTATAATAAGACTACATGATTTCACCTCTCCGGAGAGCGTGTCACAGCACAGTCAATGCTGTTTGCTGCCCTCTAAAACTATTGAAAGACCAACAATGCATTTAATGCTTTTGCTTAATGCTCTGCTGTTATGTAAGCTCTGTGTTAAACAGAAATGAGAAAGTGGGTGCTACATTGAAATAGTACATAACAAGACACCTTATTAGCTGGATATATGGCACATTTTTGTGTTAATGTGTACATGCTGCTTCAAGAAAAGACAAGCTCTTTAAAATAGGCCTAAGGGATCATTTTTGTGTATCAGCAAGTCACTGCTCAACCTCCCAGCTGATATATAAAGCCAGTAAAGAGATTGTATGTACTACTTTGTGTGTGTGGGATACTGTAGTTGAAAGTGTCTATGTACACTTTATATAGTGTGCAGGTTTGTGTACATGATGGTACAGATTCATCTGTATGAATACTAAATCCCCCATCCAACACCCCACTGCGGGCACTTTTCTTCTGTCTGTCAGAGCTGCCCTGTGGCCAACACCACTGTCAGCTCTGTGACGCCTGCCATGAAATATTCACCATACCATGAGTCATGTTCAGACTGCAAGCAAAGCTGTGCTTGACTATCCTGTTCCCAGATCAGACCAGGCTAAGAGGAGTCGCTGTTCACTTTGATCCTCTGCTGGGCCTCCTGACTAAAAACTGTCTCTCACCGTGGCGATCTGGTTCCATATACACTGCTCTTTTTTTCTGTCATACATCTGGCCTTTGGTCTTTCTATCTTGCTCCAACATTGACTAGTTCTTGCCTTGTTTTTGATAAGGTGGGGGAAAGAATAACAATATAAAGTACATATACTTTTGTGGAGGCAACATTGTATTACTGTTATATCTTGTTTATGTACAACTCATCCCATTGATACTATGAAAACTTGCTAAAGACATGCCTAGGGAACTGTTGATGTCTGTACAGTATGTGTGAGGCATGGTGTTAGTTTAATGTCTCAGTTGTAAGGAAGACTGTAAATTAACAGAAGGAATATCATTCTGCTCAGCAGCAGAGAATAGCTTCACTTTTGGATTCCTTGTATTCATAGGAGCCCTATAGAACATCAGTAGACACCTCAATTGCTTTTTGTTTTCCTGCTCATTAAATCCCTGTACCACACTTGAGCTGTATAACATATTTGGGTTTCACAGTGAAATCACTGCATAGACACAAGCTGTTTTTGATGGACATGCTTTGTGAATTTCTCAGGGTTTCTCTTTTCTCAAGTCCTTCGCGCTCTCTGCACACACGTGTGGCTCCACAGCAACAGCCGCAGTTGTCCTAAAAGGCATTTAACTGCCTACCTGCAGATCATATGAAGTGCTCTCTCTTTCCGCTCAGTCATTACAACTGCATAATTTGGCTTTACACATCTGCTCTTTTACCTAGTATGTCAAAGCTATGTCCTGCTGCATATTAGACTAAGTGGGCCACAGTTCTAATTTGAAAAGCAACCGTGCTTCACAGACAGTGCATTTCTTGTCCAAGATAGCAGTCTAATGAAGTATGTTAAGGCCAGACATATCCATGTGTCCTTCAGTGTCTGATACAAGAATATGTTCTCTGCTTGTCGTTCCCCATTGGTACATCTGTGAACTGGTTGAATTGTCCAAACTGATCAATAGAAATACAGATTCTTTCTGAGAATGAGCAGCTGTGAGTAGGTACAGTTTCTCACTTGGTAACTCTAATCTGTTGGTCTTTTGTTATTGCTCCGGTTGTTGAGTACTATGAAACTGACATTTCTTTTGTTGAAAATACCAGTATTTTCTATTTTTCACCCTAGATGTTTTGAAAGATAAAAGCTTTTGTAGAAATTACAAGAACTGTTAAAGGCAAATCCTTTAAAGAACATTGTGTCCTTGCATTTTTTGTACCCACAAGACCTGTTCTGTACTTATGACTGAGTGAATAAGTGGCTGATATTGACTTTTGAACAAAATGTCAATGAAGACGGAAGACTGTGCTTTGCATACTTGTGACAAGCGAAAGGACACTTCTTGCTATGAGAGCAGAGGGTGGTAATTGAATCTGGCACTCATCTCACTAGAGAATTGAGATGTTGGTGCATGCTGTTAACAGACCTCCTAATCAATGATGGACAAACATCATGAGTTCTCAGCAGGGACTCTCCTCTGCCTCAGACAAGGACCAAGCAAGGGCATCCTGTGGTCTCTCTGAGCAGAAACAAAAGATACCACCGACATGTTATAGTGAATTAATGATTAAAAACCCAAATTGCTCCTTTGTTAAGTCAAATTCTTCTCCCAGTTTCAGAGTACAATCAAAACTCTATAGCAGCCGTGAGTCTGACTTGGTCATTTTAAACTAATCTCAAATTTGTTTGACTTCTTCAATAGCACATAATTATGTAAATGTCCTTACGGTTGAATTGCCATAATGAGTGTAATTTGGCGCGGCCCCTCCAACATCAAGTGGCTGAAGTGTTGTGCCACCTGCTGCCCTTGGGAGAAACAGGAAGCCTTTTGGAGGAAAACGCTACTAATAGAACAAATTAACCAGTCTAATAAGTTCCCATAGTAATCAACATGAAAGTTGATTGGGTAGCACTTAAAGCCAATCAAAGAGACAGGCAATCGGAAATGAAAAGACCATTAAGCTTTAGCCTTTCCTTTGACTCAAAGCCATTGCAGGGTGGATAGGAGAGTGATTTAATGTGCAGTTTTTATGGGAAATGTTGTAAAGAATGTTTCAAAGGGCTTTTTAGGCGCCGTGACGGAATAATTCTTGATAATGTACCACACTAAATGTTTGATATATGATGGCAAACAAATTGATGTACACATACAACCAAGTAAATGGAATGGCAGCCGAATAAGGGCATATCACATTTTTCATCACTACCTGGGTTTTCTAAGAAATAATCAGGCAATACATTAATTTCTTGAATATATTACATTCAATTCACAGTTGATATGATGCATAAAATGACACAATAACATTTCCCTCATGGAATCAATTTTATATATGTTGCAAGACAACAGGTCTGACTGTAAGCAGGAGCAGAGACACAGTAGCATCAGAGTATAGCGTCACTTACAGTTCCTAATCATCTGAGTGACATGAAAAAACATTTGCAGCATATCTGCTGACATACAAGAAATGGAATTTGTATCGATCTTTAAGAAATGCATTGCAAATGAATCAAGCGGGGGCACACAGAAACCTTTGTTGCGGAGAGATCAGTATAGACGACAGAAGGACAAAAATGCTCCTTAAATCAATTTTCATGATATAGAACACTGGAAGACAAAATCTGGTCTTATGCTTCTTTTGACAAGCATGCAGTCTCTGCAGAGTATCACAGTTGCTGTGATCAAGGTCAGCTCTCATCCTCCAGACCTGATTTTCCTTGTCGGTATTCCAGGCACCTCAGAAGACGTTGGCAGCAGTTTTTACTTGGCAGATACCTCCCCGACCCGATAGGGCACACGGAAGAGACGCTCTCTGAATAGTCGATTCTTACAACCTGTGGTCAGCATTCCACATGCGTCCCCTGAAGCTAAACGCTCTTCCTGCGCTCTCCTTTTAAGCTCTCTGACAGGAAGGATGTGATATTGCACCTGGCCCCTTTCAAGGCTCCCTCCCTCCGCCCTTTCGTCTCTGCCTTGTCGTGGAGCTGTTCCACCACTCTACACTAATTGTTCATTCTTTCTCTCCCGCTTATTCCACTCTGACACCGTCTCCCTGTAGAGCTCCAGTGCTCACGCCTTGAGAAAAGGGGACAACTCGTTATTCAAACTGTTAAACAGAGGAGTTCATAAGCAAGAGCAGCTCTGCACCCCGAGATAAAGATACAGTGAAACCCACTGTAAATCTCTTTTGATCTGGGCAGGGTTTCAGCTCAGGGGACCTTTCTGATGCCAGAATGATAAACATAACATCCTCTTGCTCAGGCTCAATAAGTCTTTGTGGTTTATTGAGGCCCAATCAGCATGAACAACCTGGCAGAAGATTTGAATCAAACTTCATCTCATCTAATGAATTCTTTTGGGACACCCAGACCCTGAGCTGATGCACCTCAGAGTCCAACTCCAAGACTGGCTTTTTAAAAAAAAAAATCCTATGAAGTGGCGATTTCTACTGAAATCAGAAAAACACAAACAAGCATAATGAAGTGGACAAAATATGTTTGTTTATATGCTTCATACGTCAAGGGTGATTTGTTCATCATTTTATTCATTTCAGTTTCTGAAAGAATAGTGTAGGTCATGCTGTTATTTACACTTATTTTTGTGATAAATGATCAGATGTTCAAATAATTACACAATGGCTACATTTTCATGAACAGCAATTATTCAGTTATTAAGTCAGCAGTCTGAACAAGACACTGCCATGTTAACGGCATTTTCCTGATTACCTTAACTGGAATAAGGTTGTACTGGGAATAAGCAATAATTGAATTAAGATGTGGAGTATTCCTATTCTAATCGCATTACTGTATGTAGACATGTATACTTCTTTATTGCATTATAACGTCCTTGTGGAGTTTTCGCAGCATTTTGTAACATCGACACGTACAGCAGTTTCCAACAGATTGACGTCAAAATCAGACTATGTTCTGTAACATGTAAATGGGAATAAGAGCACAAGACTATTTTGTTGGGAACTCCTGTAAACATGATCAAAATAATGCCTTACTCAGAATCAAGTCAATAGTTGCCCCTGTAAACGTAGTCACTGTTTGTGACTGCTTGTATTATGTGATTTCAGACCCACGTGCATATTTCAAACTAGACATTCAGATCAAGTACGCAACACAACCTTTTCATCTGTGTCCGTGAATAATGAACTTTTAATAGTGACATTTTGTAGACAATGTTTGTCATTACGTATGCTTGTGCCACAGTCAGTGGATAAGCAAAAGCACAAGCACAAGCGTTGTTTAATTAGTCTACTAGCACAACATGCATCAACCTTGTGATGATAGATGAAACCTTGGAAGTATAATTTTCAAAGGATCTTAAAATGTGGGCCTATTGCTTACACACAACAGATGGCCACTTATTGCAGGGTTTCATTCACAGTATGTGATGTACCTGATTCCCTTATTTTCCTGTACCCTTTTTCTCATCTTGTCGGTCAGATCTGATATAGTCCTTTTCAGACAGAATTTTGTGTTGTTGTTGTAATCATCTGATCATTTTCAAGCATTTCAATTCATCGTCTGTGATCGTCCTCCTCAAATATGAGAGTGGTGAGGGATTCATTATAGCGTGGCCTGTCGATGCTCGGACTGTGTACATGTGTGCAGTGGATCAGTGGTGATTCTCCAGCATGGAGCCTGGCCTTGTCGTGTGGCTAGGGGGCGTGCAGCAAAAGGAGCGGGCAGATTAAAGCAGCTTTGTCTGTGCATAAGTGGATTATCAGCAGGTAGAGTGCTCCCTGTGTTTCTGCAGCGATTGTGTTAGTGCACTTCCTGCCTGGCCGCAGAGAGGACCATCTGCCATTTAGCTCTGATGGATGGTCCCAAGCAGACGTCAGTCTCCTCCATGCAGAACACCTGCTGAATCCCGATCAGGCCGTTGGATCATATTAGTAAAACCCATCACTTTGTCCCGGTAGCATCCAAGTCTTGCTGCTGAGGTTCAAACACCCAGGCACATACACACTCAAAAGTGTTAAACACGGTGAACACATTTGGGTACTTAACCAATATGGGATTGTTCCAACACTGCACCAGGTAGACATATAAACAAGCCTCATTATGGGCTGCATTGCCCATATCTCATTATATCGGCGAACAGACTGTAATATTTTGACTGGCATCAAATGGACATGGCTGTGCCAATTTCCTAACAGGATTGTGTGTCTTGAAGCATAAGCTCACCCGGTGACTAAGTACAGCATGTCTACTTTTTGCAAATAAAAGGGAGAAACAGGCGGACAGACGAGAAAAGAAAAAAGAAAATCTGTAGCACACTGAGAGAAACCTCACAATAAAGTGCAAATATCTGATTATACAAATGACATCACACTGTAACCCCATGGAACAGATCAGTGGATTTTTCACTCACTAGATGGTAGAAACTTTAGAAGAGGAAGAGATAACGTCTTTTCATGTGACAAGTTAAGAGAAAATGTATCCATACATGCTAATAGAGTAGGGAAAATCTTTGCGCAAAGAAGACCAAGTCCTGTGATGACAAAAATATATCTCCTGTTGTCAAGTGACCAACAACTGTAAGATGTGCAAACTAGAAGTGGAATATTTTGTAAAAAGTATTTATGTGACAGAAGCTGCCACATGACAGCTTGTCATTTGAACATCCAAAATATACATATAAACACACGGTGACACATTTTGCTTTTGTTAACGTACTTGTAATTGTTTAAATGAATAAATTCCACCAGGAGTAGTGAAGTCATAAACATAAGTCTCTGCATTTCATTGTATTGGGGGACCTGAATCAGAGCTGCATTTGTGTTAGTACTGTAGATAACAGTGCAGCTCCCAGGCTGCATCTGAATCACTGTTACAATGTCCAACTGGTGTATCTTTTAATATGACCTTTTTTACCATTGTCAGTTTACCTGTTATATAATACATTTCAGCTTGCTCTTTAAATGCATTATAATTTTTTTCTATCATCAACAGTGGGGGAAATAATATTTTTCCCACATTAAGACATTTATACACTTAATATTAATCATATGTGGTGAATCAGTGTCACTCACAGAACAAAACTTGTTTTGTTGCCGTGTGAGGGCTAATAACCCTCTCAGTGTGGCAGCCTTGCTCTCAGGCAGATCAGAAGCCCTGATAGCCACCAAAAGGCAGCCAGAGAAGAAAGACCCTGTCTCTTCCTGACAACCATCTCCTACCGCTCCATACTTTATCTCATCAAGCCTGTCAAGAAACAAAGTGGAATATGGCAAATGGAGGGAAAACGTAAGCTGAGTGCTCTGTGGCACACATGCCATTGGCTGATAGTCTGACAGTTTTGCCATGAATGCCTTGACAATTTCATGCATGTACATTTTGAGATCATTCACATTTTGATGCACACTTAGCTCGTAGTGTTCAGTTGCCGAATATGTTTAATGGCGCTGGACGGATGTTAGCCATCAGTGATCGGCTCACAGATATATGTTGACCTGAAGTCAGTGTTCCTGAGAGTCCAGTACAGAAGACCAGTGGGGGATGAAAGTGCAGATGCCTTTCACTGCTGCAGCTTCCAGCTGTTTTCTGCAGCAAACCTGGTCACCCACACAGTGAAACGCTTGAGCTTGCAGTGACAAACTCTTCAGCTTTCTGCTTCTCTGTATTTACAAAACCTATTTATTCAGCTACCCCGTGAGTGACATGTGTTTTGTGCAGTCCTTCTGAAAATTAAGAAAAAATAATACTTAAATTCATGAGCACACAAATATCCGGGAATTGACTAAAGCTAGCATCAGCTAGTGACCAGCCATCACGCAGTGTGTGTGATGTGAATGAAAATGTTCAGATTTGAGTGTGAGCAGTAAACAGTACCATCAATCAAACATCAATCTACGGCATGCAGATGAGAGGGCACTTCTGCCTAAACAAAAACTCACTTCATGCCAGCATTTGTGTGCATGCCAAATTGCCAATCATTTCCAATCTTTTCAGTTGAATAATTCTTTAGGAGGAGAAAACCGACATCATTTTCTTTGCAGTAATTGTATTAATAATTCTGTGTGACACCTTTATTTTCATGTAGGCTGTATTTACATTTATATGACCATAGTCTGCACTGTCTTTATCAGTTGTGTACTTTATGGTCAAGTAATCAGTTCTTCCGTCGAGGGCACATCTCTCACTAGTTTGATAGTCAGATATCAAGCCAATGCCCGTGTGCATCTTGGAGAGTTACACTTTGCCTGCCTCTCAATGATAACCCTAAATCTTCACTGTAGCCCTGCATCCTCTGCTCACTGCCTCAGGCCACTTATATTCTATCAAAACAACCAGCACGGCCATCCCAGTCTCCCACCACCTGCAGTGGCTTTCACTGCCCTTCCCACGAGCACTGGGGCACGGATGTATCTAAAACCCACATCTACTTACCTAACTGCTGACAGTTGAAATGGTTTCCCCTGCAGCGCTGAATGCACTGTTGAGGGGCTAACAGGAAAACATTGTTTTTCGAAATCATCACAGAGAACGAGTGCGACTTTCAAAGTCAGTGTCTAATTTTTGAATGCTCGCTCAACGCTGTGATTCTTACTGAATTGTAACAGTCGCACCCAGCCGGCATCCGAAACCAAAGTGATCTGGCCCTGCGCATCTGCCTTTCCTCCCCCTTCCCCTCCATCCCTATCCCAGTGCTGCTTTCATCTTCCTCCGACTACAAAGTGAATGCTGTGCTGCTGCTGGGACCCGGCCAGCCAAGGAAGGAGTCTACCACTCAGACACTGACTACAAACTATAAAATCACCCCCGTCCTGCCACCCTACCCTCTCGCACTCTCTTCTTTCATTCTCTGTCTCTCTCTCTCTCTCTCTCTCTCCAAGCTCATAAACATCCAGACTTCCATTTTGCAGAAAAGACATTTTGCCATAACTGCTGTGCTGTTCGTTTTCTGGGCTACAGGATAACTGCTTATATCCAGGCCTTCAGATATTCACTGGCAGACCAGTGTCCCACTGACCCTCCAAAGCCTGCAATTTAGCAGGGTTATTTATGGAGCGAGGAGAACACATCCTCCCTGCCTCCTCCTCTCTGCTTTCACGATGCTGGACAGCCGCAGAAGCCCTTCACACTTGTGCCTCAGCCTTCCTCTCCTTGGTGAGCATGGCACTTTCTCCATGAGTCACAATCCTATTACCCCTCTACAGCCTCGTGGTGCGGCGATAAGAGCAGCCCGGCGCCCTGCATGAGGTGTAGTACTGAGCCTCCTTTAGCTGCGGTAGGTGGTTTAACCATGGGTAGAATGCTCCACAGAGCTTTTTTGCTCTCATCATTTCAGTGAGAATTAGCTTTCGCAAAAATGTATGTATGTGTATTAAAGAAAAAATTGCCTGGAGATAAATAAACCAGAATATGGCTGTCACATCGTTTGTAGCAAAATAAGCGTTGAAATAGATGTTAAGATGAAAATAGGGCAGGAAATCTGTAGGGAGAACGACTGGAATTTAATTTGTAGAGCAAAAAACTATTCAATATCATATCAGAGAATGGGAGTTGAATTGAAGCCTATTGGATGGCATGTTACAGCCAGGGGTCATTTGCTTTACATTTTCACTTTCAGCACGCCTAATACAAATACTGTCTTTACAAAGTATTATCTGGGTTATATATGTCCACAATTCATTTTGGCATCTAGACTTTAATTTACAGTCAAGTAAAAGCGCATCCATCCTCCCCCCTCTGACTCACTAAATTGTGGCAACAGCTGGTGCATGCTGGTTGTCTCATAAGGCAAAAGAAAATTTACATCCCGAATTTAATGTTCACTCATATATGCGTGAGTAGACCTTGCACACAACGAGACAAGCACACAAATAGCAAAACATACTCACTAAGACACAATCTCCTGGCCCGAAATGTGATATTTATCAACTTTGTGCTTTGTGTTCATGCAAATAGCAACAATTTCTGTGCGGTGCTTAAAAAAAAAATACAGTCGTCTACGTTATATCTCCCCATGTGCTGCCTCCCGTACCAGGGGCTCTGACACTGTTGGATATAAAGCAGACAGCCTATCTCATCCTCCTCTCACCACCTGAAAGGAAATGAATGTCACCTCATTGAAATTGGCTCTATTTCATTGCAGAGGGGTAATATTATTTCAGATGTCTGTTTGTTATTTGGGGCCGCCTCTTCTTTCTCCCCATTTGAAAATGCACTGTGCATGCACGGCTGTTTACCAGTAGGCCTCTTAATGCAAAAATGCATGAGATGTTTCAGACCATATTCTGTGCATGCTAAACATGCAGCATGTACAAGTTTCATTTAAGGATGCTTGTATGTCAGCTGACAGAGGCGTTTCATTGTAACGTGTGTGTTGAGAGTGAGTGTGCTGACAGTGCTCTTAACCCTCCGATGAAAGCCGCGGCTTTCCTCTGAACCCCATGCTCACTCAGGCCTTTATGTGAGCATCATTCCCCGTTCAGCCCTGCACACTACAACTAATTATGTCTTGGCCAAAATGAGAAAGAGAAGAGCCTCCACTGCTTTAACCCTGTCAGGGCAAGAAAGAATGAAAGGGGCAGATAATGAGCAATCTGGTCCATTTTCCTTTTCCACTTTTCACTCCTCTCCTTCTCACCCTGCTTCATCTGCATGTTTCAGAAGGTTTCTCCAATTACTGAGGCAGTACCCCCAACCGCTTATTCAACCGCCACCAGCAGGCAAAGTGGGAGGGTGTGTGAGGAGATGGAATAATTCAGAGAACAGTGTGAGTTTGAATTAATGGTTTAGATTAACAGTATACATGATAGAGGGACGTTGAAGGTGAGGGATATCTGCATTGTAGACTCTGCAATACTGTGTGCAATTAACAGTGAGAGTACGAGAGGTTGCTTACCCTTCTTCCTACTGCCAGCTTGATGCACACAGACGAAACATGTGCTCCGGAAGATATCTCCCTGAAGGGACGTCTAACATGCACTTTGCTCCTTCAAACTGGCAGTGTGACATCAGCTAAAGCAGGATATGGTGTGAATCAGTATCCTTGAGTGAACATATAGATGTTATACATTCATGTAGAATTTACACCTCTCCGTATGAGTCATTGACGACCTCCTGGATCGTCAATGAGGCCTTGAAATGGCAAAGCAGCAGGATCAAGCAAGGGACACTTGAGTTTGCGTCATCCATGACAATATACACACTTTGTCGTATACTACCACATGCACACACAGACATACATACAGTACGTGCAGTAAAACCACCCACACACCCAATCTCATTTCTCAGTTTTGCAGAATCAGCTCGAGCAGAGGTGACAATATGATGGTGCTGAGGGGAGGACGGTGCAGGTGAATATGACTAAAACCTGGCAGGGGGAATGGACTAGGGATTTGGATTTACTGTCACCTTTTCAAAATGATTGAAGTGAAGGTTAATATTGTTCAGGAGGTAAACATCATGAATGCCAACTGCACAAGTAAGCAGTACTGTGGCTTCTGAATGTGGTAAGCATTACATGTTTGAGCTGCATAGAAAGGGAGCAGGAATTATCATACCACAGTAACTGTAAAATCAATGCTTTTAAGAACAAAAAAATGATGGCTATTACGATTTTTTTTCCCACCACCAATGTTCTACCATTATTTCCTAGCCTGCACAGCTAGCCCGGGAACCATGTCCTCTGTACAGCTGCCTTGTGAAGCCTTTTTACTGTGCCGTTTTAAAACAGCCAATTATTACACACTATTAGTCCCGACGGCCTAAAATATCAGCTTTGATGGAAAAGAGCTCTTTAATGTAAGGTTAGGTGGGCTCGGCTTAATAGTCATAATGTACCCTGAGCAAGAATTCAAGAGAAGAGCATTTGTGACAGTAACTACAGGCATTATCTTACATTTTCACCTGGAAAGGTATTGAATGAAGGACTTTTCCTCCCCGTGTTCCTCTACTTTTCCTCCAGATCTGGAGTCATTGTTTCCCTTTTCAGTTGCCAGTAGTTTTCCCTTAAAATAGCAGACGGCAGCAAAATCCGCTGTAGCTAATCTCCTTCCTTGTTGGTCAGTATCAGCCCCTTCTTTGCTCTGCCGCTCATTCTCAGCAGAGATTAGGATTTATGAATTCATTGGCCTGGCTGTGGCTCCAGTCGTATGAAACATGTGAGCCTTGTATCAAGCCATGTGTGCTACATATCCACGGATGCACCATCACTTTTTGTTTCTGTTGACCCAATAATTCTCAGTTGTCCATGATTTATAAGTGAGAATTACTGCAAAGTCCCCACCGCCCAGCATCCGTACATAGAAACCAATAAGAGGCATGTCGTGCGTCTTATGAATAAAAATGGATGACATTATGGGGGTTTCATTTCAGCCATGTAATTTTGCTGTCATTTCTATTTCTCAAAACCCACCATATGCCGCACCAGAGAAATATCCCCCAGATCCCATGGGAGAAATTTCATTCTCACGCAGCCGTAAGTCCAGCAACATCCTCAGAATATGAAATCCGCCAGCGGGAGTGGATGGGAGCAAAATTGCCACTGGGTGTAATAGGCAGCCCTATTAAAAACATACTGCAGTCGTGGAAGGAGTTAGTGTGGTTACATGGTAGTAGTGGAGACCAACCTAATTCACTCAGACCAGTTATGTTGTCTAGAAATGATCTAGTGTACTTACCTGGCAGTATTGTGAAAGAGAGACTCTCCCCTAACGTGTGGGTATCATTACTAATTACTACATGACCTTTGCGAAACCAGCATTGAAAGTGCTTTGCCAGAGATTTGAGCCTTTCAGTCAAACAAAATAAAAATCCCCCAAACAAACAGAGAACGACAGACAAGGAGAGAGTTAGTTTTAGACAGCACAACACAGCACACAAGAGATTAACAAAGCACCATATTAACCTTCAGGTGCATCTAATTGTTGGGAAATTGAATGCAGCTCTCAGTGAGGGAGGGGATCAATATATCGAGCTGGTCTGGCTTACAACCTCTAATCCTGCAAATCTTCTTGAGGTCCTGAAGTGCTGTATTGAATATCTGAATTACTGGGATAGCACTGCTTAAGCATAATTTATGTCATGCATCGGCCTGTGTCCACATTCACTCCCACTCGTGCCCGGCGATTTTTCACGACCAGTCGACCAGTTTCTCCAATAAAGATATATTTAGCTGCACTGCCCACTGGAGTCTTGGCACAAAACCTTTAAGCCTGTGTTGCTTTATCTGCTACTTGCCAAGACTATTGTTTCCAGGCCCTCTCTGATATGTTCAGACCTTATCAGGGATTAGTTTCATCTAAATAGTAATGATACACAGCTACAGAGACAAACAACTGAAGCTATTGATTGCAGTTGGTTCAGCAATAGATGAATCCAATGTGACACAGAGTAAGTAAAATATCTCCTTTATCAAGAGCTGAGTGAAGCCTGATGCACAGACTTGTTTCAGCCCAAATATTTTTTACTTTGTGTTTCTGAGACATTAAATAGCAGCCAGGGACCTGTCGGGGATAAATAACCAGTTCATACAAGTCATCAATACAACATCATGAAAAGACAAATATTAATATATGAAAACAGAGATGAGAAGAAATATATCATATTACGTTGTTAGCACAATTTGATAGGTGACCAATAGATCTACACGTTAACAATAGAAAATATATACATCTGTATCTATGCAAACACATTATATGCACATTATATCCATTAAAATACAAATACATGTACCTCTTCACTTCTTCATTTAGGCCAATAGGATACTCGGTCGGTAAATAGTGTATCTAATGACCCTCTCTTTGTTTCCCCTTGTTATCACCTCCCCTCAATAGTGGCCTAAGAGCCGTCATTTACAAACTCCATGTCCAGTAGAATTAAAGTGTATTGCTACAGAAGACTAATCCATGTTCCTGATGCTACACTTAATGCTCTGAGATCCTTCTCGACTCCCTTTTTGTCTTGCCCACATATTAGAACCCACAAGACCATTCAATAGATATTCAATAGGACGCATGGTCAGGCTGGTCTCAGGCTACATCCACACTAATACAATTTCCGATTTAAACTGCCTCATAACTAAAACAATCTGTGTCCACACGAGCGGTTGAGCACTGCATCAGTAATATCTCAGTACGGATCTCAGTACGGTAATATCTCAGTACGGATCTCCATCCGTACTGACACCTGAAAACGCATATCTTACGACCATTCACAGACACTGAGCATGTGCACGCGGGAGTAAACAGGAAGCAGATTGTCTTCTGCAGTTTGTTGCTTATTCACAGGAAATACTACAAAGAAGAAACAGCAATGTTGAAAAGTAAAAGCAGGCATTTCTTTTCTTGGACTGGTGGAACTGTTACTGACACTCAGTGATTATGACACTTTGCCTTCACTGCTGGTAGTCCAGTTGTGACTGATGGAAAGCAATTCAACCAACAAGGAAAGGACAAAGGAAGCGAATTTGGATGATCATTTTAAAATGCAGTGTGAATGACAGGTGTAAACGTCACAGCAGTGATGCGTTTTAAACCTAAACGGCCACCAATGGAATCACTAGACACAACAGGCTAATCTTTTTCACAGGCCGTAGACAAACATGTATTTATAATTCTTTGGTCATAATTATTTTCTCAAAAACTGACACACAAATCATGACCCTGTCTTTCAAAGTCTTCCTCAGAGCTGCATGGATGGTAACTTGAGTAATATGAATAGTTATTCCTCTCTGTCTTTTTGTGAAAGCAATTCAGATTTGTTTACTCTCACATCCAATAAATAATGCAATCTTTCAGTTTGTCTGCCTCTTCTTTGTTTAGAAGCGGTAATTCTGTGTCATGTGCTGATTTCATTTTTTTTTTTTTTTCCAGCTCTTTAATCCACTGAGTCTTGTAATTTGTGCAGGGGGATGCTGCCCGAAGCGTCCTTCAATCACAGGTTAGTGTGCCACTTGTCATCTGCATCCAGGCCTGTTATTGAGAGGCTTCCCTCAGGCCGCCTCTTTGTCTTTAGCGGCTCGATTAAATAAGAGTGACACCTGGCATGGATCCTCAGCTGTAATGGCACTTCTTTTCATTCCATCTCCTCTATCAGCATAATAGACCTCTGATGAAATTTTCCAAACCTTTTTTTTTCTGTTTCTGTGCGCTTCATTGAACTGTGTGAGGGGATGAAAGAAACATGTCATGGGTTCATGAGACTTTAATGCTATAGCAATTTAAGAGGATGCATTGAAATGGGAATTAATAACATCTGGAAATAACAGACTGTCTGCAATCTTCATGTGCTGTATGTGTCATAGGAAAAAAAAAATCTGAAATTACATGAGCACTCTAATCACATTAAACGTATGGTTAAAGACTCATGTACACTTGGCATGTTGAGGTGGTGGTGGGAGGTGATATTTTTAACCTCGCCGAGGCAGTGGCAAATATTGTGCACAATAGTTTGCTTCTATTCCTGGAAGCAGGGCTGTGTTGGAAAGAAAGCCTTCTTGTGGTGGTTTACAGTTACACATTGTCATATATAATGCATTTTCATGCACCTTTTGTAATGCAAAAGAGGCATGATGAAAAGAATTTCATCATTGAGAAATGGGATTCCAGCTGCCCCTCCTCCCATGGTCATGAGTGTTGCTGGAGGTGCAGCCTTGCACACTGGTGGGGAACCCCCCACCCCCCCCCACCACCACACACAGACACACACACACACACACACACACACACACACACACACACACACACTCCAATCTTGTTGATCTCTGACATACTTGGCCTTTTGATATTTCATGTGCCTCTTCTATGCAATGGAGTGATGGGCAGGGTGATGCAGGGGTGGGATGGGGGTTTGTTCATAGCTGGCAACCCTGTTATTAAACCAATTCTTTTTCCTAGTAAACTGAGAATACTGTGGGTGTGTGAGCGAGAGAGAGAGACGAAACTACAGGATTTGCCTTTTCACTGTTGGCACATTGATGAAAGATATTAATTATTCACATAGTATCTTGCTTACTGTACCAGTGCACACTTCCTGACCTTGCACATTTTGAGCATATTTAACTACTTTCTATTGTTCCATCTTTATTCATGAATGCTAATTCTGCAAGAATTGCAAACAGTTGAATTTCAGCAGTAGCTGCTTGCACATGTTCTGTTCTTGATCGATTTGCTCTGTGCTGCCTTGGGTGACATCATAGCAAAAAATGTAAAAAAAAAAAAAATTTAAACTGGTTGGTTGATATTACATCTCTCTGTTGACTCTTGCCATAGGGTAGTCAAGATCTTCCAAAATGTAAGTTATCAGTAGAGATGGACCGATATCGATTTTTGGGGGCAGATGCCAATAAGTTAAAAAATATAAATCAACGATAATAGCAACAATAATTGTCCATTAAATATATGTTAAACAATTAATAAAATTGGCAATGATTCCTAAGACGTCAGTGTCAAAACCTTATGACAAAGAAACCTAATTGGAGCTTGATATTTTACAGTTTAACCATAAACTTTACTATAAATACCTATAAATAGAAATAAAACACAAATAGAACCAAATATATAGAACTTGAATTAAGATTGTAGTCAAAGTATGAAATACATCACAAACAATTTTTCATGTTGTGATTTACAAAATTGGTAATCCACTTGGTTGTTATTTTACCTTTCATCCCACTAATACTATCCAGATAAACATGACGTGTTCAGCGGAAATTCCACTGAAATGATACTGCCCACACACTGTCAATCATGTAATCATGTAGAGTTCTCCTTCCTTCACAGCCATGTGAAAAAACATATGAAGCGTTCATCCCACGCCTGTGCGCGTGTTTGACTGCCTGCCAGAGTCTCACATTCACATTACTCACCGTCATACAGATAGCGGGTTTGTTTGGCATGAGCGCTTCAAATGAAGGTCTGATGCTCTGTTTATCTATCATTCACACATAATTTCATTATTTTCATAGCACCTACAGTACAGTTGGCAGCATTTATCAGAGCCGTCAGCGGGCTTTCTTCTGTACAAAGCATATTTAATATTTTAATAATACAAATTGGAGCTAGACATCCTGCACAAGAATACAAAATACACAAAACCAAACCAAGAAAACTTTCACAAAACACCCAACAGTTTTATTCATCTCATGTCCTGTGATTATTTCCAGCAGCTCAGAGTGAAAAAAGCTTTGGTTTCTCAAAGGGAAGCAAAAACATGGGGAAGGTAAAGCACAGTAAAGCTTAAATTGAGGCCATTATTGAGGGCAGTGAGGGAATAGTGTGGCTCGACTCAAAACCAAAAAAGCATAGGCAGAAACAGTTCTAGTTTGGCCAGATGAACAGTGATGGCAGCTCCGATAAATCTCTTCAATGATCTAAAGCTACAGAGCATTGACTCCCCACCCTCAGCTGCCATTTAGACAAGATATCTGTCCTATATTTTAATGTTGGAAGTGCAGTCATTTGATGTTACCATGTGTTTAAACCCTGACTGGCATTTTTTTTGTCTTATTATACATAAAGAAATGACTTGTGACATTTTAACAACTTTGAAACGGGTTTTCTTCCTGACAGTCGAGGCAGCTGTGGCTAATTATCGGAGTTAATGGTAAGTTGAGAAAAAATTCTTTGCTTCGCCAACAACGGATTCATCATCAGCTGCACCGTGCAGCTGTGGGGAGGTTTATGTTTTATGTAGACAGATTATAGAAATGTGGAGCTGCTGTGAATGCAGGTGTATTACCCTCTATCCTGGACACACTGTCTCTTCTGCTTCACAGATATAATTAATTGTGTGACACTTTTACAGTACGCTTTGTTGCCAAGGTAATCCCTTCTTGAACGATGCTAATTGTATGGACTTTTAGACACAGTAACTGGTTTTCCCCAGTGCTAAGCAGGACATAAAAAAGGGCAGAGGAACAGGAGACAGCGTTCCACCTTCTAAATTAGGCCAGAATCGCAGGCTCTTAGAGCTCCGTAGGATTTCAAAGAACTCCGGCGCAGTATCATTCTGCTATACATGCTATTATATTTCTTGCAATGATTCAGACAGAAATTGCCTGGGTGGGGAAATGCTCGGTCACTTTTAGGTTAAACAGAGAGAAATTGTGCATTCAGCAAATAATATTCACTCCTGTTAATGTGTATTGAGGGACAGGGAATGCATTCCTGTATCCCTGCATTGTTAAATTGTGCTGACTGTCGGTCTAGTTGTGATTTCTGATTTGTTTGACAAAAGAAACAAAGTGTTGCTGGTATTGTGTGTTGATTACCTCGCTGCCATGTGATAAAATCCAAAAGCAGATTTTGACTGAATATGAGAAATGGCACAGTTAAAACAGTAGTCTAGCAATGACCAAATATTACATTTCTATTCATACTTGCACAGATGCAAACCATGAATGCAATCATTTCAAATTTGTCCCTTCTCGTTTTGTTTGAGCCTACAGGAAATAATGCGGGAAAGGAAATGTAAGTAAAAGAGGTTCTGTGATGAAATTCTGAATTAATGGACATAAGCCAAACCTGCCCCTCTCTGTATCACTCTATCACAGATTAGAACACATTATCCCCCCTCACACAGCTCGGAGAGAGAGAGAGAGTGCATGTGCACAACTGAATCTGTGCTGTTTGTTGTACTGTTTCAGGCTGGAGCTGCAGCTCATGTTTAGTAAGCTCACTCTCATTATATCAGACCCTGGGGAGAGAAGGGACCTCTCACTCCATACTATCAAAGCCATGGTGCCGCCTTAGAGGACATGCTTCAGTATGAATAGAGGCTGTAGAGCACATTCAAAAAGAAGCATGCTCAGTCCTCATCACCTCTCTCAGTGGGAAGCTGCCAACATTCAAGGTTTTGATCAAGCCTCGCCGTATTGGCTGTGGTTGACAGATATACGAGACCGTAGTTGTTGTGGGAATAAATAGCTTGATTTGCATAATGCATCACCAACAAATTCAGTTTTCACAGTGAGTGGAAGAACTTCCTTTTGCCCGCGTGCAGCATTCATATATCGTCTGCGATTGTATTTCATAGGACAAACACAATTATGTAAACCGGGTATTTACCTCAATACCACTGAAAGATGATATAATTTTCTTTTTGTGTGTGTCTAGCACTCTGTCACTATGTAGTGTGTATTTTTTGGCTGTTTTGAATAAGCTCTACAGCACCCATTGTCCACCAAAAGCGTATTGCCACTCTTTTCAGCAATCATAATTCACCTGATACTCGGAGCGCTTACCTCCTGAAATCCCAGCCATATTGATCCATCTGGAGCCGAGCAACATCGCCATAAACAGGCTAATCTAACATAAAAGCTGGCCCCTCAATGCGCCAGCCTGTTGAAACGATTCAGTTGTGCCTGGTAGCAATGAATAAATAAATAGATAAATAAGACACACAATCCCAGGTTTCAATCCTGCCGTGCATCCCGACTGCATTTGTGACTAAAGGCAGCAAATCTGAGATGGGAGATTATTTGGAATAACATCCTCTACGGTTTGCAGGTCTGGAAATGGAGATGACTGAGAGGGGAGGGTAGCTATAATCAGTCAAATTCATGTCTTCTCTCTGTCTCCACCATGCACCTTGCATTTGAAGTTTGTGACCTTTTTGCCATTCTCACATGTGATTAATTGCTGCTTTGGCTGTCCACTTATCATCTGTGTGATAATTACTTACGGAATGACTTGACTTGATTCAATGACCTGAATACTAGTCAGGCCACACTTACAAACCTCTCCTTTCACCCCTTGCCATGTTCCTGCCGACTGGCTGCAAGTAGACTGAGGTTAGTGCAATAAGAGTAGTGGGGGGGCTCAGATAACCTTACATCTGTCTGGATTACAGCAATTCATTTTAACCTTCAGCCGCCCTTGCCAAATCCCCTCTTTAACACTTAAATGGGCTATGAAGGCACCAGTACAGTATGTAACACAACCTGTACTGTTATCACCGCTGTACAGTTTACAGAAACATGTAAACCTTTAGAGAAAACATATGGTTTAAGTGGAAGTATAAGGGGAAATTCGGGCTTTGAGATTTCCCTTGAGATGTGTTGAATTAAAAAACATATTTTTGAATGATTTTCTTTGATGAATTCTTTAAACCCACAGCTGTGTTCCCCTCCTTTTTTGGCCATTATTAATTCATTGACATTTTGCTCAGTTGGAAATAATCAGGATGTTGAGGATTGGATCAGTGATTGCCTGCAGTGAACAGACTCATGTTTAATATGGTTAAAGCAGAATGTGGTTCCTCTCGCCATTTTCTTTCTCCTTGTAGCTGTGAACTGTGTTGTTTTTCAGTTGGGTGGATTCGGGAGACATAATACAGTATGTTTAACTCAGAGTAAAGAAACTACACCGTCCCCATTAGATGCCACAAGACCTTTTGGTTCTGTTTCACACACTTATCTGCACTTGGAACAATCAGTCTTAAAGAGCATTAGGAATGTTGATCAGTGTTAATCCACAGTCCTCCCTCAAGTCAGACTGAATCTTTTCATCCTTAATTCTCATTGAACAGTAATTTAATCCTCAATGAGACTTTCCTACGCAACATGAGCTCAGTCTGAGTCCGTAACCACCGTCTGTTTTTCCCTTTTCCCTTCCAAAGCAAACCGTGTTTATTCCCAAAAAATGTCTGTTGTATAAAGAATTCACAGTTGCATTCATGATTAATATGAATATTACATATCTTCTTCCTCTATACGCTAATAAACAGATGGAAGACTGTAAACACTTTGAATTATATATTAAAGTTTCCGCAGTAAAATAAAACAGGATGCCAGCGCAGTATGTTTGAGTGAGAGATCCTAAAAACTGCAGGAGATATTTATCAATTACTTTCAGTATTTGGATGAATTCTTTAATCAGTAATACATGGTTTCTCTTTTTTTCGCCTTCCTTAACAAAGTAATCATAATTAGATACCTAATCATGCATTTCATTCTCAGCCCTGTAGGATTTTGTTGCATTTATTCTACGCAATAAAAAAATGGGTTTCCCACAATAATTGTCACCTCTCAAAAAAAAAAAAACTACTTCGTAATCAGAAGTCTTTAGAGCTTCCTGCACATCTGCTTATTGAAGTCTTGGTATCGTTTTTTAAAAATCTTTTTTCCGGGTAATGTGCTTCATGAAGAGCAGAGCTGCTCCCACCATGGCTCTGGCAGTGAGCTGGTAGCCTCTGCCAGCACTCCTGGTCTCTGAACTGACTGTGACCAACACCAAAAAATATCATGTCAGTAGACTTGAGTAGGAATTGTTCTGGTGGAAGAAAATGAGGCAGAGTGTGTCCTCCTTTTACATTTCACAGTGTCGAAATTGTAATTTTCCTGCCATAGATCAGTTACATATGCAAAACCGTGTCTGTGGAAAACTGGCCTGCTTCGAACTCATAGCATATTCTAGTCCCCTGCTGCCATCAGTGCAATTAATGATCTTGCTTACAACATTAGCGCCACAATCATGAAAAATCGTGCCGTAGCACCAAGTCCCCCAACATACTGAGTTCAATTTATCAAGGGCTTCATGCTCATTGGCAATGTCAAACTTGGTCTCAGCATTATTGAGTGCCTTGGTAATCAAGTACCTGCCATATGCTCTCAGAAGTGATTATCTTTTCGAACATACAGCTCACAAAGATATATGATTTATCTTGAGATTCAGTAAATGACTCATCTTGCTTTTGAAAAAAATCTATGAAGTGTCTTTGTTAATTCATTGTTCTGTCAGTGCATGGGCAATTGTATCTGACTAGGATTTTTAACTGTATATTCAACACAATGCAAACACAGTGATGTCTGTAAGACAAAGATTGGAACTTGAGCAGAAATTCTCTTCTTTTTTCTCTGCTGTTTTCCTATCAGCAGACATAACAGCCAGTCAAAATGGTATTCATGGAATTCAACACTTTATAATTGTTTTATAGATATTTGGGATCCTAATCTAATTTTTTCTCTAACTACTGAAACTTGATGATCATGTCTAGCAGCAATTCTTTATGAATGCAGTCTGTGAAACTTCAAGGTTGTTCCAACAGTTCAATTGTTTGCCAACCTGTCTTATCACAGAATCGATTGCACCTCAAAAGGCCATTCTTTAAAATTGTAGCCTATTAAAAGTCTTATTGGGGGGGGGGGATCATTGTGTTATATAGTTCAGTGGGATGTGAATATGGTGAGGATTTAGAAAGACAAAAATCAGGGTGTATATGTTGCATCAAGAAAGGGATCATCAATCAACAGGCAGGTCTCCTTGACATTTTAAATCACTGCAGTGCCAAAGAGCATTATCTGTCCTCATCTTCTAATTTCAGACAAAGTATGGAAAAGAGTTTGATATTCCTGTTTTGACAGATGGTGTACGCAACCCATATGTACCACTTGTTTTGTTTATTTGCATCATCAACAATCATACACATTCGTTGGTCTCCCAGCACTGTAGCACGTAAACACAGGACATGACCACCAGTTTGTCCATTTATTGTCATCAGCAGACAATCCTGTGGATGTTAAACCCACACCAAAAAATATTTAGTAGCACATTAAATCAAAAAACAAATTCTGTCTCGTCAAAAATAATAGGAAAATCAAATCCAATCAATTACAAAGCAGCATCTGTGCAATTCTGTAGCATTAATAGTATGCTTCTGCAAATACTGAGACTGTATGATCCAATGGTAGGGAGTGCCCAGCAGTTCAGAGTGCTAAGGGTTTTTAGCAAAGAGTAGTAAATGTCCGAAAGATATACAGCTTCTCACATTAAATCAATCGTTAATCATTTTTCTGTAAACAAAACCAAGGCGCCGTAACAATAAGTGGTACAGGTCAGATGAAACTGCACTGTTCTGCCCATGCTGTAAGTACTGCAGTGCAGACAGACTCCAACAGTAAACCAAAAGAAATCTTCCGCTACACCTTGTAGTGATGAATGGTGGCCACTTTAAGTTAATTCTAACTGTAAACATAATGACACTGATTTAAATGATACCTCACTGGAGTGACAGAGATGTGTGTAGTGCAGAGCAACATGCTACAGAGACATACCATAGGGGTTACGTGTCTCATTATATATAGTGCTCCCTATTCTAAGACCCCTCGAGCCCTCTCTACGTGCCCTGTTACTAGATTCAAAGTATCAAAAAGCTGTAGATTCAATTGAAACCAATCAAATACAAATGTCTTATGGGTATTGCCCACTACAATAGGACAAACAGTGTTTTTGCCCGTAATCATGGCCTGAAATGTTGCTTTGAGTATTATACAACCTTTTTGACTTTTATTATAATACTGATGGTCCAGAGTGTGTCGTGACAGGAAATGCTCATCGTAGATAATAGAATGTGAAGTATTGCTGCTCTATATGTGCATTCTATGCAAGCATAGACATAATAAACATACTGTAGCATATTCATCATATAAGATATCTTAGTGGCCAGCATTGGCCACAATTGTGGCATCATATACATTTCAGAATTTACATATGTTCATATGTACATGCACATCTTGTGCAACATATTTCTAATCTTTTAGAACTTTTGTTCATCCACGTATTTTGGCATCCAACATCTTGCAATAGACGTGGTCCTACTCAAGTGGTCTATTTACAAAAATCAAAACTACATGAGCCCATTTCACAGGTCTGAAATCAGATTTTTTTTTTGTACAGCAGTGACAAAAATAAATAACAGAACGTGGCACTATTCACAAAGTGATAATTTTCATTCAAGATCAGTCAATAATGTGCACAGGTGTTGTCAAGCATAGAAGATGAGCTCAGGAATCTGTCCCCCCTGCACCCCTGTGCCGTTAGTGCTGTCAGAGGAGCACTGGAACTGAAATGTCACTTTCCCACACTGCACCTCCGTCATGCCTTCCTGTCCAAAGTAGCTCAGCTCGTTTCCATCCAGAACCACACTGGCAGTGTAGAATGTATCTGGCTCGATCTGGACTGGATACTCAAACCACACCGTAAAGGTGTTGCTGGAACCATCGGAGAAGTATTTGCTGAGATATTGTCCCAGCAGTACTCCTTGACGTTTCAACTCAATTTTGGCACTGTACTCTGCTGAGCCACAGCTAGATCCGTACAGTCCAAACCCAGCAATGAAAACTCTTTTATCTACCGCAAACTGTATACTGTCACAGCGGCCCCGATAGCGCCACTGGTTGCTTCTATAGGCACAGGACTGGAATCTGTGGCAGCGCTGGGGCGCTAGGCCCTTCCTGGGCTGGCTGACAAACTGCAACTCAGGTTTCTTGGCTGCTGTGTACCACAGGAAGATGTCATTAGTCTCATTAAGCGTCAACACGCCCGACTGGGCTGCTCCATTGGCAAAATCATCCAAAGCCATTGTAGGGATACGTATCAGGTACATGGCCTTGCCCAAAACCTTGCGCTTGTTGTCAGTTGAAAAGTTAAGCTCCTGTCTCTGGCACTCAGCTTCAGCCCAGCTGAGCGCTGCCTCAAATACCACTATCTCTTTAGCGTTGAGTGTCTCTCGCTGTAGGATACTCTCCAGGGTCTGGGCGTCGATGTCACAGAAGCCCTCCGAGCGTAACGCCAGCTCTGCCTGAGCATCAATCACCTCCCAGCAGCGCTGTGTCAGCTCCGGCTCCTCGAACAGGCAGCTCTGGGAGAGTAACACGCAGGCATTCTTGGCACTCAGGCTGGTCTCCAGGAAGTTGACGCAGGCACGTGCCAGGTGAGGGACAATGTACTTCTTGGCAGCATAAAGAGTGGCCAGCACTGTGTCGGCACTCAGGTCAATCTCATCACAGTAAATGTACCTGTTGACATACAAATTAAATTTTCTCAGCTTTATAGACAAAGCACCAAATACAACATCCAAAACCAAACACATGACATGCAATGGAATATGGTGTTAACATGTTGGTTAAGATGATAATCGTTATAAAATAGTACCAATTTATATGTAACATAACTGTAATAGCCATGTTGGAATAAAATAATCTGCTCCTCAGAGTGAAATCACTGTGCAAACGAATCAAACTCCTACACCTTCGTCTACCACCTTCTGAAGCTTGCCTGCAAGGATGCATAAAATATAAAATAGACATTGTTATGTAAGCTCTCTATTACAGTGTAAGTGCTAAACACTTTTTTACAAGACGTGCTAAAGACAGATGTAAGCCAGTTTTACCAAACATCGCTTTTTTCGCCAACATGAAATTGGAATTGCCGTTATGTACATGGATGACATTATTTGTTTAAAGAAGAAAGAGTCACATCAAAAGAAGAGGGCCAGCTGAATAAAAGTGCAGGATGTGGAAGAGGAGAAAAATCCTTACTTCAACATTGCCAGAAATGCTGCTGGTTCCACATCTGGAATATGGATTTCATCATTGTTTTCTGCCAGTTCACCATAAAACATGGCATGGAACACTGAGCTGCCCACAGCCAAAACATACTGCCGGAAGGAGAAGAGAAAAAAAAGTGACAGAGGGAAGAGCGAAAAAAGAAAATATGCAATAGTTTGACAGCGATTTCATTGAAAACCACATGACATTTTGAAAAAATATATCATTTGAAATAGGATATGTAGCTCTCTCTCTTATATACAACACAAATCTCTCTCTGATTATTGAACGGTGCTTCAATTCTAATCACTTGAGAGATAGACCCTGTTAAGTTTCTCACATAATGAGCAGTGCTCAGTCAGTAACTATTTTGCCTGAGGACAGGGAGGCAGATTTCTAATGAACACACTTGCTTCTGGTAAAAAAAAAACAAGAAAAAGGAAGAAAAAAAACTGGAAATCCTAATAACACAACTGAACAGAGTGCAAGAAAAGTTCAATTTTCAGAAATGAATGACTTATCTGATGAAATCAGATGCAACATAAGAACACTAATTAGTTCAGTAATAACACTACAGGGCTGTGAATCCTGTAATTGTACACATTTAATGTTTTAGGCCTTTGTGAGCATGTCTGTTTTATATATATATATGTGTGTGTGTGTGTGTGTTTGTTCTTATGCATGACAACTGTGTAGGTGGGTATGTGGGTGGTAAATATTTTCTCCAAAGGCATACAGACTCTCTTGAGTGATTTAAATTGCAGTAAATCCATTCTAAAGCTTGTGTGTTTCTGAAAACAATGCGCTAGTTGTTTCACACTGAAATTTCATTTTTTGAAAGACCGTTCACAAGTCTTTTATATGAAATTAGAGACTAGAATATAGATAATGCATATTAGAAAGAGATTAGTTCCACCTCTTGACCCATTGTGTTTTACAGATGTTCACATATATTACAGGTTTTAGCTGCTGGCTGCATCCTCCATCTTGGAAGGATATAACTTTGTTATCTGACTTCCTGCCAAATGGACACAATAAAGATTGTAGTGCCGAACGTCATTTTATTCCATTGGAATAAAGTGCAGTCTAGTCATCCACAATGACCCAACATAACTGCATTCAATAAATGCACTGCAGCTTCCAATCATAGATGATAAATTTTGATCCCATATAAAGAACAAAAAAAGATGTGCCATACAGGGCTCATCAGACAGTGCACATTTGGAGTGGCTATCCAAGCCAAATTCATGGCTACAGAATCACTTACCAGGTATAATTTTGAACATTGTAATCATATTCGCTTATAGAAGACATCATGATGTGGCATGTGTTTTCTTCACAACTATGAACCATAATCAATCATTTATGTGAACATCTTGAAAGAGTTATGAGGTCAGAGGAGGACGAGACAAAGAAGTCAGAGGATGTCGACCTGTGGGTAGGATAGACCGATTAAATGTGGGCCCATTTATAATAATCAAAACCATTTATATTAGAGTCATTGTTCGATTGTTCCAAAATTCACAAGCTAATCAAGAAAATGAGTACAAAAAGGTTTCTATGGTGTGAGAGGCTGAGTTGAATCAACCATAATCTCTACGTTATTATTGTAACTGTGTTTAAAAGTTGAGTAATTGCACAGCGGGTTTTTGAAAAGCTGAGCTGAAGCGGAGACAAAAGCGATCCATTCTGTGAGCTGACTGCCGGAGAGGATATCCCTTCCTCCTTCGCTCACTCTGTGCCTCTATCTTTCAGCCTCATTTACATAAATAATTGAGGACTGTCTCGAAAAGACACATGGTGCGGAAGTGAGAGTGGAGCACAAAGGATTTCAGTTTCATTACTGCTGGCAATGAGTTAGATTATTTTTATGCTGATATGATGCTCACAATTCTTTGTTCGGATTGTGTGTGTGTGTGTGTGTGTGTGTGTGTTAATTTCCTCCCTGCTACCGGGATTTTACTGGTGAATGAATATCTTACCCTGTGTCCTGGCAGCCGCTGGGGTTTTCCAGGCTGACCCACCACAAAGTGAACATCTGCCATCAGCTCATTGTTGAACATTACCGAATTTCTACAAAGGGCAAGAGGCACAAAAACCAGGAGATGATGAATCTACATACTGTTAATTATTCTGTCCATTTGCTTGGAAAGGAAAAGGGTGAGACAGGAAACATATCTTACATGTAAAGCAAACATATCATGCAAAAATAGTAACGTGTTTGTGTGTGTGTGTCTTTGATGCTTCTCTAAGAATAGTGTTTAATGATTGTTTGAAGTGTCCCAATTGCTTCATGTGAGACTGAAAACATTTTATTGGTCTTAGAGCGCGCACCAAAATCATTTTTCAACGTAAACTTTTATAACTCCATAAAGACAGACAGACAGACCAGACAATGAACTGAATGGAAAATCCCCGCTGTGAAAGAATGGGACCAACAATAAAGCGGTGTTCATATATTATTGAGTAGTGGAACATGTCACAGGGGTGGGTAAACAGCCCCGTGATGTTCTGGAGCGACAACAAAGCCAGGTTGGAAAAACACACATTTTGCCCTGGACAGCTGGGGTCTTTTACTGATAGGCCAAGGTAAATATTTTGCCTCTAGCACAGAGCAGCCTCTGCCTGTTGTGGATATCAAACACACCCGGTGCCTGACCGCCCTCTGTTATGTCAGAGTGGCCAAGTCTGCAGGAGCAGGAGAGGGTGTAAACAGAGATACCCCCAGCAGATTGAGGGCAGGGCAGGGGGAACACCCACCCATACTCCCCCTCGCACACACACACAAACTCACACAGACCTCAATATACATGAGCAATTAGCTTAACTAGGTGCTTTTTTATAACACATTTTTACATGAAATGAATGTTCTGATCATAAATTTGGCATTTAATATATAGTTGAACTGTGGATGAGGAATCCACAGTAAAGGCTCGCTGGATCGCACATACCTTTCTCTAATAGTGGAGTAGAGTCCCTGCCAGTTACAGTTCTGTATGGTGTTGTTGTTGTTGAGGTTCTGCTGCTGGTACTGTTGCACCGTGGTGGTGGATGCCGGCTTTTTGGTGGGAAAAATGTCCGCTGCCATCTTCTTTTTCTTCTTGCTCCTCAGAGTGATTATCTCATAACAGACGGGAGGCAGCTTGGAGCTGCCACTGGCATTGCCTTTCTTGGAGCTTTTACTTGACTTGCTTTTCACTGACTCGGGAAGCATTAAGAAGAAAGTCAGACATTTCATGTTCCTTCCCTTGGCATCGACCATGAGTGTGTTCAACTGCCGAGCAGTGGGCGTGCATGCAGAGAACACATTCACCAGCGTCAGGCAGGTGTGAGGGAGGACTTGGGAAGAGGACAGCAGAGACTTGAGCTGAACTCGGCAGCGCAGTAGTCAAAGATCCTGTATGAGGTTTCACCTTTCGGGAACTAACTCTCTTGCTTTGCCCGTTGATGTTTTCTTTTTTTCTCACTCTTCTGAAGAGGCAGGCTCAGACTGGTGATCCCAGGCACTTTTCCAGTGTGAAGTTTGAACTGCTGACGGAGAAGCTCTTGGGGTTCCCATCCCTGCTTGTCCAGAGTGATGTGATCAGCTCTTCAAATCCTTTTTCTTTTTCTCCTCGGACTCCTTGCCTCGCTCACTCACTGCTCTGCTGAGGGTTGGCCTGACAGCCCCAGATTTAGTACAGCTGCAGTGGTCCTCGGTCGGGCAGCGCGTGTGTTTACTCAGTTCCTTTCATTTGCCACTTTTATTCCTCCTGTGATTCCCTCGGTCTCTCTTCCTTTGTGGATCTACGATTCTTTCTCCGGCTCTTGTTCTTTCCCCCCGCCTCCCTCTCCTCCATTGAGCAGAGTCATCTGCAGGATGCTGTCGCCGTGGAGATGCTGTCTTGCTCTGCTCAGCTGCTCGTTCTGCTGACTACAGAGGTTGAATGGGAGAGTGCAGAGGAGATAGAGAACCCCCCCCCCCCCCCGCCCCTCTCAGCACAGTGCACGGCTCCCTCTGGAGCTCAGCCAATGGCAGCACGCAGCCTTCATGATTGGCTTATGGAGCCTAGTGCAGCACATACTTGAATATGCAATAGTCAATGTCTCTATTAAAGTGACAGCCATGCTCCAAAGGAACAATATATTAATCTATAGTTGTTTTTCCTCTGTTTGCCTTATCTGAAACCACAGCATTCACTTTGCACTAGAGCTAACACACACTCTGTGCTATTAATCAAAAGGGCAATGCAAATGTACATGCTCTTTTTTAAGGGCAGAATTTGCTTAATTCATGCATCCTCTGACAGTCATACGTCTTTTTTTAATGAGCTTTGCACACATGTATACATACAGTTGAATTTACAATTCTTTGTTCTTCTCTGCTTTGATTGGACTTCTGACCTCTAAACCTCTTTTGCCATTCAAGGAACTTTTTGGATGCAAGTCCACATATTTACAGCAGAATCATCAAATCGATTACACAATACACAAACTATTCTTATCCTACTAGAATTTGACAATGTGGAATTTTGCAATTAGCTGATATTCATGTTTCTCTCAATATTTGCGATATGAATTAACATCCAGTTTTAGCATTGCAAACTTGTGAAACTGCTGTGCAATATCATCAATGTTCTCTCTTTTGAAAACCAACTGCCTCCACTCCCAACCAAGAACATACACATGTACTTAAGCTTTCTTGTTAAGTCATCTCTTCAGGAGAGTACATGGGGCTATAAATGTAATGCACTCTTTGCACAATGTATAATGCATACAGTTCCTTTGCTCTTCTTGTCTAGTTGGGCCTGTGCACAGTGGGTATTCTATTTAAAGCGCCGGGATGATTTAGCTTTTTGGTAGTGATTTCACATGTTAGGAAATGCTGTCAGATGCAACAGTAGTTTGGTATCTCTTATTTTATGGTGTTGTATTGAAATGACTGTACTACTGCTGTATGTAGCTTGCATTGAAAATAGTATTTCCTTAAGTAGCACTGTTACTACCGTTAAAAGTAGCAGTAAAAATTAAATTGCTGATTACATCAGATTCTAATTTTTAAGATTGCAAGACAAAAAGAGCTGAATGAATAAAGGAAATGTAACTGAGAAAGTCTTTCCTTGAAGCACTGTCACATTGATTTTTCCATAAACCCTAATTAACTGTCTCAGTGTTTGCTGCACTGAGGAGCATTGGACCACTAAGCCCCCTCGTACAGCGTGTGCCGTGGAACAGAAATTTGCTATGGTAACATGGAGCTAACATTACAGGGCACCATACTCTAAATTGCAGGCCACTAGAGATGTTACCTTGGTAACCACATCCACAAGCAACAGCAGGATAGAAATGTAGTGTACAGACCTAAAAACAATGATGATAGTGAAGTATGTCCTAATGTTGCTCTGCAGTGTTTAACAATTAATTATTTCACAGTGAACAATAAGCAATCTTAATCTACAGGTGTTTTATATTTACGCTATGAATTTTCTGCTGTGTGTTTACAAACCACTAAACTGAAATGTTTCAAAAGCATTGTTGACGAATGGTGACAGAGTAAACATGTAAAACCAACAGTTTTAGTGATTTATCTGGCATCGTGGTCTAGCAGCCCATATGATAAAGAGGATGTCATTCTCTATTACTGTGAACGGCTTCCTGCTTTCTTTAATTACATTTACTCTCCATTCATCAGCAGAAAATGTAATTGTGTTATTCACACAGTCCGAGGTAGGAGTGAGAGGAGGAAGTAATGATGGTGTTGTCACGGTGTCAACATCACCTTTGTCTCACACTTTGTCATCTCGCAGTCACACATTTCCACAGAAAAATGAAAACATTAGAATGACTGTAGTAGCACAGCAATCAGCAGTACAGTCGACAAAGGCTGTTAGTTCTCATTTAATTTTTAAAGATTAATTTGGCACAAGAACAAGCTGTCCCATATGCACAAATGTTAAAAGAGATATTTTGAAATAATCCATGCTCAACACATCTCACCTGTCTTTGTTTTATGGTTTTGAAATAATGTCTCTGAAACTGTGGACACTAGGACACATTTCCCCTCATAATTTGGTGCTTGGAAATACTCCAGCCTCAGTGTTAACTTCAAAAGATGAAGTTAAAAAGCAGCAGAAGTGCCTTTGTTGATTTCTTCTGGATGACAGTACTCAGTGCAGCATCTTGATCTTGAAAGTAGTTGCACCAGAATACCTTCATCTTTTAAGATTTAACAGCAGTCACAGTGAAATACATAAAAGACATGAAAAAATAGAAATAGTCAGGTACCTTTAAAAAAAATTTGTTGTTCTGTGTCTTAAGGAGTTTGTTTCCTATCGTTATTCAAGAGCACTCTCTCTCATTGAGAGCATTTTTAAAAATGTTATTTCACGTCCAATTTTTTTTCACGTTTATTATTGTAACTGTGTTTAAAAGTTGAGTAATGCAGAGCGGGTTTTTGAAAAGCTGAGTTGAAGCGGAGACAAAAGCGTTACATTCTGTGAGCTGACTGCCGTATTCCCTCAGAACCCTGCCCTCCCTCTCTCTTGCCCCTGCTCGCCTGCAAATTTGAATGCATAGTATGACGTTGTCCAGTGAAATGATCACTGCCTTGACCAGGTTCACTCACCAGCACGGATCACCCAAGTCAAAGACTTCAAATAAGTATTGTAATTTAATTGGTAAAGTCATATTTGCAGCATGGGAGCACATTCATGATAATATGTTAATTATAGCCCATTATGCAAACACCATTGCTAGGCAACGATCAACGAAATGCCAACGTGATGGTAGCGTTGTTAATGGGAAAAGTATCAACACTGTTTAAATTTTTTGTCCACAAGCTCAAATAGTTTCCATGTATTGCGTGCAAAAAATGTGCATATATTTACAGTACATATTTTCCTATCAGAAAAAAAAATCGTGCATTAGTGGCTTTTAGACAGTGCATTGCAATGGCTGGCCTGCGCTCATAGTAAGCTGCTTTTGGTAGTTATATTAGTGATCATGAGTTCGGTAGTAATATTTTTTTCATTTTCTACTTTCTTCAAAACCCTCTGAAGTCAGTGGTGATGTTGTCGAGGTGACTGTTGCCTCTCCTGGTGAGATGCAGCCCTGTGTAGTGGCAGGGCTCTTCTGCAGAGAGACACCTGCTGAGAGGCTTGGATGAACTGTGATGCAGGCCCTGGCACACGGAGGCAGGGACAGGATCCAGCAGCTCGTCCAGCGTTCAGCCCCAGCACCCACAGCTGCCTGCCCGCTTCTCCGCCACCATTAAAGCAGGCAACGACACCTGACAGGTGGAAGGGGCGGAAGTGATGGCGCCTGCCCAGAGATGGAGCTCCGAACTCTGAAAAAAGAGAGCTGTTAAGTCAGCGGGGTCTGGGAGAGACAGCCGGCAGTCATGCACAAACACTTTGCGTGTGTGTGTGTGTGTAGATAAATGTCTATATGCAAGTTAATGTGTTCATGAAACTGAAACTTATTTTTGACCGTGGCTCTGTTGCTCTTTTTCTGTTCGTTTACAAGGACCATCATATTTAGCCCCTGTTGCATTATCAGCTTTGGAGTTGAATAAACAAGATAAACACTCTTTTACTTCTAAAAAAACCCCAATCATGTGTTGTTCAACATGAATTTCTAACGATGTCTCGTCCAACAAATGGGCTAACGCCATAGATGAGACGATAGCCTCTCCTTCGGCTTACAATCAATATGTCACAGTCAGAAGATGTATGGGGGTAATTTGACTTGCCTAGATAGCACAGAGACTGTAGAATGACTGCAAGAGCCACAAACCGCTCCGGATTACAGGCACAAGAACGGCCATTTTAACAGAGGCACATTTACCCCACACAGACAGTATTTATCCATTTCTGTTTCTATGTATCTGTTTTTGTCTATCTGTGTGTGCGTGTGTGTCTGTGTGTGTGTGTGTATGCGTGCTGCTGAGTGCGTGGACACAGTAATGACACTGTAGAGAAGACCTTCTAACCCTGGCCCACCACATGTTCACACTCCGACTCCTACACACATTCTACCGCTGCTCGCTCATCGCACTCTCTCTCTCTGCCGTCATATGGAATTTGATAGCCATAATTTCTGGCATGATTACTGTAAGTGTTTTTTGCATGGTACGAGGTGGTCTTAGCATTTATAACACGTAAACTGCCCTGCGGTTAATTCAGTTCATGTGTGAGCATAGTTTCGTCCCCGTGTGAAGGAATCGGTGCCTTTGCTGTAGAGGGGCAAGTCTAGACCATTGACTATGGGGGTTATTGTCTGAGCCTGGTCCTGATTTGTATGTGCAACACCTAATTGCCATTTCACCTTTTAATTAAATTTTTACAGCATACAACAAAACTAAGTACGTCTCTGCAATATTACAAGATGCTATATTTTTTAAAATTGTACCATCTCACAATAAATGTATTATTTTCAAGGTTTAAATCTATGGTATTTGATCACACTTCTTCTGACTTTCGTCAGAGTTGGTGATTAAATCTGGACCTTTCATTAATGTTTGCTTAGCTAGACATGGCTGTGTTTCAAATTAATTGACTTAATTTTCTTGGGCCTTGCTAAAAATAAATTGAACTCAATGAACAGGATTTTGTAATAACTTCACATGGTACACTGCATACTGAGAGATAACAAGATTTGCTGTATATTGGAAACTGGGAAAGCTGGAAGGGTCCGACTAGGAGGAGTTGTAACCGACCTCTGTTACAATACTGTTTTAAAGATCACTCGCAACAAATACTATGATCAGGTGGAAAGAGGTTCATGACTTTGACTTTTTAATTACTGACTATTCATTAAACCTACAGCTTAACAACTGTAACTAGGCATGGCAGGTCTCTCAAGTTTTGGATATCTCAATAGGGGGCTGTACTGAGTGAGAGTTTGAATGGGTTATTTAAGCTTTCCAAATTGAAAAGTGTAAGTAATGGGATTGAAAGTGTTTTTGTCTGCCCCAATATAAGATGCATTTTCAGCATGTTTGTTTTTCTCTAAGCTAAAAAGCACAGTATACTCCATATAACTGCTTGTTGATTTGCCTGATTTTCCGCCTGCTAAAAAATTGTGGAACTCGCCGACAAACGGCCAAGATCTAAGGCAAATCGGTTTTGTTTTGCAATCGCAGTTGCTATGTGTGAACTCTCGCGATTCGAGAGACAGACTCTGACTGGATTTTTAGCAGAATGAATATCTAGACAAATCAACAATAACACTGACACTGAAGAGCAGGAGGTTCATTTGGACTAATTTGAATGGTCACCTATGGGGCCAATATTGAAAGCAATATGAACGCATCACATTTGATTGTCAAGAATCAGATTTGTAAATGTATAAAAGCCGTTAAAAGGTAAGAAAAATAAAAGAATCTGTGTGCAGGAATTTGTAACTCAGTTGTAAGGGGAGCCAAGCACAAGGGGAGGTCAGACAATGACATAGAGCTGCAGAAGCTTTTATTTTTTGTTTTCTTGGACACCAGATATAGTAGTCAGTTTTTTTTTCCTTGTGAAAGACCCTGTAGTGTGTGACCCCCTTCCTCAACTCGGTCGTGTAGTATTAACTTGCAACAGCTGCAAGATGTCCAATCAGAAGACAACAAGTTGTGCTGTTTGTACTGCACAGCGATCCAGCGACCTTGAAAGTCGTGTAGTCTGAACTTGTCTTAAGGAGACTATGTATGAACACTTAATAAAACACTGAACTGTATGTGTGCCGCTTTCCATGTGAACAAGTAAAGGCCACACTATAAATCAGGGGAAACTGAAAATTAGTGCAGTTATTACTATTTTTTAACTATATTGTCTGATAGCTTTATATATCAAGTGGCATATTTGCCTGTGTTATTGTGATCTTCATTTGTACTGTGTGAGAAAAAAAAAACTCGAGAGGCATAGCAACAGTAATTAAGTGGGTGGTCAGCAGTCAGCTAATGAAGAACAGTGATGAGTTTTGTCCAATGGCATTGGTGGGGAGTACAAATGTTTTGAAGTTGTTGTGCAGCAAAAACTTGTGTGGTAGAAGTCATGAATCTGAATCTGATCATATTGTATTGTGCAGAAGGTTGGGAACACCAGGTCAAAATAACCATTGTCCAGAATATCTGACCTCAAAGTCTTTTTTATTAAAACAGAATCCAGCAATCACTGACACTATCTGGTGCTAAGCAGAGGACGGAGGCTTTTTGATCCATGTTTGCCTTGGTTCAGCACACAGGAGCAGGTGGGCCACAGAGATCGCAGCACTGCTGTGGGAGGAGTTCAGGGAGGCAATGGAATATGATTTTTAGTGTCTGATTTTTTTTTAACCTCAAACAGGTTCTAGTAAACCATTGTAGGTGGGAGGATATGGCTGAGTGTAAATGGGGAGATGCTGAAATTTCTCTGGGGACATTTTTAAAAGGCGAAATGTACAGTACACTAAGAATAAATCAATTGGTGCTGCTGTAGCCTGGAGGGACTAAAAAGCCTTCTCTTTATAGCATTTAGTGCTAGCATGGATATCTAGATGATTTTCAGCGAATTCTGTCTTCTGAAGATCAAGATTATTTTTGATCATTACACGTGAGTCCCACACAGGAATATACTACGATCTCCCTCGTCATCTGTCTAATTCTACTACCATAAAGATCAATATGTCACTCATAAATTACAAAGTCTTTTGGCAGCAGGATATGCTTTTTAACTCATTTAGTAGAGTAATAAAGCGTCACTTTATGAGCTCAGATGATTTATTAAAATCAATCACGTGGAATGTACTAAATTACTTTGCCAACATCGATTGCCCAGCAATACTATTGTACCTTACTGCAGTGGAGCTGCTGACAGGAGTTTTGATGTCAAGCTATAGAACTGCGTTCCCGGAGATCTCCATCAGGAGATGCTACTGATGTGTGGGTGCTGGGGCAGCCACAGGGGGCGCTATCCAGTTTTCTTTTTACAATCCGCTTCATAATATTAAGCTTCCGTCTCATTTCCTGTCGAATTTGTTGAATGCTCCATCCTCGTGTGCTTGTCATCGTATCACTGAGGGTGGGGCTGGAGGTGAGAGTTACAGTATGTCCCCACCCCCATGAGCCCCCCAAGACCTCTGCTGATTCAGCCTCAGCCTTCACAAACTTCACAGACTTCTAGTCATCTCACCTACACCACCCAGTTGTTAGATTTTAAATATTGATTGGGCCAGTGACAGGGTTAAAATCCTGTTTTCATGAGGTTCTTCATTCTAACCAACCAACGCAGCGCACCAGGGGATTTCACTGATTAGCATAACCTCAACTTGACAGGAGGTGCTGTCATATGAAATCAGCAGTCTGGAGATCTTATTGGCGCTAAGGCCTGTATGCTCTGAGACCCACATGCCACATGGTCGCCTTTCCCTGCAGCACACTACCATGCTCCACTGTACCTGAAATATGGAAAGCAAGGTGTTGACGAGGCTGTTTCAGGGTTGGCAGGAGTCCCACTGTTGCTGGAAAAGCCTGGCCATATGGTTCCGTCCTGTGATGCGACTTAACATGTCTGCATCCCAGGCAGATGCAGGATCCAGTGTAGTTACACATGAAGCCTGTGTCATAATAATGGACAACTTACTGTATCTTCAGCTTGTGCATTTTTGAACCCAATATTACCATAGGACTTGTGCTGTGTTGTCTTGTGATGATTATGTATATGAGTATCTAAACAGACTCCTTATGTGTTGAAGCTGCAACAAAGGAGCCCCTAAGGAGCTGACCAGCATATAGAGCCATGGAGAAATAAAGTGAGAAAGAGCGAGAGAGAGAGGGAGGGAGGAGAAGACAGATGGAAAAAGATACAGAGATGGTTTGTAATGAGGGTCCCTTTTGTTGAATGAGAGGAGGGGATGTCTCCTTACACTCTTAACAAAGCAGGGGGAGAATGGCAGTGGGATAACAATAAAGATGTGCTCAGCTGTCTAGATCATATCTATCTATTGTATTCAAACACAGAGAAAGGGAGCTGGTGTGTGGAGAAAAATAACACGCAGTAAACATGTTCAAATCTAGACCTCTGCGTGTTATTTAGCTTCACGTTGAGATGCTTTAGCATTCTGATGCTGTAGGTTGTTGCAAGGTGAATGCTGCCGGGTGACCCCAATATTCCATATTGCAACAGGAAATTCTGTGTGTGTGTGTGTGTGTGTGTGCGTGTGTGTGTGTGTGTGTGTGTGTGTGTGTGTGTGTGTGTGTGTGTGTGTGTGTGTGTGTTAATCAACAGAAACTGCTGGGCAAGAGAAGGTCAGAGAGGAGATTGAGTTTTCTGAACTGAGTGAAAACAGTCCCTATAGAAAGCTGTGGAAAAGCAAAAAGTGAGATATGGTTCCGTGGAGCACATGGGAAAAGCCCTTCAAAGCTGATTCTTAATCCTTTTTGTACCCTAGACCTCCTCCCTTCTCCTTCCCTCAGTTTAATCTCTGACACTGCATTAACATTTAAATTTTCCACAGCAATTTCAATCCAGTGTACGCCACGACCACCTAGATTTATTCATTTATACTAATTACCTACTGCTGGGATGGGAGTGGATGGTTTTAACCTTCTCACAGCTAATTTCTCATGATTTCTCCAAAGCCACACTGCAACCCCACAGGGCAAAAATCCGACCTTTTCCAATCTTATTATCGGCAACACAAGCAAAATGACACTAATCAGGATAATGTGCTGGCACCTTTAAAAAGCATGACAGTAATGAAAATTGACCACATATTCCGTTCTATTTTCAATTCATATTTTCTTCGTGCTGTTTTTTCTTTTATCTCAAGCATATTCTCTTGCAGACATTCACTAGGTGTGAACGTCTGAAGCACTAAACCTGTTGCAGAGATTGCTGCGGATGTGAACTTTAGCAGTATCTTTAAAACAGCTAAAAAGTAAAAAAAAAAGAAAAGGCATTTATCCTCAGAGATTTTCCTTCAGATTTCCATCAGGTAAATATTTTTTTTAGGCAGTAATGCTATTGTTTTTCAAATTTGTAGTGTACTGTTCTCCATGTTTTTTGATTGGCAAGAATCAAAGGCCTTGTCGGCCGGCTTACAGCTTGTCGACTCCAGAGCCATCACGACCCTCAAGGATGAGCAATATAGCTAACGTATGGATGGATGGCTCTATTTGCTCATGCTGTGTGCATCTCAATGAGGTATAAGGGACTGCACCAATGCACATTAAAACACTCTTTTATACCCCTGACTGCAAAATAATTTATAGAGCACAGGATAACAAGTAATGTTACCCTGAAGCAGTGTCACATTTGTGCTCTATAACAACATTGCATTCTCGAAAGTGCTTATGTCAATGAAGTCTAACACCACTATGAGTCCAAATCAACCTCTTCACATCTTGATTCATCTCGGAATAGGAGCCAAAGGTGACAAATAAGAATGATTCTGCTTTCAGGGCTGCATGCTGCAATTTTACTTTCTAATTTCAGATTTGTCTGACAGTGGTGCAGCCCGTGTGGGTGGTGTAAAAGCCTGGCAGCTCACATTCACCATGCTAAGAGAAAAGACTGCACATGCAGAAGAGAACAATGTTGTCACAGTGTACAATATGTATTTTATATATCTGTCATGTCATAGATTAAATTCTTCAGGATAAACTTCACATTTCACTTTAATATGCGATGCACACATACAGTACAGGGTGGAATTCAAAAAGATTTCCCATGTAAATATGGCATTTATAGAATATGATTTAATTGTTTTGGGTTATTAAGGTCCAAAAACATCTAACACAAGCTTCATTTAGGGGATTTTTCCTGGCAAAGTACGACACGACTAAAACTACCTTGGTGCAGTCACCTCCATCCATGTGCCAGAAGAGTAAAATAAACATTTGCACATACTGTTTGCTGCAGGGTTTTCTTGTAGTGTACAGTAGGTGTGGTGCAGCCTGCCGCTGCTGTATTCCACCCCCGAGTGCTGTGAAGGTGATTTATAGGAGGGAGGGGCCCATGAGCTGCAATCAGCTCATTTCCATCAGTGTTACGGCTGCATGACAACATCCAGCTGTCCCTGATGTGCCACCGATGGCCATTGGTGTGTTTGTCAGCTGAGCAGCTTTACTGCAGCGATGAAAACATATACACACACATATATATTTTCCCACACAGTCACATAGCTGAAACACATGCTCCGACTAACAAAATCACCAAATGAAATACATCTTTTTTTTTTTACCAATTTGTGTTATGATATTAGGTCTGTTGCATAAATATACGAAAGTGCAAGTGTTAAATACTGAAATTAATTTTGTCTGCTCATGAATTAACATGGCTATGTTACCATCAGGCTCAATGATACATCAACACAAAGCAGGTATAATAACTAATTTTCTCAAAACAGCCACATCCAATGTCTGACAAAAATTACTCCAGTCCACTTTGAATATTCACTAAATTCTGATAAATTCTTTAGATATCAAACGGACAGTTTTAGCTTCAATAAGACAAAAATCATTTAACTTTTCTACTTTGCATTCCACTGTTACTTTTAATTCCCACACTATTTTAATGATTCTTCTTTTCTCCAATTCACTGTCTGTAACTTTCCTATGTAAGTTGTACTGGAAAGTTACAGGCGCTTTTCGGTGAGTGACTTAGACGACACTTCTCCAGTGAATGAGTTTTTGAAAATGGTGCCCCGTTCTTCTTTCAGACTGATCAAACATACAATCAGACTCACCAAAGCATCAGTGTTGTGCTTCATCAGTGCAAGTCTCTCTCTACCGTTGGTGTCTCCTCTCCAGCTGCTCTCGCTCACTTATGAAATAATTGTATAATACAATAACCTGATAAATTGTTAACCCAACTGACTAAACTCGATTTTACAATTAGAACGGCTGGGATGCTACATGTGATGTAAATGAAAACAAAACAACGTTAAGTATACCATTCTTTTTTCGTTAGGTATAGATGATAACAACAGGATTGAATAACTCTGTTTGCCAAGAAGAGAGTAAAAACTGTCCCTGAGTAAATAACACAGCTTAGTGGTATTTCTGCTGGTTCCCTGACACAGTACAAATCGTACCCACTTAGTTCCCTCTCTTTTCATGCTATGAACTGAATATTAGAGCACCGACACTGCTGTTGTTTGGTTGACACTGTACTCATTTATGTAATAGCATGGACTCATTCACTCATTCCATTTAAGTGCGCTGTAAATATACGCATGTTTCAAACTTTTAGGAAATACTTAATGTCTATGGCAATGGTCAGAGCCCTGATACACTATAATTAAATCTCAGTATACAAAACTAAATTATTGGTTGGATGATAAACAGATTCCTATGACTAGTAAGGCAAAAATCAATTTATGTTTTTACCTAAACCATAAGGCTTTATTCTCCGTACAGTTTTATCTAAACCTTTTCAGCATCCCCAGCCATAGACGAAAATGGACGTAGTCACCGGGTCCTGAAATTGAAGCCAATGCGGGAGGGCCTGAAACCTGTATTCTCTCGAATGACCAGCAGAGAGCGACTCCACTGGTTTCCACACTCAGTTTCTATAGAAGTCTTGGAGAAAGTGACCCTATTTCTCACTTGATTTACAATGTCAGTAAACATTTTCCTGGGGAGTTAATGGTCTTGATCCTTATAGTTTCAAGTCTTCTTCAATACAGCATGGTGTTCATTTTGTAAATTATGGTCCTATTTAGAGTAAAATAGACGATAAAGTACTTGGGGCGTGTAAAGCCAGTCATTAACAGCTTGCACTCTCCAATAGGTGCAGGTCGCAGGTGTCGGTGGAGGTGCAGTGGACATGCTCTCAGTTGGAACCTACCCCCCACTCCTCCAAATATAGGTATTTCTGCTTTCAAAACACCAAGATGGTTCTGATCAAAGTACAAAACTCGAGGCTTCAAAACGGCCTGCCATTTCAGCATGCTGTCATGCTAAAGTAGTCTAATATGCTAACATTAGCATAATGTCCGAACTGGGTGGCCTTTAATTTGTGTAATTTAATAATTAATATGTTAATATGATATGACAGAATAAAGGGTTAAGTGTGTTGGAGCTGTGGGTCTCTTCTGGTGGAAGAGTGTTTCCTCCTGACTTTGTTCACTTGAAACACTGTTTTACTGTTTCAGAAGTATAGGTAACAGACCAAATAAATGCTCACCCATACAATATGATCACATTATGAAATTCAAAATTTATTATATTAGTATTTGCAATTCTGATGTTTTTTGAACATATTTCTCATCTTGCGTTTTCTAATACTTAATCAAGAGGCTATAATCAGAGCACTGGTTGACAGAGAGCGTGGCCACACATTGGAATATCTTATGTCTCAGCCTAATACTGTTTAAGTTCTGTTTTCTTGGCAATTACACTTTTAGTCATGACGTAAAAATAAAAATGTTTTTCCAGTCTGGCAGGAAACTGATTTTGCAAATTTAATGCATTCAAGATATAATACTATGGCTCCACTCTGCTGAGGAACCTGTCAAATCTTCTCTTATCATGCATAAAATAACAGATTACATTTCATTTGGAGCATTGTTGCTGCAGTTGGATGATGATCATCTTAAAAAACAAGGTAGATACGCCTTCACTGCATAAAGCTGTCAGAGAGCCTGTTGAATTGTTAATGTGCAAACAACCATTATATATTATATTTGACTTTACAGCTTGCATGCACTACCCCATTATCATCCCCTTATTTGCAGATCAATATAATCAGTAATGATTAGAAGATGCACAGGTGCAATTCCAGTCCACTGAGGTCCAAAGCAACACACAAAAGCAAATGGTGGTAATTTGACCTTTAAAGCAGAGGGCTTTAATCATAAAGGATAATAGTGGTAATTGAAATGCAGTGTCATTTGGCAAACTGCTGATGTGCTAAAAGCAATAAATGAGAAATCATATAGTTCGTAACGTCCTCCTCACTGTTGTTTTATGTCCTCCTATCATTCGAGAAACCGTTAGTGCTTACTTGTTCCCTACCAGAAGGAACCTCAAACAGAGGGCTACAGATATAGTCCAATCAGATTCAAATGGGTGTAAAATGAACCATTGGAAACACAATATCAATATTTGATCCTTTCTTTCCTCGAAAATACCACGGAAATATTGCTAGAACGACATCCAACCTGGTCCTGTTCTACACACTTAAACTGTTATCTTGTCTGATCAACCACAAGGAATTGGTTTGTGAATTTTCCCTCTTGCCATTGCACACATTTCATGGTTGACAAAGACCGTGTAAGCAGACCCCTTGCCTGGAGAAGTCTCCGTGACTTTCAGGATTTTAATACCCGCTAGAAATTTTGTGTCACGATCAAAGGCTTGTCCTCTACACTGTCTTCAAGTGTTTTTAGCTTGGCCGATTCAGGGTACTTATTTGACTGAGCCTCCATTTTAGACTCATATAATCACAGTGGTGATGATTGGTACTGAAGATGCACTGTCCCTTTCTCTATTTCTCTTCAGTGATAGGTAGAAAAGTGAAAATGAAGGAGCATGCTTTGGGAGGGAAAAGGCCAGCCTCAGCCTCTGGGCTCCCTTATGCCTCCCAGAAATGGAGTTAGACGTATTAATGCAATCGTTGTGTCCCAAAATTGTGCTTATTAAACATGTGCCCACGTCTTTTGGTTCAAATGATCACTGAGTTATTATCACTTTTGTTGGATATAGCTCCATATGTATTTTATACTTCTATTTTGAGTTTTGCCTGAAGATGTCCTCTAAGTGACTCACACAGAGCACAACATGTCCACTGCTGAGTAAGACTGCTGGGCTTGCTCATCAGCCACAGTTATATACAGAGGTTTCTGTCCTCTCGTCACCTTGAATATCATAGCACGCATTTTGAGGAGGATGTTTTTAATCATGCCCAGATTAAAAACATGCCCAGACATTTCTGAATACCTCGGGCTCTCGTGTGTTGTTTGTGCTTAATTCATACTTGGCGTCTGCAGCAGATTGCCCTCACGGGGGCAGATTGCAGACATTTGAATTAAAGCTGCACAACTATTAAAAATGTATGGTCTGTATGAATACATGACCTATATTTTTCCATGAAAATAAATAAATAAACAGGGGTTTAGAGAAGATGATGCAAATCTTCAGAAGTGGGACAGAGAATGAGCCAATGACATTATAATAAAGACTTTGGATTTCACACTGAGAGCGCAATGGAGACCAATCCTGTCTCACTCATTCCTTCTTCCACTCCTTCTCTCTTCCCCGTTAATCAGTCTATCCCACAACACTGCCTGCAATGTCTATTCAAGCATGGCTGTGTTCGAACTGGCCACACCCAGTTTAACTACAGTATATATTGTGACTCACCCCTCTTTGCACTCTGCAGTCTAGCACAGAGAATGCCTTGGCTTTCATGTGGTCGTGTGTTTTTCAAGTGCCAGAACATTGACACACGGTGGCTTTTGGACTCTTTCTCTCACTGACGGTGATGTGGCCTTTCTCCTTCATTCTGTCACCAACCCATGTCGGCCTATCTTTTTTTCTGCCTCTCTCTGTGCCCACCTCCCTTCTACCTTGTCCCCCCCCCCCCCCCCCCCCCCCCCCTCTGTTATCTCTGTTGTTTTCTTCTTCACTCTGCCATTCAGACGATGTCAGGGACCATGGCATTGAGAATTAACGCCACTGGATTCTCTCGCTCTCAGAGGATGTGTCGTTGTCTGACTGAAGCAACCTCTAAAATTCACTGTGGGAGGGGGAAAAAAAGTGGGAAACAAACCCATCAACTATCAACAGCCTCTGCTTTGTGTGAAACTGCCACTGGCTGAGTTCATTAACCTGGGCTGCAGCATTCGTTCTTGTTAAGATAAAATGAATACAACCGATGAAACCTGGCTGTTTGGAAGAAGACCAGAGCTGTTTTGAGTCGAGGCATTAGCATCAATTTGTCATGTGGATCATGTGCATGAAAAGGTCACCTCGTTATCTCTCACATGGTCTCCTGTGGCATTAGTTTTCAGCCTGAAATCTGTCTACAGACCACTGAACCAGGGACGTAAGTCTGACCCTCACTCTGCGATCGGAGAGTAACCTCTTACCCCCTTTTTTCGGCAAAGGCCATTCTGTCTCTAAAGCAACTCATAAACCAGTGTTTCTTACCCTCTGACTGTGTGTGGCCGTGTGTATCCATTTGTGCGTGTATCTCAGTTTCTGTGTGTGTCTAAGTTCAGGCAAGGCTGTTGGCTGTTTATATGAAGCAGAAGAGTGTATCCATGCTGAAATGGCTAATTGGGAAATATAGTGTACAACCTCATTTGATGCACCAAGCATCGTATTCCCTCTGCATGAATAACTGCAGGTTTATGCCCTAAATACCTTACTTGCACATGTGTAGCTTCTTACATCACTGCAGCCAGTGTATTGGTCATTTTAAACTCAGTGCTGGATTATTCGAATCTCTACACAGCATTATGCCTTTTTGCCTTCTTGTATGCATTGTGTTTTCTACCCTGAGGGACTGTCCCTCCACTGCTTCTCCACCTCTGAGCTGGCTACTGCCTCAAGCTTGGCATCTAAGGGCCATTAAAAAGGCTTCTTCTAAATGAACTTGACAGTAAAGCCAAGGCGTGGTGATATGGGTGGACATGCAAATCAATATTTTACATCAGCCACTGGTTGGTGGAGCATGGGGAAAGGGTGACAAGTTGCGGCCAATACTGTCAGTGATTTAGACCGCAAGAGAAGTCAAGGAAGTCCAGCTCGAGCTTAGTTGCTGCCTCATACACTTATGCTGTATAATATATATATTTTAGAGGTCGTCAGGTACCAAAGCAGCTCTTTTAGTGCCCAATCCACATTGAGTCATTCTCCTCTGTAGCAGTTCAGCTCACAGTTTACAGGGAGACGAGTTGGTGGTTGCTCATCGCGCTGAAATGACATCTGCGTTTTGTTTATCCGCCCATACATGCCATAATGCTTTGCAGTCTCACTCTAGAAAGAAAAGGATCAGTGTAAGCAAGGCAGATGGAAAGCATATGGAAGCAAAAGTCCCCCCACCCTCACTGAATTGTACCATTTAGTGCTACAGAGCGACTAAGCAATGTGTCACAACACAAGCACTGATGATGCAGCCTGGCAGCGCTATGAACAGCAAACATGTCATTCAGTTGTAAATTATGTTACATGCAAGGTCACCTTGTGCAAAGGTTGGAAAGGAGGAGGAAATGAGCTGAGGGTGTAATTCGTCTCCTCATGTCAGGGATATATGTCACACAGTGGAAATTGAAACACATGCACTTAAACTCATAGATAACACACACGCACAGATACACAAACATAGCACAGATGTGTATATTTATGAGCCTATTAAACCATGCATTCAAAGACCGTCAATTCTGTTCATTGCCGTAAATCTTACGCTGTGAATTTCCCTTTTCACTACACATCAGTGTAAAACACATCATCTCGTATTGATTTGTCAATAAGATGAAGCAATATCAACCAATATGAGCATAACTATCCAAACAAGTTCATGTAGATGCAGCGCTGTATGTCATCCAGGGCATGTAGCTGGTGTCTTCTCATTGGCCCCGCTAAATCTCCATCCTTGTGTGACTTTGAACTCCAAGTCATGCTCCCTCAAGGATACATGTCTTAGCATAATACAGACAGCTTAGGAATCATTGAGATGTGGTCCCTCTACTCGCACAGACGCTGCCAGGCAAGGAATCCCCCACCCCCATACCAGCTCGCTGCCAGCACAATGCCAGCTCTATGCTTCTCCAGCTTTGGCACCCTTGACCGTTGACTCTATCTCACTCACACCTCCCTTACCACAGACACAGAGGATACAGTGAGGCAGTGTGTGGCTCACATCGACTTCACTGTCCTGTCTGGTAACATAACGTGTAATGATGATAGAAGGGCTGTGCAAGGGGAGATGGTGCATCCTGAGTTATATTGTTAAAAATAAATAATTTTTCTTCCAATAAACCACATTTTCGCTATCGTCATCAAGTATCATCCTTTAGCTGAGTGCTTTGCCCGATTTGGGGAGACAGGCAAGGTCAAATCCATCCCTACATTCCCCAGCTGGCACTAACCCCAGTGACAAGGGTGTTTGGGAGAGGGAGACGTTTTCAGGCTGGATGCACAATTGGTCCAGTGTTTACGCTCCTGTCCATTTGTATCACTGACAGTAAACCTGAGTGACATCAACATGAAAACACTGTCACAGAAAGCTATTGCTTTTTTTTCTTTGTAAGGATTGAAATCCTTTCCAAAATTCTGCATATACTGCTTGCATGATTTCACGAGATGCAGCTCAAGCATGTACACTCACCTGTTACAATAGTCATTGTGTTATGAGGACCTTTCATTGATGACATTCATCTTATAACTTTGACAGTCACCGCTCCAACCCAAACCACTTTTTTTCACGAGAAAGTAAAATAGGATCAACTAGCTGAGCATGAAGACTGGAAGTACAACATGTCACCATACTGTACAATGCACATTATGTACAACATGTGCCTATATCATTACACCAACAGCTTTGTAGCTTATAATGTCTCAACCTTTAGTGTCACATACTTGTTTTCATTTTCCACAAAATCAGCTTACCAGCGATGTGCATACCTGGATAGGCTCATTTAATATTCAAGTATGATAATGGTAATGTGTATATCGTATATTACATAAGCACAACAGGGTTCCTCAGCACTGCTTGCAAATGTATAGTCACACCTGATGATGAACACAATGACCTGATTTCCTGTATCTCCAGAGACATCTGTGCAGATGAAGGAGCGCTGTGCATCAGGACTCTATTTCCCTTTTTCTGCAACCTGTCATAGAATCAATCCTGCCTTTAGATGTACTCTCCATAGGGAACGAATCAAAGACGATGCAGTGGTTTAACCTTCTCCGTCTTTCTCTCTTTCTATCTATATCTGTGAACATGCAGTATCTATCATCTTTATATTTTGTTATCCTTTCTCTTCCTCCTCCTTTGAGATTAGCTCTCTTTCCTCCATCTCATGCTGACTTTCTTTCTGTATCTCTGTCTCTCTCTTTTTATCTCTCCTCCGCTTCTCCTCCCCCTCTTTCTCTCCTGTCTTGGTAGCGCGGCAGCTCTTGGAGCTGAGGGACTATGATTAGGACAGAAGAGAACTGGCTATAAGACAGACAAACTCAGAATTGGGTCATCATTGTTTCTGTGTGAGGGCCCGCTCTGCAGATGAAAAGCTCCAAGACAAGAGGAGCAAACAACGCTCAATACAGCACCAGGAGCCTCAGACATTTCTGGGCTTCAGAAATACTCATGTAAAGGACGAATCGGAACAGCAACACGCAATTTATGTAATAGGAGCTGAATAAAACATGCTGTTGGCCTGATTTTCTATATCGGAGCCCTTCATGTCAGGAATCATCCATTGGCCGTCCACAGCTGCGCAGAGGAGATGCAGCACAATCGCACAGAAGTTTAGCAGTCATGGAACACAAGACAGGGACAACATCAGTTGTCACGGGGTCATAGTATTTTGACACTGATCATCATTTTTCTCCTGCTTTCTCATGCGCCATCTCTCTTTCTTGTCCTCTCTGCAGTCACCTCTCTCTCTCTCTCTCTCTCTCTGTCTCTCTGTCTTGCACCCCTTCAGCAGACAGTCTGACAGGGTTTGTCCCACTGGCCAACCATTCAGCAGTCATCATGCGCATCATTTCCTCTCATCATTCCCCCCGGTGTACTTCTTCCATCTCCTCCGGCTTGTCTGCTCACCAATACCCACTCTCCGTAACCCCTTTTATTTGTGTCTGTGAGCGCATGTTTGTGCCTGCGTGTGGCGTATATAGAAATCGATGTAGTATACATATAATTATGCATAATATTGAATGTAGCCTGCTTCTACATTGTTTATGTGTGTGTCAGCATGACTATAATTTTGCACTAAAAGGATGGAACACGGTGTTTACTTCGGAGTAAAATGGGTCGTAATGTCACTTAAAACTAACTGAAGCTGGGTAATAAAAATATGCGCTGTCTCATTTTCGTGTCAAATCAGCAAATCTTGTTTTTATTTATTGTTCCATACATCATGTGTTGAAAGCAAGTAGAATCTCACTATAGATTTTTTTCTGTGGCATCTTACCTCTGCTGCTCTTAGAATCGTTTACTAATTTGAGTGCTGCTGAATATGTTCTCTGAACAGAGGGCAAACATTTACCGCCGTCTTTAGCTTCTCCATTTGCTGGCAGTGTCTCTGGAATAAATAAGACTTTACTCCCCATGTGACATATTCATTCCTTGTCATTTCCTGTGAATGTGGTATCAAATGGAATATTCTGCACGTACATAATAATGGACACAACACAAGGGAAGGTGTAAACGTTTATCGATATAGATGAATACATGAATGAGAAGCAGAAACCAAGCAGCACCACTCTTTCCCCACCTGACGCTGCATCAGGGTGGAGAGAAACACCAAAACAAAACAGGATGCGACTGTTTTCCTTCAACGTGTACATTTTATGTCTGTTGCTTGGCTTGGCCTACTTTCCAAACCATCGAGGAGCAAATAATCAGCCCGAGCTGAGGAATTGCCTGGCACTCTCTCAAACGCGGATACTTCCTTTTTTCTGCACGTGTTGGGTTTTCACCATAGACTGTATACAAACAGACCGGTTTTGAAGCCCAAAGTGGGCGGTTCCGCAGCGGCTCAGCCGTCGCCATGTTGGCAGGGCACGACTCCTCCCTTACCCGGCTAATCCAAATATGGACAAAGAGGTGGAGAGTGGGTGAGCCGAATGCAGACCGGTCGCTGAAACACACCCATCTACCGCGAGATGCTACCTTCCGATGCTCGCCGGCACTCGCGGGCTCGGGCGCTCGCCGGCGCCGTGGCCCTGATGCTGCACACGGTTTGGGAGTGGTAACAGTTGGTCGTCCCAGCCAACGTAACAAGTGGTAGGAAAGACATGAAAATACGATTTATGTTACTAAAATTATACTACACTATCTTAAAAATGCCTCCAGTTTTTTTATAATGTATAATGGTTGTAGTTTTCACCACTGTATTTTAATTCTATTAAGTTATTGCAAATATAATTTACGAGCAGTTATATGTGGTTAGTATTAGTGGATTTATAGTTTCTTTTTTTTTCTTTTTTTTCGGCGAACGCCGAGCTAGCCAGCCCCGGCAGCCGATCGAGCGAGCCCCGGCTGTCAAATCAAATAGACCACGCCCCTAATTATGCAGTTTTTCAAACAGTTATATAATATAAATGGGCGAGTTGGTCCCCCCAGCCACTGGGACCAAAACCGTTTTGGGGATTTGCTCCTTTCTGCAGCAGCCAGCCTCAAGCGGGCATCTAGTGAACTGCAGTTTATAGCACTTCCGCATAGGCTTCATTTCTCAGCCTCAGAGTTGGCCCCTTGGTTTTCACTGAGACTTTCAAGCATGTTAAACTGAGTGAGTTTAAACTGTGCCTTATACTGCCATCTAGAGGGTAATCACATGTGGCTCATGGCTGAAAGCCGTGTGGTTGGAAGAGATTTCCACAATGATTCTTCTAATCACCTTTTTCATCTTGTTTTAATTAAACCCTTTAGTGGACAGAGACACCATTATGCTCTCTATATTTCAGACAGAATGGATTGGAAAATGACTAATACCTTATGCTGACCTTTCTCAATCGCTGCCTGCCAGCAAGACAATGCAGGGCAATTTCACCAATATATTAATCTCATCCGAGGCACACCTTAGACTTAATCCTAATAGCCTTTTCATTGGCTTTTTAATTGAGCAGCATAGCAAGGGTAAGGATGTCTTTTTCAGAAAGTAGGCCCGTGTCACATCCCACCTCAACATATTCATTTGGGGTAGTTAAACACATGTTAATATCCAGATGTAGTCATCAATCACGCATGCTCTACCTGTTTTATTCTCATTCCGTCTGTGTGACATTGTAAATAACCTGCTGATTGAAAAAGTGTCGGGCTTACCATTTACATATCAACCAATTGTGTATTACACAGGGTTGAAGGAAAATAAATGGAATTATATCAAGAGTAGGATTTTAAAAATGTCATTTTTAAAGTAGAAGTCAAAAGTAGACAGGATATATGAGCTCAGTGCTTGTTAGATGGTTTTTGGATGATGTTTCATATTGAGAGTTGAGACTGTAAACACAAATTTATTGATGTGATAGTGTAAAAGCAAAAATTACAGTTACAGAACCCAGCACATCTAAAAGAAAAGATGCATCGGCATTGCACATTAATCAGATAGATCTACCACAGGATCATATCACTGATTGTATTTCAGAGCCTGCAGCCTTGGTATTCATCCAGACATGGAAGATAATTTCTTTACATTGACTGCTATGAATAATTGGATCTAATCAGAGTTGCTTTATTATCAGTCCCAAGAGCCATTCCCATCTGTATACACATGCAAGACAATAGTGTGACATTTGCGGGACTACCAGTAGATGGCAGTGCTTCCTCAGCCTGTCTCCCATTGCGGTGACTGCAGCGAGATTATACCTGGGACAAAGGTCAAATAACACAGCAGCGTTGACCAGGAGAGGATCAACACATAAATATCTCTGGGGACTTTCTCAAGTGCTACTTAGTGTGAGATTTGCCAGAGGAAAAGACAGAAGTCCCATTTCCACCTCAGCAAAATGAAATCAGAAGCCCTTGGGATTTGACTCTGACCTTCCTGGCCCTCAATGCTGCTGAGTGATTACCGAAATATAAGAGGCTAGAAGGTGTGGGGCTGTATTAACCACATAATGTTTTACAGCCCAAAGCTACGAAAAAAATGTGAGGCGATTTACAAATATCAATAATTATTCCCTTCATACTAACACCTCATTAACTGTAATACAGAGTGTCATGGAGCACACAGCCAGGCTTAAACCCCCACATGGATTATTACCAAAACAGGAAGATACGATAGTTTGTAGTCTGTACAGTTTAATATGGGGCTAAATGCCAACCTTATTTGTTTAACATTTAGTGGACAGGAATTCCTTTGGTTTGCTTCAGACCTGCATGCATTTTATTGGCTTGTGCGGGATTTTGGTCAGGAAATCAGAGCTAATGCCCCCTCTCCCACTTCAAACGGATGCCAGGCACCCTTAAATGTCATGGGGTGGTTAGAGAGTTGAAGGAGGTGGGAGGGAGGGAGGGAGGGGGAGGAGGAGGAGAGGGCTGAGCAGTGAGAAGCTGGGGCTCCCAGGAGGAAGGAGAGAAATCCAGCCACACCGTGCTGCCCTCAGAGCTTATCAGTTTTGTGCTAGATGTAGCTTCACTGAGGCCGCTAAGGCAAACCAGATGCAGCATCGGTTGCTCTGTGCCACGACGTGTCAGGTACAGCCTGAGTCAACCTGAGGTGCCTTGAGAGTATAGCGGGGAGGTCAATGTACAGTTCAACTCGCTGCAGATGTTCCTCACCGGCTCACTGTACTGTAGAGCGTTGGGTCCTCTCGACTTGACAGCATCTTTGAAAAGCTTTGAGGCCTTTCATGGTGTCACTTCAATTACTCACCCCGGTGGATTTCTTCTGCTTTTCAGATTGACAGCTTGCAGTGGTTTGTAGCTGGAGTATCAAAGCCTGTTGGTGTGTGTTCTGGGCCGATGTTGGTCACTGGGAATCCCACGGCGTCTTTCTACTCTTGCCAGCAGCAGTGTTTATAGGATTTTGTCTCATTTTCTCCAGTGTTAATTTATTTCCATAAAGGCAGCCATGACACATTCTCTCCTCTGCCTTCTGCCTCTGTGTGGCTTGACTGTACTGAGCTGTGAATTTATTTCCCCGTCTCTCTGTGCTGAATGGAAGAACAGCCCCGGTTGACCTCAGTCCCTGCTGCACAGTCGTTTTTGACAATGAACATGATAGTCATTGTAAAATTTTCTCCATCTCTCTCTCCATGTGGACCCCCTGCTATTGTAATATTTTGTGGTTTTGGATATCTTTTCACCATATTGTTACACAGTTCCTGAGGTATGCCATTATGGTTCATCTGTGTCAGTGGGTAGATAAAATGTTGTGGCATGGCTGACTTGAATTCCCCATATCTGCAATTAAGTCTCTCACGTCTCCAGCTTGCCAGGATCATACTGCTCCCCCCATGTGCGTCTGTTTGGCAACAAGAGAATACCATCTCTCTCATCATTTGGATTAGGTTGAGTTTATTTGCCTTTGATGCAAAAACCATTAACACCCGAATGTATTGACTGATCTGAGACCTTTCCCATCAACTGACGAGTGAAACAGGTCTCATCACTTCTCCTCTCAGGCTCTTTGGACCTCGGGGGGTCTGGGTCAGGGTTCAGGTTTGTGCTGGTCTTTCTGTCAGACTTGCATGATCCACTGCTACTTAACGAGGGAGAACAAGACTGAGTAATTAGGCATTTCCGGGCCCAAGGGTTTTTCCTTACAGCACAGTGGATTACATTACAACTTGCAAAGGGGAGACGACACTCACTTTTTAAGAAATATTATTCTCTGAACACGGTTCTACACCATCTTAGTGTCTAATCTGCAAAGAGAATGCTTGCACATATCTTTACGGCACATCACATATTTTCTGACTGTTTAGTTCTGTCTGTCTGTACTTTTAAAAGATGAAGCGTACAGAATAGTCATAAGGCTTACAGTGTTGATGAATAGATCTGCTGGATGTTTAAAAATAAATGATTATCACATATCCAGTGGAGAAAAGCTCTTTCTGAGTCTGTGTTCCTCTTTTTCGTTTTCATTTTCCCTCATGCCACAAATATGATGTAAAGCAAAGAGAGCTCCAAATAGAAAACGTGTAGTACTGGATGTATCTCTTTCCTTTCCCCCCCAAAAACATATTTTTCATATATATTGTTCTGCACAGACATTGAAACAATATGGATTATACATTACTATCTACCAAGGACCACGTGATACACATATGGTGAAGCTTTAGAATAGTCAGATAAAAACAAAAAACATAGCCATATTATAATATACATTCCTTACTAAAAGGCATTTGGTAACGATCTGTTAAGAATATTTCCAAACCAGTTAACATATGGGGGTAAATAACTAACAAAAGATGCTATGGAAGTTCACATTCTATAGACAGACACCAATTTCATAACATTTTCCATCCTCTTCATAACTGTTTTCTAAGTCTCAGTAGTCGTCACTTCATTTGTCTCCATTGTAGCGTCAGATGGCCATCACTTTCCGTCGTGGAGGGGTTTCCATGGTGACCACTTCACTTTCTGGGCAGCTTGTTTGCATGGGATTGGTGTTGACCAGGTGCTGCTTGCAGGTGAGTGTGGGCGGGGGCTGGCGAAGAACAACTATTTGAGCGCTGGGTCCCTGCAGCAGGAGGTCAGAAAGTTCTTCCTGTGTGGAGTTCACTACCGGCACACCGTTCACCTCCACCAGTCTATGAGGCCAATTCCACACACACACACACACACACACACACACACACACACACACACACACACACACACACACAATGCTTATTTAACAAAAACAAATAGTTGGGGTTAAGGTTAAACATAGTCCTTTCACAGAACAAATAATAAAGTCCCTTCAGTTGTTTTTATTTACAGCTACCAAGACAAAACCGACAGGCCAATTTGTGTGTGTGTGTGTGTGTGTTTGCGTGTGTGTGTGTGTGTACATGAGACTAAGAGTGCTTTTGTATCTGAGTGTTAACTTGTTGCAATCCAGTACTCACTTAATTTTATAAGGTTGTTCTCCATTCAAGTATTGCATTACAGTGTTTGTTTGTATTGGGGCTAATATCTGATAGGTTTCCATAGTTACCAGGCATAGAAAAGAAGAGTAATGAAAGAAAATTGGTGGGATTTTTACACTGAATATTGCTCTCACTAACTAAGGTAATTTGCCTCTGTTAACACTGAAAAAGGTTTGTCATTATGTCCGGATAAATTACATGGCTTGAGGTTATTTTGCATGCGTTTTAAAAAAATGTTTTTTTACCTGTCCTCTACACAGAGGTGAGTGTTGTCAACCTTGACCACCACAAGTCCGCTGCCCTCTCTGCAGCGACATGCAAAGCCATACTGGCCATCCAGGCCCCGCTTCTCCTGTACAACCAGGAGCATGGCAGGAGACTGCAGCGACACCAGCTGGCTCAGGCTACCGATGGCCAGACTCTTTTTCCGAGTTTTCTCCTGAATGTAGAAAAAGCAACTTAACATACACACACTCACAAATGCCGGTGCACAAACTGCTTTAATGCAAATGTTTCAGACCTCAAGGTATATCCCATATCTGGCGGATTGATAGAAATTTCCCGAAAAAAAACGCTGTGTGACACAAATACTGTTTTCTTTGCCTAGAAATAAAATGTTAGCTATATTTCTTAGAAGAAAGCCTTAAAGGTTACAGATACTACTGGTCCCCACGAGATAAGACTTAGGCTGTGTCAAAGCCAGGAGACCACCAAGATGTAATGATTAGCTCTGGAAGAGATCACACCACAAGTAGCTTGCAGGGATCAGAAATAACTGTGAGTCTGACCACTGAATTCCAGTGTTCCCTCATTCAGCCTCTTGGCATACTCCCCCCCACCCCCCCTTTCCCTGAATGGCGTGTGAATGCCTTGCAGCAATAGATGCCGCCTTGCCAGGGTCAGGGGTCAAAGCTAAGGCTTCTCTCTGCTCAGACAAGTGGGCCAGACAGGATATATCTACGGAAACACAGCTGAAGCCCCTTGAGAAACCCACTCTAATACACATCATTTTCCCTTTTATTTTGCCTCAATGTTGGACACATGCCAAGAGCCCAAGGATTTTTCTCTTCATATTCTTCTTGTTTATCCACATGATCCGATCAGATCCTGCCCTACCTGGGCCAGACACAGGGCACATATCCTGGTGGACTGATTGTAGGCAATTAAACCGCTGCTACTGTTGATCACAGAGGTGACACAGGAAAGAAATGATACGCTTCATTACCCCCCACCCCCCCCCCCCTTTCCACATTTTCGTAGATAATATTTTTTCCTCGACCACAGAGATATACAGCATAATCTCCGAAGGGACTTTCTTTCACCAAGTGTGAGGAATGGGTCTCTGACAGGCAAGACAACATAGATGCTGAATAGAAGGGATTGCATTTCATTGACAATAATGGGTGTTAGTTGATCTAAAGTCAGTGCTGTCATTATACATGTGGAAGTCTTGGATGCTCTAACAGCAGAGAAATTTAACACAATCAACCGTGCTGTAGAAAATGTAATAGGAGACAATTTGGCCACATTGATCAACCGCAACTCATATCATGACTGTTTCTATGTAAAATCTGGAGACACCCTATGGTTTTTATAAACTCAGAAGCCTGCAGTGGCAGAGAGGTGGCAGACTTTTCTGAAACCACAATCCACCCTCGAAGAAAATGCGGGTATAAAGAGAGGGTGAAACAATAATTCTCCCAATTTCCCCTCTTTAATAGTCTGTCTGAAGTTTTTGAGTTGTCCAAGCTAAACTTCTTATTTAAAATCATATCCGCCTTTTGTTGTCCTTCCCCTCCTCCCTTCAGTCTCTCCCTATGTTTCTTTTTCTCCTTCCCTCTCGGCTGCGTTATTGATGGTCTCCAGTTGCAATAGATCCTGGAGATTAGACTGCCGATGATGAAATATTTCCTTATTGTCTGTAATGCGGGGCAGCCTACAAGACCAAACACAGGGCGGTCTGCTCCTTATTAGAGCAGCAGCTCCATCAGTTCCCAGGCTGCTCCTCAGCCCTGACCTGTGTGTTAACTCTGATTAGATCATATGATAAACATTAGCGCTGCTGCTTTTCCCACAAAGTCAGCACCTAAAAAAGCGTGGCCCTGGGGCGGCAACGTGACACGGGGCACCTTTCAAAGCCGAAGCCGCGTGTGTCCTTTCATGGCACCTCGTTAGGGCTTCTCCGACGGGATAAAAGAGCCACATTAAAAAAGAAGTGGGCTCCTCCGGGGATAGATGCAGATAGTTTTACACACCCTGGCCCATTTCTCCGTTGCACTCCCCCAGTGGCTTTTGTCACACACATTCCATTGTTGGTATGGTCACAGGCTCTCGGATGTCAGCGCTAAACATCATTTTCTCAGAAAAAGTGCGTGTTCATCCAAAGGACCTCACTCAGCCTCTCTCACAACGGGCTAACTGCACAGCTTAACGACACAGAGTGGACTGAAAGGAGCATTGTCGTGTCAATCAGGAGAACAGTGAAGAGAAGATCAAAGATGATTGAGTGTTAAACGATGGCCCACCACATAAGGAAAGGAACCGTTGGATAATGAAATGAACAAATATATGAACTACCCTCTAGTTCTTTTGTTATTGCAATGTGGCTTTCATTAGAAAATGCTAGTCGTTACTGTTTATTAGTTGTTCTGATATGGTTAAAGACAGAGGCAGAACAGCATTTGCTGTTCCAAAAACACCAAAAGAAGAAGTTGGATTTCAGTACCCCATACCACACATGGTTCCCTCGATAACTAGTGCTGTTTCGGTGCAATTCTCAGTTTCTCATTGTCTATTTTTAGCAGTCAAAACATACTCTGACTCAGACCAAACAGCTTTCCCACATTTTCGGTGTAACTGTGTTTCACATGCTGTTGATTATACTCTGCTGTCTGAGCTCCCGACCTTCCACTTGTTAGTTTCAATCTGCAGTCGTGCAAATAATCTGTGAAAGATGTTGGTGGTTTTAATTCGATCAGCAGTACCTTGCTTTCCTGCAAAGCATTTTGTAGGTGAGCGGCCTGTCGGTTGAGATGTACCATGGAAATCTCCTCCTTAAACACTTGGCAGTTCAGCTTCATCTTCTCCAAGAGACGAACTTCCAGCTGCCTGAATGGGAAGAGGCCACATTTCAGAAAAGGTCAAAGACAAGTAACATGGCTTATGAAATTTGTATTTACACATGAAAATATACTTTTGTAACACCCATTACCTTTTAGGTTTACTGAACGTACCTTCACATATTGTACATGGATGGCAGTTAAACAACGGGACAGTTCACTCATTTTCTTTTGGGGGTCTGCAATTAGTCTGTGTATCATCTGGTCATTTGACTATCCTTTCAGAAACAGTGGTTATTTTAGTTTTCTTGTTAAATTCAAAATGTGAAATTTAAATGCAAGCTGTTTTTCTATCTACATTGTCACCAGTGAATGAGTGACATTTAAAAAAAGCACTCTATTCCAAAAAAATAGATATAGATATAAAAAGAGCTTGATTTTGAATGGAGACTCAAATGGCCATAGGATACATAAACCATAATAAAAAAACAATTCTTTGGTAGAAAGGTTTATTTTAACAAGTGACTAACAGAGACAGTCCACCTACTTCTTCTTGTGAGCAGCTGAGTTGTTGTTGTTGTTGTCTCTGAGGCTCTGCAGGCTCTGCCTCTTATCGCTCAGTCGGCTCTTCACCGACTCCAGCCTCTGCTCCAGCTCAGCTGAGCCAAGCCTGTCTATACTCACATCTCCATCCATGTTCTTTAACTCTGAACAAAAAGCTACCAGGCCATGGTGGAGCTCCTGGACCTTTGGGGTCAAAGAAGTCAACTTGGTCATGATACTTATATTAAATGAGTAAAGTGTTCTCAGTCGTAGTGCAAATATATTGTTTACACTGTAGCTATAGATGTAGTTGCATAGAGATAGTGACCTGAAAGATGACGCTTTGCAGAGAGTCCACCTGTTGGTTCAGCTCCCTAATCCTCTCTTCTTTCGCTGGCTGGTTCCACTGGACATTTTTGTTGATGTTAGCATTTTCATCGGAGCTATTGACTTCTGGACTGTTTTGGGAGACAGTAGTCGTTGGTTTCGCCTATGATGCAAAATCAAACTTCGTTAAGAAGCTTCTTTGTTGTGGGGGTTGTTATCTAGCATACGGTATATTTGTCTACAGTCTATATGTTTCAGAAGTCTACCGTTTTACACAAATGCAGCTCCAACTGTCTGTTCTCTGATGTCGATGCAAGTAGACTCCCAATCTGCTGATCTGGTGGGAGCTCCTCTGACGAACCTTGAAATCAAGAAATACGTGCAGTATACGTATACAGTATGTCTTTTATCGTGTGATGAAGACTATTTTATGTTATGTAAATCTAGTATTGCGCACCTTGCTTTTCTTTCAGTGACAATAGACTTTGATCTTCTGCCACTCCCAGCATTTTGATGCACGAATCCATGATTTTTCCTACTGTTGTTTCCTTTGGGGTTCTGAGATGAACGATCCGCTCTGATGCTGCAACACAATATGACAATCGGAAGTAATTAGGCTCCCTGGTGCATGGTGTTACCATGTGAACACGACTATTTTTACTACTACTACAATTCAAACCTGTAGGTTCAGACAGATTTCTGAATATCTGCATTGTCCATTACACTCCCATTAATGTTCATATCCACCCTATGCTGTAAATTCATAAAAGAGATTCTCTCATATCTTCCTCAGTTCATTATACATTGCATGTATTTTAAATTTCAACCAATTCTATTACTCACCATTAATAGTGATCTCTATCAGCTGAGAATTCCTCTGCACCATGTAGTTCTGGCTGTTGTTTCCATGATACAGAATTTCAAGATATTAGAATATGTAGCTGATTTAATCCTTTGTTTGAGAAACCTTTGGTACACATGTGTGAGGGGAGGCTGCACCTGAGTTTGAGGGAACGTCCATTCATGCTCAGGCAGTTCACATGTGGAGCAGAGGTAGACTTGCTCATTGACACCAGTGTTGCAGTGAATGTCTCCACATTATTGGGCCCTGGAGATCCTATTACGGGGAAAAAACAGTAAACATTCTCTTTAACATTCTTCATGTGACATATATATGGAAAATGTTTCTTTTTTTCGTGTCGCAAAGATAAAAGTGTACCGAGCAGAGAGTCGAGTCTCTGGGTGATGGCGCTGGGAGGGTGCAGCTCATTATAAATAGCCGACAGCAGCTGCTCTCTATCTCCCAGTGTGGTGACCTGGAGGAGGTCCAACGTGCCCACATCCACTGAAGCTATGTCTGCGCCGCGCAGTTTGGCTTCTGAGAGGGAAACATTTAGTCACACACCTGCAGCACATACATTACGCAATGTACCGTATAGGTGGCCAGTAAAATATAATCCATAACAAACATCTGAAAAAGAGCTGTCAGCCAGTTTCTGTCAAAAGTCATGTGGAAACTGGACGTGTTGTAATATACAGGTGACATATTTATGAGCAGAAAGTAGAACAAATTAGAACATTCAAATTTAACTGCTAGCTTTTAGAGAAATATGTTAGGTTTTACAGCGTCATATATTAGCTTTTCAAAATGATCTCAGTTTGTCCAGTGATGGATTATGTTGCTGTTGTCTTTCAGGTCACTCATTTTTCTAAGCTATGGTAGAAATTAATCGGATTATTAACAGTGAGCTTATTTCTTAACCATGTCACCTGCGTGTGTCATGATTCCTAAGACAGTAAGTAAAACAATAGGTTTTTAACAAACATTTGTCACATTGGAACTGGATTATGTAGAACTGTCTGAATGTTACAAGGAGTTACGGGATATTTTAACCAAAAGCAAAGAATTTGTGAGATATTTAAGATGGTAAGACAAATACATTTGCATAAAACTCTGGCATAACGTGATTGAATGAGATTTATTTATGTGAAGGTGTCATCTTCTGTCTTTTTCTCTTGACTTATCGACATCCTTAGAAGAAAAACAGTTCATGTGATCTGTGGTAAAGATAAATCAAAATCAAAGAGGCAGCTAGAGGGCTGAGAGAGGAGACTCTGAAGAATGAGTTTTACCTTTGATGAAAGGGAGACATTTCTGCAGTCCAATATTGGTAAACCACGTGCATACTTCATCTGTGTTCAGCTCCCTGAGACATTTGGTGACTTGCTTGTCCACATCCTGGGGAGAAGGAGCGGTTACATACCTGCTGCTTATACCACATTTTGCGTGGGCATGGAGCAAGTGCCGTGGGTAAACTGGCTTTTTTAAACACCACACTACACTGAAATGTTTTTCATGTCATTTTATCATAGTGCTCTACACACAAGTAATGACGCTCTTTAAACCATTGTTGTCAGATGTGATACAGTTTTATACAGTATGTATATATTATTTTAAATGTCTCAATCCAAAAAATAAGCAGTGGTTGGGATTTGCATAAGGAGCGGAACATGATGCACAAGGATGAATCAGACTCAACTCCTGCATGCAAAAACCTATTTTCGTGGGTGGGAAGACATCAAGCCATAACATGGTTAAACTCCAAAGTAATTCGTCATTGTAATACAAATAAACACATTTGTGTGTTTAACTGTAAACAAATGTTTAAAAAGACAAAGAAATGTTTACTCTGGGAGGGAATCTAAACACGGGTCTCCGTGTAATTGTTGCCTTAGTCACAAATTCTTTGTTTATGGCGTTCCTGGGAAGAAAAGTAGTGATCCCTGCTGCCAGCAGAGGCTTTACCAGGTGATTGTGGAATGATTAGATAAATTGGGGTGAGAGGTTTTCCTTGTCGAAGGGATTTTGCCATTATGTGTTATTAGACAGAGTTTTAGGGGGGAAAAGCCCAGTTAGATCATAATTCAGCGAGACCACATAAATAATACCTAGTTTCAGTCATTTCATCTAATTTGGGGTCCCAGTGTGGGGCTCCGGAGTCAGGCGTTGCTGCTTAAGCTACATGTTGCATACATGACTCATATGTAATTGATGGGGTACCAGAAGAAAAATAAGACAGCTGATAATGCATGGAGATGATAAGTGCAGGACGTGAGCAATTGGCCTCCAAAAAAAAAAAGAGTTCTTTTTCTTTCCGTTTTGTGTTTCAGCTAACACATGGATCGCTAAGGATACGAGCAATCTTGCTTGGCAAATCCTGGACAAAAAGACTAAAATCCTGAGACTATTTGCAGAGTCATTGCTTTGACAGATCAAGGGAGCTGGGAAATATAAACAGAGCATATTCTGTAATTGCAGCAGCTCTGGGCTGTGTGCTGATGCCACCCTGAAGGCCCTGCTTTGATGTTTTACAGTACCTTCTCAGGAAAGTTTCCATTCTGATCCTTAGACCGAGGCACATATGATGCTGTGTGAAAAGGGAATTTAAAAAAAATCTGTTGTAAAATCATTATTAGCAATTATTAGTACAATCTTGTTTGTCCATAATGTAACACCAGGCTCACGAATGGTAATGCGTCGTTGTCGTGGCGACCCCTCTTCTTCCTGGTGTTGGTGTGTGCTATGGGTTAAAGCATGAGAGGTGCTGCTGCTGCTCAGTGCGTCCCCAAAACTGCAGGAGCGAGTTATCGGCCTCTGTCGTGTAATAAAGTTTTCAGTTAACATTCGACCAGAATCCAGCCCAGTCTAATCAATTTACAGTCGGCCGGTGTTTTTAACTTAATGAGTCTTAATTCCACAGCCACAGTCTAAATCTGATAAGGCCCATTTCTTCTAGGAATTTGTAGTGACGCGCTGTAGATACCTCCTAAATACATTAAAAGTGCATGTGTGGGCCTTGTTGGCCAAAGAGCATGTGATGTACAGTTTGAAGAAATCATGAGAAAACCTTTTGGGCCAAAAGAATTCACTGCATAGTCTTTTTACCCTTTGGTGAGTAACTGTGTCCATGTTGGCAGTGTGAGGTCGAGAGCGAAGTTCAGTCTTCAGCATGTCAGAGCAGCTCGCGTCTGTGTTGCTCAGGTCATCTGCACAGAAACAAATAAAAATATGTCAACATATGCACAAGAGTACTATCTAATCCTAGTAAGATGTAATTTAGTCAGTATGTTAAAATAAACTATTTAATGATGTACTTGTTCTCACCCTTTTAAGCCACTCTGGTGTTTCTCGGGTACAGTTCATCAGGTCTATTTGCAGTGCATTAGCTGGTGCTGATACTGGACACAGCTAGATGGGGTTGCTTGGCAACCTGTCAGACACACTAACCTTCGTCTGCTTGATGGCATATTTCTCTGACAATCCAAGTTCTTTCCCACAGAAAGCACATATTCTTACATTTTCCAAATGTCATTTGGTCAGCAAGCAGATATCTTGTTTTTTTTTCCTTCCTGCTATCAAAACAAGCAAGACGAATGAGGCTGAGAACATGGCATCCAAGCTAGGCCCCGGCTTTCTCAGGCAGCACAGTGCTGCGATGTGATCGTGATAGATGTTGGAATGTTTGCAGTTCTACGCTATAACCACTTTAACTTTTTATACCTTCACAAATTGAAGCATTTTGGACGCCTTTTTAACCTTTAAAATAAAACAGTAATCTTTTCAACTAGTTTACAAACAAAAAAATTCTGCTTAATTTCTTAAACACATGTTTTTCATTTCAGGGGCCTGTTTCTGAAAGGCTGGTTTGACATGGATGGGAGTTTAGATGGAGTCAGAATCAGATAAGACGGTGTAATTAGTTTATGTGTGTCAGCAGTGGAATCTTGTCTGGATCCTGGAGAGACAGTGGAGTACTGGGAGGGGAGCGAGCTGGCACTCTCTTCATCACCTGGCCGGCCTGTGAGTCACTCTGTGGAGGATCATAGAGTCTGGCGATCGGATAGCAAATTCTGAACACTCTCCATGTAAAATACAACTGTCCTGACTAGAGCAGCCAAGTGAGTAAAGTGATGAGTCTTGGCTAAATGTGAGGACATGTCAGAGCACCCTCCTCTTGCTGACCTCAGACATAACACTGAGTCTTAGAAATTCGGAGAAAATGACTTCCCGTCGCCGTGTGACTTCTTTTCTCCACGCATGGGAGAAGGGACACAAGACAGACAGCTGTCTGAGAATGGTAATGGAGGCACAGCAATACGCCCACCCCACCACAGCCATGTTCAGATTGCCACAGTCTTCCAGTGCAAGCCCAATACGAACAAAGACGGACAGGAAATGTAGGGCAGACTCTGGGACACAGTCTGATGTTGCCTTAAAGGGTGAAATCATCAGTAACAGAGAGACGGACATCGTTCCCAGTCTGAGTCGGCTCAGTCAAAGCATCTGTGAGTTCTCTCACCGTTGACTGGTTAGCACAGACAAACACATTGCATCCAAGCACACCCACATACCGACAGACAAACTGAGCTTGCTCGGTTTGGTGCGTGACAAAGTTTGGCAGCTGTTCACACCCAAGCACACAGGGTTAATAACGAAGCGGACCTTTGGAGTCAGCACTTTTCAGCACATTTTATGTAATGGATAGGCAAATGTGATGCTTATCGTTTCCAGTATTATTGTCCTTCTTCGCTTTGCAAAGAAAGTAAGCTCTTTGAGAGTCGACTGAGGGAGGAGGGCATGCTGAGTCACAGGAACCCAAAACCTGGGAACCGCCTGCTCTGCCAAGCATTGGGAATACACACAAAGGCTAAAAAGGGATGACAACAAAGGGGAACTTCTGCAACTCCCAAAGGAGACGTTCGAGGTACTGTAGCCATGTCACATAATGACTGCAATTTCATCTGAATGGGGACTGAGATCAAAATGAAGAGGCAACGTTGAGTTCTACTGCTGGATAAAGGGAACCATCAGCTGGTGCTGTTTACCTCTAACCCTAGAGTTTGCCTTAATGGAAGCAAATTCAAATAGATTGCTAATTTACCTCAAGAAAACTCACCCAAGTTGTGTTCAGTAAATGACAAAAGATTTATTCCAGTGTTGAAGATCCCTGTGACAGAGAGAGAAACCATGACAACCATTGTGACAAAAAAGTCTGTAAAGAAACACTCCAACATATTGGTAAATATTCTTGTTTTGGTTTTGTTTTTTTACCGGACGTTAGATGTGTCGTCAAATGTCAAGTGATAGGACTTGTTCATAAGCAGATACTATATACATTTAGGACTCACCTGGGATTTGCTCAGTGTGTATCAGTCAAACATGCGTCATCGAGAATATGTCATTAGGCAAAGCTGCTGCTAATTTCTTGTTAAACTACAAAGTCTGATTTTCACTTTCACACACAACACAATTTCACACAACCAGTAAACAGGACAGCTTGGGAGTTGTTGGAAAACAACTCCAATTCTAGTCTAGCTTCTTCCACTGTTTATGTTAAACCTAGTACGACATTGCGGAGCTACCTCACTTCTTAGAATTGAAGCTAATTTGACATTAATCAAACTATCGCATGTCTTAAAATATCAGTGTGACTTGAGGTGAAACATCACGGGAGATGTGGTCACTGTTAAACTCACTTCTCTGAGGGTAGTCGGGGAGAGGAGCCACCTGGTAGGCGCTACGTAAGAAACTGGGCTTTGTTTTCTCTTTGGTTGGCGCAGCTTCTCTTTCCTCATCAAACTGATCATTCGGGGCCTCTTCTGGCTCGGCTACATTATCACCACCGACCTTGTTCACGGCCACTGTGAATCTCTCCTTTGACTCCTCTGCTTCCTCACTCTCCATCTTCTCCTCGTAACTCTCCTGGTCAGCAGCAGCGGAGCTTCCATCACTGCCAGATGTATGTGCCACACTTTCCTCTGAGTTAATGTCAAAGAACTGTCCATCGTCAACAACGTCAGAGGGAGTTGGTGGGATCAGATTAATCACAGGTGGTTTCAGGAGACTTCCAGAGGCCGGTGTCCTATCAGTACCACTCTCGTACAGCAGTGGGTCATCCACCTCCTCTGCATCATCTTCTCCGCCGGTAGAAGCCATGGCGGGTTCTGTATGAGGCTGTATAGGGAGCGAAGACAGGGGCTTCAGTCCTTTCTTTTTCAGAGCCCTTGGGCAAACAGACACAGAGCTTGCTGAGCGGGCCATGCTGCTCCGCGGGGTCAGGGGGTCCTCGTCAAGCAGGCTGAAGCTGGTGTTAACTATCCCCAGATCCTCCACTGTAATCTGGATAGCCTCCCTCTCACCTGATCCCCGTTGATCCAAGTGTGGATGCTGAGGGCCCCCATTAATCTTCATTTCCTGCTCCCGCAGAGAATCCCTCTCCTCACGTGGCAAACATGAGCAGCAGAACAGCCTGCGGGACAGACGCTGAGTGCTCCTTCTCCAGGGGTGTCTACGATGCCGCTCTTTCTTTGCATTTGCAGTCGCCATAGCAGGGGCTGTCCGACCATTCACTGTACTATACAGCTAAACACACCACTCTTCAGTTTGATCAGATAAACCTCTGTAGACAACCATCCACTCCACTGGGATTAAAAAAAATACTGCCCTCTGATCGACGGCACAACATCTGCAACGTGTTGCTTAGGAGAGGAGTGAAAAAAAATGCACCAATTCATGCTTGCAGGGTCAGATGGACACTCGAAATGAACGCTGGGCTTAATCAGCATGCTTTGATATGTTAAGCAGCATCATTACCATTACAGCTCTGGTTTCAAAGGGCTGTAACAAGACAGCAATACCCTGCCAAAATAAAATCCTGGCATGTAAATAATTACAAAAAAAAATAAATGACAAATGAAAGATTAGAGTAGACATTTAGGTGTGTGTGTGTGTGTGTGTGTGTGTGTGTGTGTGTGTGTGTGTGTGTGTGTGTGTGTGTGTGTGTGTCTGTGTGTGTCTGTCTGTGTGTGCCAGTCAGGGCATGTGATAATATTATTACAAGTCAGTGTTCAGTTCCTTTGCGGGTCATCTGTCAGGGACTTAAAGCATGTTTGGAAACAGGTGAGAATATGGGCTGGCGGATGCTTTGCTCATACAACCCCTATGGCATCAGATGACATTTCCTTCATTCCGCAGGCCCAGTCCTGTTCTCTGCTACATGATAAGTCATCCAGCATAGGCTTAAAACCATTTCACCACACCACCCACCCACATGGAGGGCTTACATGAAAAGATTATATCCATGTGTATTTTTTCTCACACTCAGAAGTGACAGTAGAATGATGGGAATAATTACTCCTCAAGCAGCGTTCACTCCTTACCCTGCATTCTATCTTTGGAGTGAAAAAGATGCTGCTACTGTATGTTTAAACTCTGCCCCCCCCCCCCCCATCCAACGACAAACACACACACACATTTTTCCCTTTGGTTAATTTAGCTTCTGTATTTAAAATGAACTTTTCAAAAGCAAGGCGTTTACCTGCCTGATCAAGTTGCTTGGGGTTTAAAGCTATTTTACATATCTTTGTTCTGTCATAAAAGTAAGTGCCACATTCATATGGAAAACCCAGCGTTATGCTGAAATTAAAATCTACCACAAAGGTTGCTTTAATTGGGGCTTATGACAACACTGACTATTTTTTTCCCAAATAAAAGCTGACCTCAGACACAATAACTATCTCAAATTGGGTTAAACAATTTGTTGGCATGCAGAAGCCAAATTTCTGCATACTGGCACCAGATATAAGCAAAAGTAGATCATTCTGTTTTTCGAGCTGCGCCAAGCTCTTCAGGTAGTGAAGTTCCAGATAGACTTTGTTGCTAGGCACAAATTACAGCACCTCAAGGGATTTCAGTGGGAGGCCAGCTGACTATGGACAGACTTGGTGCACAGCTAAAGACTCTTTGTTGTCGAGTTTAAAGTACTTCTATGCCTTTGCCATTCAGAGACACGCGATGGTTTCCACAGGGAGACAAGATGATAGGAATTGAACAAAATGGCTTCAAAATGAGCATGACAAAGCAAAGCTGTGAGGCCAGCATGCAAGAGAGGTGCGGGGGACATGATTTCCAAACAGGAAACCTGCCCTCCACTTCAAAACAACTGCAAACCATATTTGAAATAAACAGCTATGCAGTAGAATAAAGGGGTATTTGATAGGACAGCTCTCTGACATAGTCTGGTCAATACTGCATGCCCAACAAAGGGGGGCAGCAGAGAGTAGATGCACAACACCGACAGGACATAAAACAGAAACCACCACTTCTTAGAACAACCTCCTCTGGTATTCACAAGTCTGGATAAAGTTAAAACCACACAAGTGCTTTTCATTCGCAGCCTAGTGAGTCCAGCTTTCAAGATATCTTGATCTGGTATTTGCAAGAATATCAAGTTTGGTCATAATCCATTTTACATGTTGTTTGAATATACGTTAGCGGTAGGGGAACGAAAAGATGAATGTAGGATTAATGTTCCATCTCCTTTATACGGGTTATGTTTGAAATTAGCTGAAAATCTGTGGCCTTACTGGCAGATTTAAAAAAAAAAATGAGTTCCTTATGATAAATGTTGAGAGACAGTGTAAGTGACAGAGCAGACAAAGACGAATGCTTCACAGCTGCCATAGCCAGGGGCCATTTTTGGGAGAAATGACTGAGACAGACATGGAAACCCACTAGTCTCCACTCACTGAGTGACGATGTAAAAGTTAAATCTCTATTCCAATCATTCATCTTAAACTCAGCGTCGTGGGTTTGGAGCTACTTTCTATGTGCATTCATGAAGTTGCATCACTGGACTTCATTGCACTTAGAGAGTTAGTCTACATGTCCAGGCCTAGCTCTGTGAGTATCTGAGCATGCTCGGAGTGTGTTTTCTCTGGTCTCACACCCAGAGAGCAGTCGATTCTGGACAGCCCTCAGACGGCTGTGCAGCCAACATCAACTCCATCCTGGGAGGGCTCCTAAAAACACTGTCACCTCTTGCTCAGTTGCAGCGCTGTGAAACATGTTGAACATTTCCTGTGACAGACATGTTTCCATAGGCAGCAAGGCTCGGGGTCCGTAATCAGGCTATGGGCTGGGCTAGCCAGAAGTCCTGTGGTGAACATGACCCTGTTTGGCAATACAGAGAACTCACACTCTCACAAACAAACAAGAGAGAAATGGAGGCCTTTTTTTTTCTTTGCTGTAATTCACAGAAGAGGATAATGCTAAACAAGACAGCAGCATGAGTCACTTTCCATGGAGGCAAGGAATGTCACCTCTTCCTGTGAAACTAGGAGGAATGGAGGGAGTTATGACTTCAGAATAACATCCACAACCCTCTTTATATTATCAAGGATGTTGAGCAACCACAGAGGGCCAAACAACGCGGCGGCATTCTTAGAGCAGCGAGGGGGGTCTGCAAAAATAAGCATATTCCACTGAGCATGTTGAGTTCCTCGCTCAACAGATAAACCAACACTTCAGAAATTGAGTCTCCTCACTACCAAGTTCTCTCAAACAGATGCATCCATTTTGCTTACACAGATCTTCGTGTTTGTGCTCGCCACCACCAAACCTCTTGGATTTCCAAGTGTGCCAAATATTTGCAATTTCCCTGTGGCTGATACCTAATAGCATGAGAAAAGGAGTTTGGTGGGGGGAAGGAGAGGGCAGTGACCTTGAGAACTTGTGCGTTGAACTTTCCCCTCCAGCCCTCCCTCACCCGCCAGTCCTCCGCTCCCTAATCAATTACTGTTGGCAGTCAGGAGACCACCAATGATTAGCAGCAGCAAGGCAGACGTGGTTTGGGGGTTGGAGTGTGGGATATGGGAGGCTGAAAGGGTGGCGCGTGGAGGAAGGGAGAGGAAAGCGGTCCTACAAAGGACTTTGATCGAAACGCTGCCGCGAGAAAAGCAAAACGCAACAGGACCCCCCTGGTTTAAATGACCCTTGAACAGTTTTATTTATCTATGAGAATGAAAGGTCTCTCAGACTGTCACACATGAGCAGACAGCTGCACTGTAGATCCCAAATATTGTTTACTCTCGCACATGCACAGTATTGCCCAGACGGACAGGCTCTAAGACAACAACATAGAAACATTGCATATAAACACAAACCTTTTTGTTGTTCGGATCTTTGAAGCAGCAGGGAAATAATTTACAGGCTTTAAAAAAAGAATCTGTGCCGTTCCCACGCCCAGTGTGGCAGGAAGGCTCAACAAAATCATTTGTCTTAGATTGGCTGATTGGCTTGCTGGAATCTGACTATGTCTTTGACGGTGATGGAAGTTTAATTTGATGAGAGGAACTCTCCCTCCACACCCACCCACAACTGCCCTCCTTCCACTTTTATTCTCCTTCGCTGATTCTTCTGTCTCTCTCTTTTAAGTTTGCAGTTTTATCTTTTTTATAGAGTGAGGCTGACAGAGAAAAGGGGGGGCTCACATTCTTGCAGACGTCAGAAATGTTTGTGTCATAAATTCTCCCCTCTTGTTTAACGGCCGGGGCGAGACAGTTTATGTGTGAGGAGAGAGAGTCAGAGATAGACATGCAGAGAAAGATAAAGTAAAGAAAGATAAAAGAGGATGAGATATGAGAAAAGAGAAGCATGGACACAATAGCTCTGACTCCATGCAACACAGCAGACTGCAGCAGGCTCACACAGACCTGCTTTACAAGACGTGGCTTCCTCCGGGGCTCTCCATGGCTAGTCCTTTCTCCAACTGTCCCTGCACACAATTAATGGCATTATGAGCACCACTGGAAAGCTTCGACTAAACAGTTGTGTCTGCAATTTTCCCATGGGAGCACCATTTTGTGTAGATGCCAGGGCACTGTGATAAGGTTATCGCTTTTCACTGATGTTCTCCTTTGGGGATTGCACTGGCGAGATATCTGGGAGGAAATACAGTCAGATCAAATTAAGTTTATCTTTAATTTCAGAGCCAACAAGGATTATCATGACACATCACTGAGCAATGCAGACTGGACTCTGACTCGGTCAGTTTTGGAATCCAGTCCGTGGTATTGTTTGCTGTGCAGCGTTTGTCTTTGTCATGAGATGTTTTTCACAGCCAGACAAGTATGGTCACTGTGATGTCCACAGCCAGAGCATCTGAGCCTCATCAGGCATTTCAAAGCTGCTGTCATGGGCATTTACAAAGGGCCAGACCAAAGACAAAGGCCCACTATTGGCGACTTGTCCACTTGGTAGCCCCTTTGAGGTTCCCTAACGATGCCTGTGCCCTCATAGAAATCACTGCAAATTAATTTTAACACTCAGTGAAAAGAAAGATTAGTGCCGAGAGGATGGCACAAAGGGTGTTAAATATGGCGAGCAGCATGCTGGACCACAGGCCAGGCTGGGGACACATTACCCACAGCTGCCAACACTGACCTATTTTCACCAAACCAGCTTAAAGATTTTTAGCATCCTCTATTGTGCAGAGGCCCTGCGAAGCACACCATTGAAGTCTTATCTGCATGACCCCCTTTGGGTACGGTGCCCTTTGATGCCTCTCATAAAGGCAGTGATGGGGTTTTAATTAAGTGTGGCAGGTTATTTGATGGTCCATATTGATCTGGAGGGTTAGGGGCAGATGTTGCAAAAGACCGCCGAGGGGAAATGGCTCTATAAAGAATACAAACAAGGGCCCAAACTATTGTGGTGGAGACTTCAGTGACAAACATGACCCTCACTCTTCAACCGCAAGAGAAAAGTGATTTCAGATTCAATTATCTTCTTTGCATGAGGAAATAGCGAGCAGATGGCAACAATAGTCACGGGCATCACCACAATCAGCGCTGTTCGTGGACATCTTTTCTTTGGGATAAATTTACCGTGGCCTCATGAGGTTTTCATTGAAGTGTTAGCACTAGGAGGTGAAGCTTGCCAACAGGTCAATGGCATTAGAGACATAACAGAGGTCCAAGGCATCAGAATATTTTATGTAAACTTCTTCAGACACCGGAAAAGATTTGCTTTGTCTACTTACATTTTGTCAGTTTGATTCTTGCGGGAGAAAGTGATTTTTTCTTTTGTACAGGAAATGCGATTAATGTCTTTTTAAGTTCCTTCACTGCTTATCATTCCATGTGAAACAAGTATTGACATGGTCGATCAACATTTATACATGTCAACATGTAGGTCAGTCATGAAAAATCATCCTCTGTCAAGAATCATCATCATCATCTAAATCAAGGATAACGCTGGCAAACCATCTAAAAGTTACACTTGTTTTTAATCTGGTCATGAGATGACTAATTTGTAGTTTACACAGTTCGTGGGTGAAATCTATGTAGACAAAAACTTGGAGGCAAGTCTGAATTTGTCTGCTGGCTACCACTATGGGAGCTGAGTGAGATCCATATTTGAACAACGACCACGTTTTTTGATTTTGTTAAACACAAATAAATCACCTCCATTTAAGGATACATGAATCTGCTTTTTGAAGGTTGGTGACCCTTTTTCAGAGCACAGGCTAAACTTCTGATTAGATTCATGCCATGTCTGAATGAGAAGGGAATGTGTTTACATTTTGGAAGTAGCCATGAATTAAGCAAATGGGACCAGGGAGAAATCCTGAAACTTTTTTTGAATGCCTAAGAAGTAAAGAAAGATTCACTCAAGTTATCTACAAGATTTTCAGATCAAGCAAGTCAAAGAAAATGGAGTTGCAGTTGTTTATGATGCAGCTTTCATACTGTGTTGAGCCCTGCTGTAACTGTATAGCTCCCTTTGTCTTTGGTATGTCTTTAACGTGACGCCAACATTTTGAGTAATAAACAGTGGCTGAAACATAAACAGCAGCCTGACCAGCAGTTTTTAATCTAATGCTCACTGGGGATAATCACTCATTATTGTCAGCATTCGATGATGTAGCTGTACTGCCATATGTACAGTACATAGATTAGTGGTGAGGGGTTTGCAAATGGCAGGCAAGTCAAAGAAAACGGCTAAAGTAGTTGTAAGTTCTTACTGACAGTCATGTCTGTAGTAGTATGTAAGTATACACAGGCAAATCAGTCTATTGAAAATGTGATAAGAATAATTTGTATTTGTGTTGTGCAGATAATTTTCAGAATCTGAACATAAAGACTGTGTGCATGTGTACTGTATGGAACACAATGGGGTGAGAGGAGAGTGTTTACAGTATAGACTGTCTGTTTTGATTAGACTGTTTTGTTCACATGCATTAGAAATCCGACCAGACCCAACCTAAAAATAAAGGCTGCACGTCAATGAAGACTTTCGAGCCTGATTATCCACGTCACTCTGCCAACCTGTCTGACTGGTGCTATATGATATATGCTATAAACATTAAATACTGCATGTACTGTGACGTCTGACAGGTTGTTTTTCCACTCTCTGGCATCTACTTGACACGCACACACATACAATAATAACAACATAATTACATATTAGTTATATAATTATTAGTGTTAGTATTATTTCTGTAATTATAAGTACCAGTCTGGTAGAGATGGTGTATGACTGTTCTCTCTCTCTCTCTCTTCTGTCCTCCTGTCTCTCCTCTCCCCCTTTTTCTGCCCACCTCTCCTCTCTCCCCCAATTTCTCCTCTCTCCCCAACCGGTCGAGACAGATGTTCCACCCACCACTGAGTCCGGTTCTGCCAGAGATTTCTTCCTGTTAAAAGGGATTTCTTTCTCCTCCACAGTCGCCAAGTGCATGCTCATTGGGAACTGTTGGATTTTCTCTGTAATATTGTAATATTGACCTCACTATGTAAAGTGCTTTGAGCCAATGTATGTTGGGATTTGGCACTATAGAAATAAAATTTTATTGAATTGAAAGGGGGGTCACACACACACACACACACACACACACACACACACAATTCCTCTCTTGCCCCTCCATCTCTTATTGAAAACTATTTATGAAGATCTGGCAGTGCTGATGCAGGATGGCACAAAGGCCACCTTTGAGAACATAATAACACAAGTAATCAGCACCTAGAATGGCCCTGACAAAAACCTGGAAAAACGTTGGGTTCAATTGGACTGTATACAGGACTTGTTAATCACCCGTGACGACCGTCAATGGAGATGCGTGTCACCAACGTTTGAGTAACCAGGGCAGTGATCCTTTAATTTCACAGAATGAGGTGTCGATGGAAACCGGAGCCTTCTCGGCAGCTAAATTACAAAATTCCGCACAATAGTTCCTCATTTCCTGCTCTGAATAGACTTTTAAAATGAACACAGGCTTATTCATCTTCTTACCAATGTCGGACTTTGCACAACATAAAGAGCTGTTCCTGTTACAAACTCGTCCTATTTCTTGAAATGACTCCTGTCATTTCAAACAGGAAATTACTATCTCTATAAATGCATTGTCTCGTGGTTCATTAATTCAAGGCCATTAACTTATCCCATCCAGGTTTATCATTTGTGTCAGAAACCATTGTGCAGATAATAGGTTCTGTTAAATAGTTAGTTTGGAGCATCTAGGATCGCCTTCGTGTCTGTGCTCTTAATTTAAGAATAAATTGACACTGGATTTAAAAACGTTGTAATCCTTGAAACCACATTCTTGTAATGTGCTCTCCTCTGTCCTCTGTGCTGCTCGAGTGTGAGGGGGGAGTATTTGTGTTCTTTTCCTCCTGTGCTGACGATCCTCTCAGGAGGCCATTAATGCCGAATGTCTAGTCACGCTAGACAGCAGCAGGCTGTTTTGTTACTCAGGTTGCTGAAGGTTGCTCTCTCACCTTGACCCCACTGAAACAGGAGAGCTTGAATACCATCTTCCCCCATTTCTTCAAATAGCAGCATCAGGGGATCTTTTTTTTTGCACCACTATAGTCAACCGGAAAAGCAATTGTCTCTGTGTACTCAGTAGAACTTAGAATAACATAATCTGCATGTGTCATTTTCCATTATTTGTTGTTCTTTCCTTTTTTATACTTTGCCTCTTCTCTTTGTTTCCTCTGGTTGTTATTGAGAGCAATACGGGGTTAAGCCTCTGGGTTGATGCAGTCTTCTTATATTCCACTGTTTGTTATATCAGCAATCCACTTTTGGGCCATTAGAAGCTAGTATATTCTCATTGCCAATTTTGCACGACACACAAAATAAGTATATCAAAGTCTGATTTAAAAATCCTTATACTTACTTATTAGTATAAGAATGAATATAATTTCAATTGTTGTCAAATGTACTTTTATTGATCTCTTGTCATCACGCTGTCCTTGTGTTATCAGGTGCACAGAGAACCTACAGCGAGACTGGGTGCAGAGCTTTTACAAAAATAGCTGGTATCAGCACAGTGAAACTGGGTGCTGACAGTCAGACCCAGCGTCTCCCTCAGGCCATCACAGTTTGAGCACAGGAAACAAACCTCACTCCAGCTTCAGCAAATCACAGCCTGTTCCAGCCCCCTGAGCAGCTCAGACCGAGGGTTGGCTTGGTGGTGAAAAGAAGCGGACAGGTCCATATTGTCCCTTTGATTAGGACTCTTTCAAAAAGCCATGTCCCCAGCATCCCCCTCGCCTCATCCCGGGGCTGGGTGGAATGCAGGGAAATCTGATGGCAGACAGGAAGTCCTTATTGTACTAGTGCAGAGATCCCGGAGCCAGACAGCATATGTGAGCGATGTCATCCCTGGTCGGGCCAGGCATATCTTTGTGCTTGCTCACCATGTAACAAAGACGTAAATAAACACTGTTACCCCCACCGGTCTTCAACTGTCATTTCAATTAGGCAGAGTAGTGATCGAGAGCCGTGGCCTGTGTTTTTCCCAGCCATGCCGTTACCTCTGACCCCTGCGGCTCGTGCCTGAGGTGATTTTCTATTAGTCCATGGGGTCAGTATTTAGCCACATCGTGATCAGTAGCTGGCTGAAATCTGCAGAGTCAACACTCTGCCTTCCTGGCTGTTAGCTGCATTAGCACACTGAAGCCCCAATGCCTTCCACTCCCACTCTACAAACATCCTCCCTAAGGCCAGATAACATCTCTGTCCCGTCCATTCATGAGCCGGCCAAAAGCCTGCGTCCTGCAGTCGGGGTGCAGCGCATGTTGATGTAGAGAAGCCTTCTAGGAAGTCTTTTTATAAATATGTGAGACTAGACAAAGGCTTTACCAAGTGTAATATGTTTAGAGTTTGCAAAGATAAGAAATCTTTATTGACATCTTGTAATGAACTCACTGGCTGTTTAAACTGGTCTGGATTTTTGTGGCTGCTCATTAATTTTCTTACCTTGAAGAGTTTTCAACATCTAAACACTGCCTCAGGATAAAAGTCATTAATTGGGAAAGTGCAACAGCGTTCATTGAAACTATAATCTGTCTTACACTGTAGTTTTTGTTTGAATAAATATACATAGGTCGCCTGACACAAGCCATATCATAGTGGAGGTCTTGACTTTCTAAACCCTCAGTTACATCCAGAAGTGAAGTTAACAGAGCTGTGACCAAATCATACATTTTCCAGGAAGCCAAGCCTTTGGGACTGAAACTGTAAATGTTTTGTTACGGACAATAAATCATGACATTGTTTAATTAGCATCCTCCATATCCTCATTCATTGTGGTGTGCCTCTGAGATGTTTACCTCTTTGGCTTTTACTTGCATATTTCTCAAGATATTCCCCCCAGCAATTTTGCCACTGAGAGAGAGATAGAGGGAAATGGTAATTACACAGGAGGGAAATCTGGTGAGGAATAAAATGGACCATTGTGATAATGCTCTGGAGGGATTAACAGTCCCTATCAGATAAAGAAACAGCCATTTGCTTATCTTGCTTTTTTTTTTAAACCATCAAACAAACTGATGCATGTAATTAAAGTTTCTGTTGCAGATTAAACTCCAAATATATCATTTTAACAAGTGCTGTTTCACCAGACTGGCTCATGTTCTCACAGAAACCACCTAAAACAATGATGAACTACTGTTCCTCCCACTCTTCTCTAAACCTGGGCTTCAGCCGAACCTAATCTCCCAGGGCATCTTAGCCACACAAAACCCTGTCAACCTGAGTAAGATGATGCCTTGTTGGTGGTGGTCTCTAAAGACCAGCGGGGACAATGGATCAAATACGAACTGAGAGGCTTTGAACTATTGTTTTTAGTCTCTTACTCTCTCTATCGCTGCTCCTTATACCTCTCTTACTATCCACTGACCCAGTGAAAGTGCCTCATTCTAGAGGAGGAGTAGGGGAAAAAAAAACAGATTTTCCTATCTCATGCACCTGTGACCTAGATAACAAGGTCCGCTCAATGAATACTTGTAGAGTTAACAACCTTCATGCTGGCTCACTAGTGTCTTTAATCTGATAAAACTCTGCTCGGAATTCCCCTACATCCATCTGACTTCGGACTAATAACACTAATGCCGTTTGAAAATCATGGGTGTGTAGGTAAATAACATTCACTTCATGGGACGAAGACGCATTTAGGAATTAGTTATTAAAACAGCAGGATTACAAGTAATCCAAATTATTTGTCATTTAAGAAAATCCCATAGATTCACTCATTCTTTGCATGCCTTTAAACATGAGTAGTAAACATAGTTCATCCACATAGAGCTTAGTTACAAGTGTACTTGGGGTAACAGCTTGGCAAATCATATTATTTAACAATAACAGCCTCATAACTACATGGTTGCAACAAATGTCATAAAAATTCCATTATGCATTTTTTCAGAAATGAGCTTAACACTGACAACTGTTGAAAGGCAACATGGAAAAACGGGAGGTTGTTTGTGTGTAGTTGTTGCAGAGCAATTCCAGCCTTCATGAATAACACAATAAAACAGCCAAACGGCAATGCAGAACTCTTTCAAGTTTCCAACTGTCTGAAAAATGGGACTTTCTTTTGCAAGTGGAATCCTGAGGAATCCGATCCTTGGATATCAATCTCTGTCTGGGTGATACAGACACTGATGACAGAGGAGTTGATCACTCGCCTAGGGTGGGGTCCATGCATATTTGTCTGCAGTTCTACAGTAAATGCTGCTGTCTCCACCCAAACTCAAACCACTCCACAGACTTGTCTCTCTTCCCCGAGCTGTCTGCAGACATCAAGTCTACCATATTGAACACACTGCGTTCACCTTCGTTCCATCAACCATTTCCACAAGACAGGACCACGAGGAGCCTCGGCTAATGAGAAAACAACATGTATGTAATCAGCTCAAGAGAACGGTGGGGAATTCTGCAAACCTCACTAAAGCTATCGCTGGCAGAGGCTGCTCATGATACAGACTTGTCACTTGCTGCCAGCTGGCACAGGCACCCTGGCAAAACTGTGCCTGGCTGTTAATGGATCATAAAGGTTTGCTGGGAGCCGCTTCACAGCTCGAGTTGATTTAGCAATGTAACACAAACCCATTAGTGCTTCATTTCTGTGTAAGTGAGCATGGCATTCAGACTCCATGCACCATGCAGAGTCCATGCAGCAAAAAATAGTTCTTATAGCCCTTGTAAATCATGAGTTTTTGGCAACTCATACAAAAAGCCAGAAACACATTTCACCCCCCCCCCCCCCCCCCAAAAAAAAAGCTAAGAAATAATGATACCGCTTATCACATAATCACAGTAAAAATGATTGGCATATCCAAAGCTATTACTCTCAGCTGCTTCATGTTCAACTTTGTTAGCAATTTCCTAATCATTCTCACCACAAAAATTACATTCAAATTGATGCCTGTATTTGTAAATTATTATAAGAATAAGTGCACTGCCTTCACCTTCTCTTTTGAAGCCCACGTGAAGACTGAATCTTGGGTGGATGTATCACTAATGGGGGAAAAAAAGAAGGTTCACGCTTACCATGATCCAAAAAGGTCCTAGAGCGTCATTATTCCCGGAGTGCACAGTTAAACTGGAGACATTATTGGATGCTCAATTTCTCTGTTTGAAGATAAGTGACACACTGTTAGACAGTGTGTTGGCATGAGGACAAGCCTGGCTGGCTGACAACAAGGGATTAAACAGTATTAAGAGTGTCCAGATGCAGGGGCCACATGCAGAGTTGTTCAAACTAATACTATGACATACTGACACACTGCCCTTGGAGGATAAACGACCATTATCATCGTTATCGTTCGTCAACCAACGCCAAGTCTCCTACTGTGTCATCTGAATGTTTGCCTCTTATCAAATCAACAAATGTTAAAATCGATGGTTAGATGCTAGCCACTGTGGCTAACAGTCAAATCACTGTTTTTACACATGCGCCTTGTATCGTTTCTGAATCTGTGGCTCTGTTGTTTAAAGCTGATTAGAATGGACCAGATGGACCCCAGTGCCCACGCCTAGTCTGTCTGTGCTACAACTCCTCCCCCAGTGGATGAGACACATCTGTATGAGAGGCTGACAAACTGGGTCATGCCTGTATTGGAAGATAATAGTATTTGTGAGTATAGTGTTTGTTTTTCATGTTGATACATACATTATTAAAATGGGATTACAAGTTAATCAATACAAAATTCCGCATTTCTTTTTCTCTGTGGCTCATTCTGATATTATTTTAGGAATACGGGGAGTTTATAAACTGTAGTCTAGTTACAATAGACAGAAATTCCCCAGTCGCAGCTCTGGGGCCGACCCTGCTCCCTGGACAGCCTCCCTTGGAAGTCTCATGTGACCCTTCAGACTTTCCATAAATCTGCTGAATGATTGCGGTGGTCAATTAACACTCTGAATTGCTCCTGGTGGAGAGAACGGTCACATCCGTAACAGCAAGAAACCGAAGCTGCGGGTTCACTCTGAGTTCTGCAATAATAACACAGAGGACCTGGTACTATAAAGAAGGAGTTGAGGGCCCAAAACTACAATGGCTGCTATTGTGCTGGTGGTCACACAGCCACTGAAGTGCAAGATTCAGGAAGGCCATTTCATTACATCCAATAGAGCCCCAATCATGTGTAAAATTTGCAGTTTGAATGGGCTTGCTATCATATCAATCAGCAGCAGCGGTGGTGAAGGCTAATGGAGGTCCTTTCTTCCTGCAGACTCTTTGTGTTTTTTGTTCCAATTTACTGTATCAGAGTTTGACTCGATTTAGCCTTTTTGTTAATCAAGACAGACCTTTCAGCGGTTATTGTTGTAATGAACGAGGTTGCTCGCACCAACATGTTTCCTGAAGATTAGAAAAATACAAATACAATTTGTCCTGCAGGAGGATATTTGGATCGATATTAAGTACAGAAGTAGCATGCTAAACATTTGTTTCATTTTAAGGGTCCACAACAATGACCACATTTAGCAATCTTTGGGAATTTAGAATATGAATATTTAAACCACATATGGCTAAAAACCACTGCTACTGTAGGTATGGCCATCTCTCAGTCCAGACTAAAATTTCTTATCTGAACAACATTCATGGTTCCCAGATGATGTATCGGTGATCCCCTGACTTTTCCTCTATAGTCAACATGTAGTTCTGAGTGAAACGTTTTGACAAAAAACATTACTCATGAATACCCTCATAACATTTTTGGGCACTGGGTGTATAGAACACAGCCAATAACATAATGCAGGGTGTGAGTGCAGGGCGCTAAAAATTTTTCCCTCTCTCTCCTCTGCCCTTTGCCAGTGTAGTGGGTGTTTTTTTGCCAGTGTCTGTCTCTTTGAGGGTGTGGCTGAGCCACACACACACACACACACACATCGGGCGTTACTGGTGCCACTTTGTGAATGCCTACATGATGAAGTGAATTGTCAAGGCCCAGAAGATGCTGACATTTGTGATTCACTTGGCAGCTGCAGGAAGCAGAGGAAGCCCCAAAAGGGAAATGATGCAATCGGCATAATCACACTGATGATTCACAAAGGCTGTAACGAAAAGCACCAAAAGAATTTCATCATCACTGAGAGATTAGCTTTTATACTACGGGTTCCTTTAAAGAGTTTTTGCTGATCCTCGGGATCCTGCCCGGGGGGGGGGGGGGGGGTGGGTATCTTATCACTACAATTTGTTTGTATTTTACCACTAAAAATCATTGCATGCATCTAAAAATTTCACATAGGCTACAATTATAATAAAGTTCAAGGAGGCAAAGGATGCAAATAATAAGAAACTGTATCTTTAATTGAATGCACCGCCTTTGTTACTCGTTACTCCAGTTGTCCGTTGCTCTAGACTGACATCACTTGTGGTCACTCTTTTGGGTGGGTGTTGATGGTTGCACACATTTACTTTGTTTACAGATGTTATGAGTTGGAGTGTGGAAAATAGGTGGTCAGTACCCCCACAAACCACTTAATTTGCACTTTGTCGGCCTTATTTTTTATGAAGCTGCAAACAGTTATGTTTACAAGGAACATCCCATAAAAGACACTAATATAAACATTTTATGACTGTAGACAATTTTTTCCCGAGGAAAAAGACATTATAGGAAGTAAGCGCATGACTTCATAATTTAAACTTTATCTCTGGAATTAGAATATACCCACTGCAAGGTGCTTGGCAGAAAACCAGTGGGATACACTTGCTTTATCCCAATATGTGATGCACTGTTTTCTGGCCAATCCGTGTCCAGTTGATATTTGCAGAACCAAGCTGTGGCTTTTGGTCTCTAGTAAAATGTTTTTTATGTCTAGACATCGCACAAAAATAGAAATGCTGAATGGATTTAGCTGAGTGTCAACTCTGTCCTACCCACAGGATGAGTTTAAATTCTCATGAGTGGGGGAAAAAAGCTCTCCCTCGTTCTTTTATTTGACTTTACAGTTCAGTAGACCTGTCAGCTGGAACAGGACTGTTGATACAGCCATGAGGGCAGGTGAGATTATGATATCTGATCTACATTTGAAGGCATGCATGGAACACTGAACTGATGAATGGACAACTGATAAAAACATATATTCAAGCAAAGAAAAAGTTTGCACAAACACATAAATACAGGCCTCATGTGTCTGTGTACAACACACAAAATAAGCTGTGAGACATTTTGGAAGGCCCTGCAGCTATATAAATAACTGAGGCAACTGTATTGTTGCCACAATATTTTTTTGTATTTTTGCCAAATAAGAAAATGACTTAGCAGGAGAACAATAGTTGGACAATAAATGATTTCCAAAACAAGAGAAATGAGCAGACTTGTGAAAGAGTTCCCCTTTGCTTCTCCTGGTGATGAAAAGCAGGGATGTGAGCATCTGATGAATTGCCCAAAATCCATTATTTTATTGGTGCTTTAACAGTCGGTTTCTTTTAACGGCTGACACATTGTTTGCACAAAATGCATCTGGCTTTTGTTTTTCACTTAAACTTTTTAAAAAATTATACCCACGGTTCAGAATGGGTTTGCAATTGACATTTCCAGTTCACTGTTCTCTTGCTTAATTGTATTTCAAAGGAGCTTGCCCGGGGAGCCTATGAGTCAGAGTTCAGGAATCCCCTCATTCCCTGCTAATGCACAGCGACAAACAGCAATGGCTCGGGATCTCCAAACATTCTCCACAGGCTTCGTAGAGCAATCAATTTATCACAGGCCTGGTAGAGCAGTGCCAAAGCTTTTAAATGCAACACAAGACGCAGCCCCTTGCGGCTCACAGGGAGAGCACATGAAGATTGATGGCCAGATGAAGCTCTATTATGACTAACCCCATTTGGTGGTGTTGTAGACAGTGCCGCCAGGTTGCTTTAACAGCGCTAGTGGGGCTGCGGGAGCAGCGTGGCATGGCGGTATGAGTGGCAGGGAAGACTTGAGAGTGGGACAGCTACGTACTGAGGATGTTTTGTGGGCTCTGGATGATCTGATCCTGCATTGTGTTGATCTGCCGTCAACAGACAGTGGCCCGGCTCTGGCAGCGGTCCACGCTAACAAATACCAGCTTTAACTGCGGAGAACAGATAGTCTCCACTCTTACTCTGAGTAATGTCTGTCCCTCATTCATTAGGGCAGCGCATGAAACGTTTTCAGACACCGGGGCCATGCCAGAGGTGACATCACGCCATATTTTCTCCTCCTGGGAGGCAGACTGCAGCATGATGTTGAAGAAAGCGAGGGACATGACAGAACCACCTCTGCTTATGAACGTGTACGTGTCAACGCCCTTTTTATGTGTGTGGTGTGAGAGTGTGCGCGCCAGTGTGGGCATGATGTTACTTGTGTAAAACTTGTATGTGTTTACGATCATGTGTGTTCAGTGTTTGATGATGGTGCGGGCCTGTACGGTCGTTTTCCTTCGCAGCGAAGTTAAATGGAGCAGGGGTGAGTTGCTTGAATAAAAAAGAGATTTATTGGACCACCGAGGCATTATTCTATTTATCTAAGAGGTAGAATAAAATAAAAAGAGATCTACAGTACATACAAGAAAGATCCATTGATGATTAGGGTAATGCCTCATGTGCTTGCGAAATACATATATTCTGGATTAGATGATAAAATTACCTAGTTATTCTTGCCCGCTCTTTTCTCAGTTTAATTTTCTTTGCTTGTGCCTCAAATTCTGCCTTAAAGCCTGAAAAGACAAATGTATACCTTGGTCCAATTCACATCTTTTGGCTGCTCAATTCATCTTGTTACAAATGAAGAATGCACTGGTCCAGGCCATTAAAGAATGCTATTATATCCTTATCGTTTTTAAGGCCTTTGTAGACCACATGTTTTCTTAACTCACTATTGGCAGTGATTGTGATTATGCACTCTATGTTCCATCCATTGTGAGATTACTTTTGCCTGAGCCACTCCGCAGTGTAATTTATATTTCAACACTGACTGCAGATAAAGACAAGGGCCTTTGTGTCTGTGACAGATGGAATGTAACCGGGAATTAACCGGGCTTCAAATGGCCTAATACAGCTAAATAATTACCCACGATGATTGCAGTTTGTTTAAGCACTAGATAGAGAGTGCTTCAGGGCTCTCATGTTACAAAACATTGTTTTGCATCACGTGTTCTTGTTCGGATCATCACTTAGGCTAGAATTGTGGTAATCCCTGTGGCTGATATATGAAAACATAAAACAGGCATCACACCTACGACTTCCCCTACACAATCAAGGCTTGTCTCTGTGGTCGTCATGGTGGTTGGCTTTCAATTTCATTGTTTTAAATTCCCCTCCTCACTGCACATCATTTAGTTATTAGACAAGGCGGGAGGGTGATGTTGGAAGAGAGACGACGGGGAAGGAGGAGCGTGTTTGCAAGATCCCCCCCCCCCCCCCCCCTCATTTTAGCCTCTCTTCCTTGCCTTTCTGCTGCATTCCCTTGTCCTCACTCTGCAGTCTTTAACAGAAGAGGGCTTCAAGGAGAGGCTGGTCGAACTCAGACAGGGATGGGCCTGAAAGAGGCGTATTGTGAGGTCACATTCTTCCCGAATGCAGGCAGGAGCCAAGTCAGTAGCTGGTGGAATTACCCCCATGAATCATGCCCATTGTGATGCCTACTCAAGATGAGAACATGGAAAGGAATTAGGTATGGCAGAGCCTTATCAGCTTCCCTTTCGGAACCGGCCGGCAGCTCAGTGCGACCGGACTGGACATCGTTTCCCATCCTTGCTCATACAGAGTGTCCGCAAATTAGGAATTCCTCCACTGCCATATGTTGTTACTTAAGGGTGCGCTGCAGCCAAGTTACTGCGCACTTTTCCATCCACGCCCATCCTCCTGTCTGTGCACTTCCTTCCCTCCCATTTACCCAGAGATCTTTGTGGTAGGTCCTGGAGTTCAGGCAATATTAGGTTGCACCTCTTAAAACATGTCAGGCTTTGCGGTGAAAATTAAAGAATGGAAAAATGATGAAATGTAACATTTAGCTTTATGCATTTTTTCACATTCAAGTTGTTAGAAGAGGGAGAGAGGACGAGACTGGTGGAAACACATACGACAACATATATCATACTGGGCTTCTTTTTAATTTATAGACTATTTCTGCTCTCTGCATAGTCCACATTCAGTGGTGTGTCTTGGGTGACATATTTGGTTTTTGAGATCAACCAGTTGTCGGACCAGTAAAGTGAAGAGGATGTGACAAACGAAAATATTTTTACTGCCCGATTTTAATATATCATTATATCACCACAACTTTCCATTTGAATCAATTCATGAGCTGCTGTTTGCAAAGACCAAAAATCCCCCTTGCCTTTGCTGTTTGTGTCTTGGGGTGAGAGATTCTTACATGATGTGACAAATGAAGTGAATTTCCTTGTGAACATTGAAATGTGTTTGTCGTTTTTGTTCAGGGGGATGAAAGACATAGACATCGGGAGTGAACCTCTGTAATAGAAAACACTCCGCAAGGCGAAGGCGTGCATTCTCGCTCAGAAACAACCCTCTGGTGACTTGAATGAAAAAAGCCAGGATAAATCTGCTGTATGAAGTTTGCCATGCGGCCATTGAGCCCTACATGACTTCAGCTAAAAGTTTTAGTCCCCTGGGACTTAGTGATGGATGGTAAACAATCCTGAAGCACACTGAAGCGTCTATGAATGAGGTAATACCAGTGAGAGAGGAAAATGGACTGTGCCAGGAAGTCTCATGTCAGCATTTTCAACTGTCCATGAGAACAAGGGAGAAAGAAAGAATTAAATCATGCTGCGTGAATCAAGCTATCCTCTATCTGTGTGTGTGTGTGTGTGTGTTTCCATCAACACCAGGCAGGACATGACAGGGTGTGGAGAGGAATCACCCCCTCCACCCTTGCCCAGCTCCTCCTCCCAGCCTCTCTGCCTGGGAAGGGCAGGCCGGGTGGGGCTGGCAGAGCTGTGAGGGCCCCCATACCTCACAAGGGCATGACTGCATACATCCGGGGAGTGAAGTCTTTGTCATAACATAGCTCCCCGCAAAATAAAATAAACACACGAGAAGAGGGAGAAAGGCGAGGGTGGGGAGAGATAGGGACAGGGAGGGAGCCAGTGGGAGCAGGTAGGAGGGGAAAAAAGTGGGGAGAAAAGTTGTGCAAGACAAAGAGAGGGAGTGCTGGAGAAAGGTGGTGCATGAAACAAAGCGACAAGCCCCCCCAAGTTGATTACTATTGAGTAAGCCCCAAGTCCATTAGCCCAAATAACATCCAGGTGCTGCTGTGGCCATGGTGGCTTTTTTCACTGGGGTGTAAACGACCTGCTCCTTTTCATGCTCCAACACGGGAGGCCGGGAAACAGGCCAGACAAGCGCCATGTCTCCTTGGGCTATTCCTCTCCCCTTCTCCCCTCACCATCACCTGAGTCCCATCAGGAGTCCTGCTGACTGTTCATCCACCGCTGTTGACATCACCCGAAAGAGATTGTGTGTGTGTGTGTGTGTGTGTGTGTGTGTGTGTGTGTGTGTTTCTCCCTGGGTGAGACCTGCCTCTATTAACCATTACAGCTCTCTTCCCACAAATGAGCCAGGGGGGGGCCCCCTGCGCTCCCATTAACACGCTTTCTTCTCCGTGAGTTTAATGAGGAATGGGAGAAAGAGAGGGAGAAAGAATGTTTGGCAGAAGAAAAAGAAAAAAAGGTGGAGGGATTTCAAAACAGCCACAGAGGATTTATTTGACAGAGAGGAGAAAGGGGAGAGAGGGAGAGTTGAGAGACATTCTGAATGTGGAGACAAATATGTGCGCATGGAACCGCATTACACCCATGTTACCTCTCATTACCTCCAGATAAGCAGCAGTACACCACAGCCGGCTGCTGTCTCTCAGTAATGACCACTACACTACAAATTAGTGGCTGTGGCCAAGCCGGCCTCTTCAGCTATTAGGGCCTGGACTGCATCGTCAGGTTCTGTGTTTCACAACGGAGAAGCATGCTCGAGTGTATTTCAGTACATCCCATTTGAGGCCCTGAAGTTCCTTTTATTCTTATTCTCCTAGTTGTGAAGTTAATTTAGTGGATTATTAGGTGGAATTAAGTAATTAATTAAGTAATTATTAAGTTCAAAATCAAATAATGTGTTTTTTTTCCCAAGTACTCATTTACAATCAATGTGACATCAGTGTTTAAACACAGATACTGTATATGTAATAGCACATGTACAGTTTCACATAACAGGACACAATTAGGACCAAAGGGGACAGTGCAGCCTTAATTTCAGGAATATGTATAATATATGTCACAAACGGTACATCTACAAGGTGTGTGGCTGTACAAAAGCTACATGAATAATCACCTTTAACATGTTACAGTAGCACATTATGGTCATAGCGTTACAGTAGGGTGGCAGGTGCTGCATGTTCTCCCTGTGCCTTTGTGGGCTTTCTCCTGGTGCTCCGGCTTCCTCCCACAGTCCCAAGACAGGCAGCTTAGGTGAATTAGAGACTCTGAATTGCCCGCTGGTTGTTGTCTCTGTATGTTGGACTGCCGACCAGTCCAGGGTGTTCCCTGCCACTCCCCGAATGCCAGCTGGGATTACCTGCAGACCCCAATAGACAGTATATAGATGGCTGCTTCATACCCCGCAGAAGGCTTTGCGTGTATATTCAAGTGACTCACTGTACTTGGTATTGAGTTCCTCTTTTACTCCACCCTTTTCTATTGCCCTCATGTCTCCTTCTTCTCTGGGTTATTTGTTGTGCGTGTCAAAACAAGAAGTTCAATCCTCGCAGGTAATGATCCTGTGAGCCTCTTCTCCTTCCCATCGGAATATTTACACTGCTAGCTGCTGCTTTGTGTCCCCTATTTACCCATATTGCTGGCAGCAGCGCTTCACCTCTGGTTTGCCCCTCCAAGTAAAACAAGTGTTGTGTTGTGGTACGAGCTGTCGTCCTGTGTCAACTCCCGATGAGGATGTCTGTGAAACATTCACTCAGCGGGGATACAAGCAGATACAGGAGGCTGCATTGGGGACAAACCAGGCAGAAAATCCACTCATCCCTGAGGTGACCATTAGATGTGGTATGTTGACATGATATGGGAACTGGATGGGTGTTTGAGGTGAGGAGGCCTCATCAGAAGTCACAACTCACAGTCTTGAGGATTTCAGCCTTAAAACACCATGACAAGCGAACAAAGCCAGCGCTCTGATCCTTAAGCTCCATAATGACTGGGTGCATGTCATCCATATAGGGACTGATCTCATTTATGTTTGCAGGGTTTAGGTCTTTGATTCTCCTTTTTCCCGTCCGTGCTCTATAGTAGTGCTGAGTACAATATCGAGCATTGTTGAAGGAGTGTCTGGAATCTGTCCAGCTTCATTATCGCTACTATACAGATATGAGAAGAAGGGTGTATCTAGATCTGTGAGAGAGTGAAATGTGCCAGCACACTGTTGGGTGGAGATCGCAGAGGTGAAACAAGAGTGTGTATGTATGTGTGCATACCGTATGTTTGTTTGCATCTGTGTTTGTACTTGCAACTGTTTTTTGAATTTGTGCGAGGCATTTATCTCCATCTGGAAGCCTCCTGAAGGAAAAACAGTTTCAGTACTGAATAAATATTATTTATGGCCACTTTGACAGATTCTCATACAGGAACTGTGCACACAGAAGCCAACTCCAAGTACTTGGAATAAACAAACCAAGAGGATAAATCCTAGTTCAAGAGGCCGCTTAACATTGCACTGAGATGGTTTTTTTTGTTTTTTTTGGCAGAGAATGAGAAACAGGGTTTGGAATATTTTAAGGAACTTTGAATTAATTAAACAGAAACGTTGTCAATGACCAGTTTGTTAAATACATACAGTGGACAGCACAGAAATATTAAAGTTGGCTTTTTGAGTTCAACAGCGCCCCTGCCTGCCATTATGAGTTGAACCTCAATGCTCTCCTGATTAGACAGTGGACCAACTGATTCAGTGCTGTGAAAAATCAAACATATATTGACAGATCATTGATATTGAAGTTGATATTTGCATATCCGCAATACTGTATAGTCGCTACTGGTATGACGATATCACCCCTTGAATGGGACTTAATAACAGATGATCATCATATTATGTGAGTAATTTTTTTTAGGGTATTTTAATTACAAATCAATATTGTATTGACATACGTTTTGGCCACAACTGACACCGACACAGGTTTGCTTTGTTGTGCCGTCGGTGTTTAGCATCCCCAGCTCGGCTGAAATTGCTTTGTCGTTCCATTAAAACCCAAACCCTTTTGGCTGCATTTGCCCCTTCTCTGCTGTTCTGTACTGTACCCTTGTATTAACCCACTTTATTACACTTCATTATGTTTGATTTACACAATAAAACAAAGTTCCCATGGCAATGGAAGGGCTCCGCAGTGAAAGCCTTATTTGTTTGCCGGATGGCTTCCTCACCCTCACTGGTTCACTGCCTTGGGTTGGACTCACATATTTGGTGGATTTGATGAGCGAACAGCAAATGTTCATTTTTGGACACTTCCCATGTCTGACCCAATTCTTTGGTCTACAGTGAAAGCTGAAATGCCATGTTAAAAACAACATAACATAGCTGTGTTGCAAGGTCATTGGAGACTTAATGTGACATTTTTTTTGCGTTCATTGAGTGCATTCTTTTAACTTTCCACAATCCAAAATTCCCAAGTATTGAACAGATGGCTGTGATAGGTACTGTAACATATTGATGCATTCTCCACATAGCCTATTATTAAAGGCATGTGTGCCATGATGCACTGCATATTTGAAAGACAATGTTAAACAATAAGGTATCAGATCTGATCCAAAAATGATGATGCAATCTAACACAGATTCCCCGCTGGAATTTTTCCATAACAGTAAAAGAGAATTCATCCTTCTGTCTAACTGCTGTGGAGTAATAAAACATCATTAGCTGTAGGTTCTCAACCAAACTACAGGACATTTTTACAGTGGGACCGACTGAATTAATCAGCTCTCTTGGAATTCTCAAACTAAGTAGGTTTTACTTGGCTCTTTGATCTCGGTAGAGCACCTGCATCCGATGTCTCAGGGAAAATCCTTTAAAAGTCAGAGGCAGTTTATGTGGCTTCCACGGAGACCTGCTTTCTCATCACTTTATTATCAAGTCTTTTACTCCGTCTGTAAGAAACCATACTGAAGCGCCTGAGCGGGACCAAAGCATTAGCATAAGGAAATACCTAAAGACATAATAATCATTAAATGATTAAACCAGGAAAGCAAGCACTGAGTCATCTTGTGTATTCAACGCAAGTGCTGCAACTCTCAGGGGGCACCTGTGTTCCATCAGGATGCCATTAGAGTCTAAAAAGATCACGTCCAGGATCCTGCTAACATCCTGTTTCTCCTGACTCTTTTTGTGTGTGTGTGTGTGTGTGTGTGTGTGTGTGTGTGTGTGTGTGTGTGTGTGTGCGTGTGTTGGGGGTGCCACAGTCCATGTGCACTGTATATGTGTGGAGGAGGATGGGGGAACAGGGCTAAGTTGTTTTGTTTTAATCAGTTTCGCCTGTAATCACACTACCCAGAGTTGGCAGGCGATGAGATTGGAGATGGGCCCGATGCGGGTAAAAACACTTCCTGTCTCTCGCTCTCCCTCCTGCTCTCTCTCTCTCTCTCTCTCTCTCTCTCTCTCTCTCTCTCTCTCTCTCTCTCCATGGACTGACTCATAGTTGGGGAGCGGCCGTGCATGTGAGTGTGAAGATGAGGGGAAGTGAGCTCACTGGCGGGCCGACCCTCGCCCTCTTGGGGCCAAATCAGTGCCCGCTAATTAACCACAGAGTGGCCCCTTCCCAACAGCACCCAGCAGGGAGTCTGCTCACCACAGCCACTGAGCTAAAGGATTCTGCGGCCACTAGTAAATGCAGCTGTGCAGTAGTTTCATGTAGTTTCATTAGCATGTAGAGGACAACATGGTGCACAAGTATTGATCTTTTCACTAATATAAAATGTACCTGACGTCTCTACCCGACGCTTTGAGTGACATCAGTTGTTTTCTTTGAACGTTGACCTCGGTGATCTGGCTGTGGTCCTGGGACTATGTTGCCCATGTTGCCATGACAGTGTGTATTTTGTGTTGTGTAATGTGTTCCAGATGAATAGGTAAAGCCAAACATACTACATTACACCAGCGTCTGGTAGAATAATCTCCTACCACCTCCAAAATGCTTTCCTTGGATGCAGAAAGGAAGTGATGATCACGATTTACAACAATCTGCTTTGATTTCTGGAAATCTAGACCACCACCTTGTCTTGGCTGGCTCTGTGAGTCTGTGGCTTGAAGCTAATAGGCTGAAGAACAGCCAAGCCCACCCACACCTGACAATCCAGAGAAAAAAAAAAAGGCAGGCACTAAGTGAACAGGGATTTGCCTTTTGATTTTTACAAAGTCTTGAAAAGTTGGGACACCTATTTAACAACTCACCACAGAATTTGAGGGATATTTTTGTTCTAACAATAGCAAACAATATATGACAGTCTGGCTCATAAGGGAAACAAAATGCTGATTGACGGATCAAGGAGAATAAATCCAACAAAGGCTCAGGGATGATTAATGTGGTTAAGTAAATAGAATAATCTTCTTGCATAGTTCTGGGATGGAACAAAACCTTGAATAAACTTTCTTCTAGACTGATTCTGTTTACCAGCGTTACAGCAGTGCAGTTAATGTATACAAAGGGAACTAAAGCCAAGGATTTTTTGTCTGCTTAGTTTTCATCTGACAAGGACTTTGCAGTAGGTACAGGCAACTTAGAATGTATATTGTTATATAATATCTGTGTCATAAGCACTTTACGTTATTCTAAAGCACAAAGTTGGACCATGAAAGAGAGGAGTGGGTCATTCTCCCTCTTCATACATTTACTACTGTCTCATATACAATATCCTTGTTCCTGATGTTGCTTCTACACTATTTGCCTGAAGTGATGAATCAAAACTCAGCAGCAAATTAGAAATTATCTCCAAAAAAACCTTGGATCTCAGTTTAGTCAGCTAAATTTGAGATCTTCTGCTTCGTTTAATGCTGAAGTTTATTTTTTTTTCATTTTGGACCACACATGAGATAATTTGATATGCAGACTGTCACAGGAGGTTTTTAAGACTGACATATTCATATTGATACATATCTTAGTAAAAACAAATTCATTAGATATGAAATATGACGTTTCTGTCTCTATAATTCCTGCAGCTCAGTCTTTGCACTTTAAAATAGAATCATTGTGTTACTGTCTGTTACAACAACGCTTGAGAAATAACCAGTATTGAGAGTCATTTGAAACCATTGACGGGAAGCGCATTAAAGCTTGGCATGATGGCATGTGTCATCAGTTGAGAAGCTGGCATGGCGCTATGTTGATGTAATATGGCTGCCATTATCTTCCACAGTGCCTGCCAAAGGAGGAATACCCCCTCAAATGTCAAGTCAGATCAGCTCTGTGGAAAACCACACTGACTACAAGAGCCAATTTGTCACATTTGCAGCGTGTGGCACCAAACCAGCTCCAGCAACATTCATTATTGCCCTGATTGGCCCTCATTACGAGAGCAATAAAATTGACCCATTCCCTATGATCCCACTTTTCATTCAAATATTGCATTTTATCTTCACTATCAAATTTGATTGTTGGCCAGCGGATTAATTCCTTTGTTAGTCTTTGCTGCAATGACTTCCACTTTCTGAATGAAAGAGTGAAGAGGGGCTTTACTCAAATAAATGTACAGAAATAAATTTGTCCTGGCACTGTTACAAGACAACAGCACCTATTGCAGTGGCAGATGGACAAAATGTAGAGTTAAACAGAACATGATGAGAGACATGCAGTAGAACAAGGACCAAACAACCCGACATAATGTGTGCAGGGATATGGACTCACTGGACACCACACTCCACAAACACTGTAAATAAAGGGCTTTAAAAACATAATTTTCTGCAGAATAAACGGCCTGCTCTAAAGTTTGTTTTTAATTTTTAGGTTCCTTTCAATGCAGATGGCATGACCTCCCTCCATGTGTGCGGCTTTCATAACCCCTTGCAATGCAAAACATTCTGACATTGTTGTCTTTAACAGAAAGAAGGCATCCATGAACCATATGGATTTTTTTTTTCACTTTGCAAACCGTAACTGCTCTCATTTCAAGTTCTCATCATTGTATTTTAAAGAATTTCATACTGCACTGTTCTGTTTTCCTCAAGTGTGTGTGCGTGCGTCTGTGTGTGTGTGTATGTGTGTGTGTGTGTGTGTGTGTGTGTGTGTGTGTGTGTGTTGTGGCATGGGGTGCTCATGATGGTTGAGCAATGCTATTACTCGCATGTGAGTCTATAGCTTGTGTTATATCCAGAGGGCAGGGATGGGATCACTCTTAGAAGCATCCGGAACATACCTTTCTGTTGTGATTGGGCTGAGATTAAACTACTGAGGCTACAAACACAAATGTGGACCACATATGAATTAATGCAAACTACAACCATATGAAGCTGATGGCAGACAAATGAAAGAAAGAGAGCATGGACAATGACTGCAAGGTCTATTGTAATTAGAAGCAGTGGACTTGCTGGAAATACCCCACTGAATTGATGAGATTGATTTTGTCTCCGTCTGCGAACACACATCTATGAGTGCATAGTTGTGCATGTGCAAATGTTCATGCACACATTTGTATGTGCATGCACAGAACTTTTGAGGATTTACTTTTCCTGGCATGAATACTATACTAATACTTTCATACACTGAAGTGAAAAAAGAGCTTGTAGTCGGGCCCTTTTGCCAAATGCTGTTGCAATACTTCCCTCATGCCGAGTGAAAATTTGAGGCAGGGAATATGAATCTACTGTGTTACAGATATACACTAAGGAGGCATGCCAGAAACTTTTCTGCAAAACCCCCTATGCATTTCTGTTCCTATTTAACTCACTGGATAGCTTTAAGTGTTAATACATGTTCTGTGGAAAAGTATAACACAGTTAGGGAACATTTCAAATATATGGGGCCAAACTGCTTGGGTTAATTGACATTTGAAATCAGTTATGTCGCCCCTGTGAATACCTTGAAAGCAACATGTGTTAAGTTGATGTAATTCATTTTGTAACATGGAGATCAAAATCATCTGTTTTGGAAAATGTACTTTTTTTCAAGATAAGAGGAGCAAGTTTGGTAATACAGTGTAGGGGATTTGAGAAAGGAATGTGACTGAGGGACAGCCCAGCCCTGATTTGCCCTCAAAAAATAATAAACCGAGCCATTTTTGTGAAGGACACACTCTTGCTCAGGTTTGTACACACAGCTAAGCTTTCGGTCTGCTTTCAGAATTGTTCTGAAGCAGCTGGCAAGCTAAGACACACACCTGGGTAAACAGCTCTTGTCCTGTTCGCTTTCCCTCTCTCAGTGCCGGGGCCTTTGTTGCCTTCATTTGTCTCCATCCTTCGTTCTGCTCACTGTCAGGCTCACAGGGCTCAGCTCCAACCGCAGATCAATCTCACTTCACCAGCTCTGTCCATCTCGACACCAGAGGGACGCCACAGCGTTCGGCCCACCCCAAATCCCTCCAAATCCTCCTCATGCAGAGCAAGCAGGACTCACAGCAGTGTGCATTACCTCAGGAGGCTGACATGGCTCGGCCCCTCCGGTCTGGACTGGAGGGCTCATTTCCAAACCAGAACTTTGATTGTATCAGCTCTGGTGATGTCAGCCTGCTCTAGTGCTAACAGCTTTCTGCCACTTTCTCCCAATCCTCCCAAGTCCTGCCAGCAGATTAATCCATGGCTCCCCACCACACACTCATCACTTTCCCAACAACAGGCCCAACTCAGATTGCCAAGAGCAGGATATAGCCTATTAATGTCACACCTGCCTGAAATTTATATTGTGTAAGCTGCCCTCACCCACTCCAATGTTACTCTTTGGCGCAGCAATTTATTTAACAGTATTGAAAAAGTGTGCTCCTGCACTGACCCTACCTCAATTACAACATGGGTCTCCAGATGCTGGTGACTTAACCCCTCGCCTGTAAAACAAGAGTTAGAAAAACACCCTGCTTAAGATGATTATTGGTGGCCTCGTTCTCCCAGAGAGCAGAGCCTTGGCTGAGGCTCTGAGGTGTTACAGAGGGCCAGTGGGTATTAGTGGTTACTGTTAAGTTTTTTTGAGAGCCATTTAGTTTGGTATTAGACCAGCAATGCCTCCACTGACCCTTACCTCTCCATTATACCCCTTGCCTTCTTCCCTGCTATTCCTCCTCAGAGTGGGGAACTCCACGTTAGGGGTTTTAGATCTCACCGTTATTTATTTATGAGTGTTTAAATGCCACAGCACCCTGGCAGGGACTTTTAATGGAGGTGAGACACTCCCATGTCGCACTACTCCCGTCAGTAAAGTTTTACAGCGTCCCACCACACTCTCCAGAGTGGCCAGGGGAAAGTGACGCCATAGCCTCGGAAAATGCTCTGTACTCATGCCTGGGCTCACACTCCGGTGCGGTGCAGTCGGGGGCTGTGGGGTATCTTGAAACTCTGAAAGTGTGGTTTTCGATATTGCTTTTCCTTCGAGCAACTCCAAATGTTGCTGTAGTCAAATATCACACCTTAAAGGCAGACATAAACGCGGCCAAAACAAAGGGCCGTGCCCCATTTGATAGTAATTATCATAACATAATGTAACATAATGTCCCTCATGTAGTGCAGCCCTCTTGACTTGTGCGTATCAACCCACAAATCAATTGTATCTGTCAGGCTTCACCACCACTGTGGCTAATGGATCCGTACTTTATCACATTGATTCTCCCTGTAAAGCCAGCCCCCCTGTCAACCCACCCACCTTTCTCCCTTCCCTCATATGGCCATGATGAGATCCAGACCCTATGTGGAAGCATATTAAAGTGGCCCAACACTGTCAGCAGGAGAGCTAAATGGAAGGTAGTGAAATCTTTTGAACCTCTGTTACATTATAACAGTTCTAAACACATCCAGCTGGGTCCAAAGTTCATGGAAGACATAAAAGCACTGTTGCATGTTACCTTGGAGGATGATAATAGCTGAGTACCACTAAAACTACTAAGACAGGCCACAATCAAAGGGCCCAGAGGAAGGACTCCCTGCACTTCTTACTGGCTGCTAATAGCCTGTGTGTGAGAGACAACCGATCTGACAGTCGTTACATCTCCTATAACACACACTCCATGCATTGTAAAGAGAGGGAACTTTTTCGGTCTTAGTGATTAAACTCCATTAACTTTGGGTTAATTAAAACACAAAAGACTTAGAAGAGCAGTAATTACCCTATACCAGCCTGGTGGGTCAGCCTTTTAAGAGAGTTTGATCTTGACGGGAGGCTGCTCGTATTGTGACTTCATAACTGCCAGACATCTATGCCAGAGAGACGGACTGCTGACATTGCCAATATTGCAGATTCTGTCTATATCGTAGAGGAGAGGACCTGGGCAGACATTGCAGAACGAGGCCAGACAGTATACAGCGTGTGTGTGTGAGTGTGTGTGTGTGTGTGTGTGTGTGTGTGTGTGTTCCTTGAGCTATGTGTTGGCTATGGGCTCCTCTGTGGTGTTTCAACCACACACGATAAATATGATCTTGTGGCGAGGCCGTGGTGCCCCAGGAATGCTCACATGTGGTGGAGCGGCTCTCACCACCATTGACAAGAGGTTTAGATGGCTTTCGCTCATCAAGATTCCTGGTGGGGAGCACTACATAGGAGGCCATTTGACTTCAAGACTTGAGGCCAGTTTCCTTTCTGGCTGAAGTCGCTTACTAAAGCGTGTTATTTGTTTACTTCAAACTCTGACAAGCAACCAATTACACTATTGTTTACTGGATGACTGATCTCGGTTGGGGCCAAAAATGCACTTAATCACCAGTTACCAGCATCTGAAGCAAACATGGAATGGCATGGCCGACAGCAACATTTCCCAGATCAAGTGCAATTCTATGAACGTCTTTCCATATTTATTTATTTATACAACTGAGAAATTCTCTCACAGCCTCCACGAGGCTGAAGTTAACTCAGTCGTAACTATTTTTTCCTGAAGCGGAGAACTTCACCCGAAAAAATGGGCAAGTAAGGACATTTCGGAATCAGAGTGTTCACTCCAACCAAAATATGAGCCATGATAAAATCAGTCTTCGTTGTAAAGACATCAATCAATATGGTGTTTAAACCAAGAACCATCAAGACTTACCACACCTATAGACACTTAATGCCCACCAGCTATCTGCACCCAATCTACACTATTCTGCTCTCTTCAGGTACTTGATGTAACTGGACAGGACATGACCTGTCCCTCCTCAGCCATAACAGACTTTAACATGTCCAAACTCATCCACTCCATCAAACTGACAAAGTCAGACAATACTCACAAAATCTTTAAGGTGTTAATTGATGCACAGCAGAAACAGGTTACCTAGGACCAATGAAAACATCCATCCCGATGGATGCTGCAGTGATTGGGCTGAAGTTATTTTCTATATTAAACAGAGATAGAGCCAGAATAATTGGTCACCTTCAGAAATTGTTCCTAAAAGGTGGAATCTATTATTCACACTGTAAGTGGACATTCTCAAAATGATGCTTGTTTTTTTAAATAGCTTATTGAAAGAGAGCTCATCAAATACTGGCATGAACAATAGACCAGCAGGAATGTGAAAATTGTTTCAAAAGCAGCAAGAAAACAATTACCAAAGTGATGTAATTGGGTCAATTATGTTGTGGTCAAGCTATTAAATGCCTTTTCCTCCCAAACATCAATAGTTTTCGGGTAGAGTCAATGTAAATCATGGGACTATGAAATGCCCACTCCTATCACACATCCGTCATCAGAGACCAATCTGTTGTCTCCCATAACTTCATGGCTGACAAGGGTCATTCGCCTGAGGCCCCAGCGGAGACTATATCCCCTCTCTGGACAGATGCTGTGGCATAAGGGGGGCCCGGATGCCCCCCTCTCCTCCTGCTGACCTCTCCCTCTCTTCCAGACTCTGAGAAAGGGTCCCAAGGTTGAGAAGGTCCTGGGGACTGGACACATTGCGGCATTAATTACACACTCAGTTACCATTGAGCCTAATGTTTGGCCTCCCCCCTGGGGTTAACTCCTTCCTGACAAGCAGGGAAAGTAATGGGGCCTCTGTGGCTCGTTTGCCAGCAGTCAGCCAAGACAGCTCCTCTATGTCCTCTTCCGCAGTCCTGTTCTCGCTGACTGACAGCCGCTAAATGCTTCAGTCCTGCGTCGCTGTGCACGCGGATCACATGCAGGGAGAAGGAGACGGAGATAATGGGAGGTGTGAGGCGGTGGGTGACAGGCAGGACACTTCATCCCATCAAAGGCTTTTTGCGGGTCGCCTTGTGCAAACAAAGAGGCTTTTCTGGAGCGCTATCTATCAGAGGCGTCTCCTCTTTACATCCCCGTGCACCCGTGGCTGTGATTGGCTGAGAGGACAGAGAAAGAAGAAAGAGAGTTTGCACCGACAGGATATCCCCTGTGGTTTAGAGAAAAGTAAACACAGTAGAAAGAGAGAGAAAGGAAGTCTACCTCTATCACACAGAATTGAGGTGAGGTGCTTGCAGATGTCCTTCGATGTATAAAAGATTAGTTCCTAAACTTCGGCAGAGCTGGAGTTCCTCTCCAAAGCGCTGCTGGCTACAGCTATAATCACAAGTGTCTCTGCCTATTGCTGAAGTAATCTGATTTCTGTTGACAGGGGATGTAGTCGGTAATCTGATAGGAGAGTACTTACAATATCAAGGCTAGTGTTTCGTTTGATTAATTCATAGCCTACAGGGTCTGTGAGATAGAGGGAGAGCGCAGCATGAGATCATGACCCTGGAATTCTAAACAATAACCATCTGTGGTGAACCGTGTTCAGCTTGATCCGACTCTTGCTTTTCCTCTCTCACTTCCTTTTTTTCTGGTCCTCCTTTCCCTTCCCTTGTTCTCTCTCGCAAGATAACACGTTAAAACACATACACACCTGCAACAGCCGTTTTGCACGTACAACCAAGCAGCCACGGACTAAAAATATGTCACAACATGCATGCTGTTAAAACAGCATACTTCTAGGCTGGGGGCACATATCACCTTAACATGTGAGCAGAAACAGAGCCTCTGTGAAACTCCTGTGAACACAGTTCCCCAATTGAATCATCCTGCTATCACGTCAAGGACAAAATGTTACTGATTCCCTTTCCCTCATAGAATATCATGTAATTTAACAGTTACTTTAGTATAATCAGCTTGGCAGTAGCGCTTTACCCTAAAAGCTCTCAGTGTTAACAGCAAAGACGAATAATCCCAGCTCCATGTTGGATTTAATGAATCAGCCCACTGCACTATGCTGGGAAAAAATGCTCCTGTGTTCTACATGCTTGAATGTGACATTTTAAAAGAGGTATGGTCTGAATTAAATGTTTGAAGAATTCCTCCTCTTTGCTCCACTAAAAGGAAAACATCTCTGTAAATGTCAGAGCTCTTCCAGCATCTCCTTCGTTGTTGAGAAAAAGTGACGTGGTTTGTACTCTTTCAGCTGGCCGCCACAGAGCCAAGAATGATAGATGAAGTGTTACTTTGTGGACTATTTTTAACTTTTCCAATCCAATGTTCAGACGTCCCATCTGGACAGGGTTAGGGGCAAGGCAGCGCAAGTTCTTCGCCATTAGTTACAGTAACAGACACCGTGAGCTCTCCTCAGAGGTCAGAAAACAAACATTATTCTTGTTTATGTGCCATGACATGATGAGTACAGCTTGGTTAACAATTTTCAAGAGGTGATGCGTGACTGTTTAATAAGCTTGGACAAAGTTTAAAGAAGCTACAAACATCCCCTTTTGCTCATAGAATTAGAGTTGAACTTCCACTAAGCTAGATAGTTGATTTGATTGTGAAGTGTCGAACTAGAGGCCTAAAATTATCGTACAGTATTTTGAGGAAATTGGTCGTCATATCCAAGAAAACAAATATGCATAAAACACCTTTAGACAAACAAGTCTAGTCTTGACACAAATCTAGCCACATGAAAAAACACAACCACTGATGTCACAAGAATGACTGGCTGGAAAGACGCCATATGAGAAGAGATCTGTAAAAAAGAAAAGCATTGTCCATATTCATGGTCACGACAAGTATGCGTAAACACAGATGTAGGATGCATATTTTACTATCCTGACTAGTATAACTTCAAATTCTGTCACTAAATGATTAATTTATCATACATTGTGTGAATTCTGCCATTATTGATCATACAGAGGGCAACATTTTATAAATATGCAATTATTATGATTGCATCCAAAAAGATTTACACTTGCAACATTAATGCAAGCTACATAGTAGAGCCAATGATTTATCAACTTTTATAAACTGCAAATCTAGCATCCTACCTGTGGGGCTGTTTCCTCAGACATATATGAATATATAAATAAATCCCAAAGAAAATGATAAAGATATTTATCATCAGAAAGGTAGTTTTAAAACTATATTGTGATATACTTTATATATAGAAATTTTAACAACAGCATAATAAATTTATGCTGTAAGTAAGTCATGATACAGAGGAAAGATTTTTTTCATGGCATAAGGGGCAAGAGTATTCACCAGATGCATCAAGCAGGTTTCCCATTTGATGAGCACACCACATGTTGGTGAAATAATTCAATTTGCCAACTTAGAATTTGGAGGACATGTGACTGGTCAATAACCTGTCGTCACAGGTGGTATGGGGCTTTATTAGAATTAAATCATTGGTGGTCAGAGACTGAAAGAAAAGATTCAAAATTAACACGTACAGTATAATAATATTTAACAAAAAAGTGTTTAAATGAGTTGTTAAGTGCTTTTTTGTCTAGCAGTCACATCGCGTAGACATTTCTAAAATTACATGACCTACAGCCGGCCTCAGAAGGCTTTGCTTTGACCTTTGACTGGACAGGATGAATGAGCTGTGAAGGATGGCCTTTCCAGAGAGGACTGTGGAGCTATCTGCCGGCAATCTGTTAATGTTTACACTGAAAGGGGTGTGTCAGGATGAGAGTGTTCGCCTGGGATTCTTTGAAAGAAAGGGAGGTACACCCTGCCTCACGGCAAGAGTTGAATGTCAAGTGTACATATGCTGCAGAACAATGCAGCAACAACACTGGTCCAATGAAAAATGTCCTCCTGTCTGCAGCTGGAGCAGAAGTGGCCCCACAGAGCTGCTCTCATACACTTTATTTTTTGTTTTTTTCAACTGACCACAAACTTCACAAATAACTATATATTGCACATAATACATTTACAGAGAAGAGCAGATAACTCTCACTTCATACTACTATATTTGACTTTATAGTAAGAATGGGTGTTCCCTTGATTATGGTTATACAGTGAACAATAACTGGAGTTAAGTTTCCCTCTGAGCCCTGTGAGTCTCAAATAGCATATCCACCACAGAGAGAACCTTAGGTTTTCAATTACACTCTCAGAGTGGTCCCCAATCACCCCCCTGACACAGGTGGTGGGATATTTGTGGAGGGGCAAAACCTGGTATTCCATTTACGAAATATGTGGGGGGGAAAACGCACTCTGAGGAATATTTGTTTGAAATTTTTTTATGGTTTCAGATGTGACACTTACTGCACCTACGTCACTCCAGACTAACAAAGTCTCTGCTCGTCTAACCACTAATTATAGGAGACGTGGGACTAATTAACACATAACATAACCAAAGAATGCACTCGGCTGTCATTATACTGCACTTCACACATTATCTTTTAAAAATAGAACTATGTGCAAAGACGGATTGCTAATTTTCATGATGTTTATACGCTTCGCAAAATGTTAAAGCAGTTCTTATCTTGAATGTTAACTCAGATGATATATAGCTTTTCAATAATTTCACCTAGACTGCAGCCCAAACACTTTCAGTCTCTGTCACCTTGGGGTTGGTATTTGCCCGGGTGGCCCCGTATTGCTTTGGGGGGGTCTTGGGGTACATACAGTAATATTGCAAAGTCCCACCCACCTTTCTCTTTCTCCACACTCATCTGTCGTACATGTGTTGTTTTGGGGGGGGCAGCGAGCCACCAAAGTAGAACACAAACTTCCCTCTCAAGGAACTTTGTGTTCAAGAGAACAAGAGAGAAAAAGAGCAAGAGACACAGGCCGTAAGACAGAGAGAGAGAGAGAGCGTTGTGTCTGAACTCCTAAACCAGAGAACCGCGGTGCGCCATCAGAGGACTCTGAAGGGGAAGCCCACACAGCAGGAGCCACAGTACAGTACGGTGTGATGGGAAAACATCCACGGATTGATTTTCATCAGTTATAACAGAAACCCAGGGAAAAAAAGAAAAACACAGACATGCATATCATGCTTAAATCTGGACAGCTTCCTTTGCGATATGTCATGTGTAAAGCTATATCCTGTGTTCTGCCTGGTGGTCAGGCAGAGTGTCTGTGGGGGCCCCAAGTCCCTCATCAGCACTTGGAGGCAAACTGCAAGCTTTACTTTGGACAAGCAAAGGTCAACGGACAGAGAGGAGATCGTTCCTTTGGCTGAGATATCGTTTCCTTTCTGCACCTCAAAGCCTTGATCTACCACACAGAGAATGTGAAGAGAGCTATGAATGAAAATCAAATTCTGATCTAACTCTTGTGAAGAAAGCAAATAACCGTAATTACCTAAATTCTGAGTTATGTTGTAGATATGAAGGTATTTCCAAAATCCGGGAAAATCTTTACAAATCACACGTCCTCAGAATTTTTCCAGATGAACAACAGACAGTATAAAATCAGAGGAAGCAGTCTCAGACACTGACCCCTTAAAAAGGCAGCGGTGCCCTTTGACCCCTTCCATCCTTCCTCACAGGAACACACTTTGAGACATACACAAAAACACACACTCCCTACCCTCATAAGCAATTACGATTCATTAGAAACTGGAAATTTGATTAGTTGTAAAATTTTTCATCGGGTGCCATTTCCTCTATGTGAAAGCCAACCACGACAATGGCCTGGTGTGTAACGCCTGTTGGCAGAAAGGAGTTTAAAATGGAAACACTGTCATGGCCGACCTCCACACCCTTCTATCATTTTTCTTTAGCAAACCCGCCCAGAAATGAAATTACTCAAATGCAAGGGGATTTTCAATTATTTCTTTTATTTCCTCCTTTGTCTCTTGAAAGCTCGCACTTCCCTCTTGCAAGTGGAAAAGCAGCACGCTTTGCGGAATTCAGTCGCCCACGCACACTGTCAGGACACTTGATTCCAATTAGATATTTTTCTTTGCTTTCTTGTTCTAGCCTGTCTGGGCCTCCTGCTTTTATCCCTCCCTCTGCCCTCCCCACTCACTCCCTCACTGTTGAACTCTCCCCTCCTCTACCCCATTTCCTAACTCGTGTCCTCATTCTCTCAATCTCTATCACAATATGTAGTTTTGTCAACCACAGTGCCCTGCTTTGCTTTCGTGTATTCTCTCATACGCGGATTTCTCACAGCCCGACATCCTGTGACCGATTTGAATCTTTTCTCTCTCACTGTCACAGACAACACATCTGGACCGTGAGACACTGTGGCACAACTATTACAGCAGACAAAGCCAAACGGTTTCCATAATGATAAAGCAGGGATTTTCAAGTTGCTTTAGAGGCTCGCAAACCGCCCTTGTTTTGCTTCTAGGCAGTGAATTTTTATTAACCTATGGATCCATTTGATTACAGTATGAGGTCAGCTCTGTGCTGTGAAGGTCCTCCCACACATTCACTAATGATAGCCTAGCCATGGAGTACATACAATACATTTCACCCGAAGCACAGTAGCCACATGTAATTCTTCATCCAAATTACTGTAATTAAAACATTCCACAATCCTTTGTGTTATGTTTTTCCTTCATATGCTGCTGTCTCTTGTCTCTGCTCACTTATAATTCAACAAATCAAATAGCGGCTATTAGTCCAACTGTAGATAAAAATTGCTCTACATATTTGACAATCCTTACGCAGTGTAGCGACATGAATAATTCTGCTGACTAATACAGACAACGCACCGCCTTATGAAGTTTGAATACTGGAAAGAAAAATATCTGTTATTATAAGCTTAAGAAAGAAAGTCAGTCACATTTCTGCAGAGACAGGTCGAGAAACGCTATCTTTTCTGCATCCATTTCTCCTTTGTTGCAGGCCAAAGACAGATGATTTAGAGTACATCCCTTCAGCCTAAATTGTTTCCAAGCAGGGGGTTCCTCTGCAGCGTCCAGCCCATCACTTCACAACTGAGGCCTCGACTTTCTGCCCCGTATTGCATGGAAGTTTCCGAGAGCTAAGAGCTAATTGTATGTGTCAGCCACATCTATCATGTACTTGTACAACCCTGGAAAATTCTGTGTTAAATTTTGCAGTTTTGTGGCAAACCACAATAAAAGAATAACAAGAATATCTAGTATCTCTAGTGTTCCGAGACAGACAGCTTGCAATTGCATTTCATATTGAGCTGGCAAGGTTGTGTTTCTTATTATGCAATTGCTTGATGGTGGGCTAAATTAATTTAAATTGGAATAGCTGAGCTTCAGAGTCACCTCTGGTCACACACCCTCAATCAGTCTCGATCCTGGATGGGATTATGTTACTAATTTGCCACCTGAGGTAGTGAGCTCTAATTGGGACTGATACTCAGGGGAGAGATTAGTGCTGAAATTGCATGAGGGCAGAGGTATATGCACATGCGTGTATATCCTTCACGTTCAGTTGAACATGCAGTCTGTAGAATAGCTGGTGTTGAATATCAGCTACAGTATGTCCTGTGCACTGCCTTCAGCTATGAAGAATTTACTGCTCACTCGAGGCTCAACCACTCATCACACAGAAAAGAAGAATGGTCGAAAACAGACCCCCTGGCCAAGGAGGGAATACATTCAGTAAGTCAAAAAATCATCAGATTGCCTCAAAACCAAAAACACATCCACCTCATCCGGAAGATGATATCTAATGTCTTGCATGGACTGGATGAAGATAGCAGATGGACCTGCAGATGGACCTCTTATGTACTTTCCAGATGAAAAGATTTACCCACAAATTCAAAAGTCTCAATTGCGCTGTCAAGCAACCTATGTTCAGTAAAATTACATTTGAAAAATGGCCGGCAAATACATATCCTGCAGGACAAATATGTGCAGCAGAAACAGAAATCTAAATTACAGTAATGCAATAATCAAATGTTTTTTTGCCTTCATTTCAGCTTGCTAAAAGAAAATGAAATGCATTACAAACTAAAGTTTGGAATAATTAAATAACTGTTTATTATTAAATTTAAATTTCCTCCTGCAGCCCTTTATGTAAATAACTAAAGAAAAAAAGAAATAAAATTGTTTCCAAGACCCCCTGAGAAGTCTTTCAGGATTTCGGAAGTGCCACAAGGTTGGATTTTGAGTATCAATGAATATCATCTGGTCTAAATGAGGAACATGTTCCTTTAGCCAACCTTTAGTTTACAGTTGTTTTAAAGTTTTGCCCCAAGAATTGCGACGAAATGCACCTGACTTGTTGCAAATCAAGGTTGCATTGACAGACTTGTCATCAGGGAAAGTTTGGACCACACAGAATAATCCTTCATGGCTCTTCAAGGCCGGAGCCATGCAGGCATGAAAGATCTACAACTGCAAGAGAAGCCTAGCCTTGCACCCTGCCTTTTAAAAAGCACTCGCTCTCCTTGAGTGTCTCCAGAGTGGGACAGATGCAACAAGGCAGGGCGACCTCTTGAAAGGGTCAAGGAAAAACACAGGGACGCTCTGGGGGTGGGGGAGTGTTGACCTTACTGGAGGTATCTATCATTCATTGAAGATGTTGGCACCTTAACACACACACACACACACATACAGATGCCCGGATATGCAGATAGAAATAAACCACATACACACTTGTCTCTCTTCTTTTCATGACAGGAGGTCTCTAATGAATGTGGCATGAAGACCCTCGAGAGGAAGCGAGGCCACTCTCACTCCTACCACGGACTCTGCAGGGCACAGAGAGGCCCTCGCATGTCCGCTTTTCACAAGATAACCAGACAGTGTCCCCAGACAAGCGCCCTCTGTCAAAGGCTGAGGGACGTTTTTATGTCCCCCTGTCTCTGTCTGACGGAGACGCGGAAGGTTGGCTCTGAAGGAGTGCTTGTTCAAGGCTATTACAGTCACTAGTACAGTGATGGGGCCCTTCGACTTGACAATAACCACATTATCTTTCTCTCTCTTTCTCTGACTCCACTAATGTACACCAGGCACTCTGTCTTGATATCTAACACACACTGTCGGCGTGTTATGGCCCACTCAAGTAACTGTATAAATTCAGATTATGGAAGAATTATTCTGGTCTGTCTGGCAATTAAATACGCTCATGTGTGGCTTTTCAGGGCAGCCAGCCAAGCGCTCATCGGCACCAGTCCCAGTCCTAATTCTACCAAGCACCTCCCTTTGTCTGTGGCAGTAGATTTTTATCAGAAGGGAATGTGTCTCATAGGAATGAAATATCTCTTTCCACTCATGCTTTCTAAAAACTGCAGTGCAACGGCACAGACATGGAGGATTTCTTCTGGTCTGTGCAGCTGCTTTGGTGAATCCAAACAAGACAGGACTGTCTCACAGTCATCTTAGCAAGTTTGTGTGACAGTAAGAGATGTCAGACTTTAATTGTTATTTAATACTTAGAGTTGCTCATCCCCTTCCCTGAGAGATAAAACATTAAGTTCTCCATCTTTACCCCTCTCTCGCAGTACACTGTCTGGAGAGTGTAATAAGCAGCCGGAGGCAGATAAAGCACAGTAAAAATCTATTAAAAGGCGGAGTGGATATTCTCAGACATGGAGCACGTTACCGGTGGACTCTGGGTGTGTAGAGGATACATGCTTTTTTTGGAGTTGAGTGACAGTGAACACGGCACAAAGCCCCAGACTTCAGAGACGGGAGACATCACGTCAGAGCTCTCCTTACCGCAGTGGGAGCCACTAACGAAGGCTCGACCACACAAACATGCTCGTAACACACACACTCTCACACCATCACCTTCAGAGGGGACCCACCACCCTGCAGCAGAGAGGGGAGATTTTAAGTGCAGAGCCTGGCCTCGCCTCATCCAAAGCCCAGAGACCACTTAAAACACATTCCTGCAGCTATTTAACACAGCGGCTCAACGCAGCTCAACAACTGAGGTCTTCCAACCTACGAGAGCAATTGAACTGGTTGGGGTCGGGGTGCAGGAGGGTGATACAGTGCGGGGGGGCTGTGGGATTAAGTTATTACCTTAACCACAGGAAATAGATGAAATATGAAACCTAGTAATTTCCCCCAAACAACCTGTTCAGCTGTATGTTCCTGCATTGGTTGTCTAGCTCAACTCTTATCTCTAATTTAACTTTTTTAAATACCATTTGTCATTAGGTCATTACTAAAGCTTGAAAGAAACATAATGTGGGGGACAATCGGTGAGGTAGAAACGATAATTACAAACCAGGAAGCTGTCCCTCTGGCACATGATGTCCTCATCCTAAAAATTGCAGAGGTAAGCAATCCGAATGGTGGCATAAAACTTTATGCCTGTGACAAGTAGAAGCCTGTCACATTTGAATCCATGTGTACTCAGCTTGCAGCTACAGTATAGACACACCTATAGAAAAACAACATGATTAACTCTTTTTTATTTCATACGTTTTTTTTAGAAGGTAGTGCTCCGTAACAACACATAGGCCTACCAACAAGTAGGCTAAGGGTAACCATATTGTTCCTTATTCAAATAGTAAAAGAAGAAATATAGTATAGTATAGGCCACAATTGTCTGCAGCCATGCAGGTATTGCACAGGTATAGTGTTAATCAAAGTCTCCATTTTAGTTTAACACTACATCTCAAATGTACAACCCGAGGCCGATGATATCATTAGTTTTGCAGATATTTGGTTTTATATTTTGGACAAATTGAAACATCGTTAGGTTACAAGCTGTGCCACTTGAATGTCTAAAAAGACTGGGTATCTGAAGTTGGATGATGTTTTTGTTTTGAGATTCATTGCTTTTCCCGTAATGATGATGCAAGTCCGTAGACGGGAGAATTTTAGGTTACAGAGCTATTACTTTTGGCCTGAACTGTCTTTGTGCAGAAAAGACACTATTGCTTCATTTCTCTCAGGGACACTTTGAATAAAACCCTGCCTTACTAAGGGCTTGATGGAAATGTTTTTATTCCTCCGCAGATGCACGTAGAATTGAGAGTAAAGTATGCCAACAAACACATGATTACAGCAAGTTTAGACTCCAAGTGATTGTAAATGAGAGCATACAACACTCAGCATTATGAAGACAATTCCAGTGAAACACCTTCAATCATTTTTTTTTTGTTGTTAGAAACATCTGGTCTTACTTAGCAGTAGATTATTATAGAGCGTTACTTTTAGTGTCATGTCAAATCATTTAAGTCACCTGAGGACACACCGAGAGGACAGTAGGGAATCAATCGAATTATCTGAGGTGTCCACGGGTTATTAATTGCCTGGACGATTTGCTCATATGAGCTCATAGTACATTAAGTGTGTGAAATAATCCTTTAGAAGAAAGCATAAGAAGCATTCGACCATGATGCTAGAAAAAAAAAGGAGTAACTGAGGTCACTAGAAGATAAAAGAAACAGCGAAAGACCCTCTGGTTAATCTGACAGAGGTGGTAGTTATTATGAGGAGGACAGATAACACATGAGAGCATGTGGAAAGAATCACAATCACTGACTCAAACTCACGCAAGCGCAGGCACACAAACTTCCCGTCACAAACACTTCTTCCACGCATTTGTACACATGCAATATGATATTCAACCCACCCAAACAACCACATTTTATATCTTGTTTTACCGCAGGACATGTCTCCTACACAAACAAACTCTTGACTGCCCATAAGATGATTTTCTACATAGTCTATGGTCATTTGTGCACATATACACATAGATGTAATGGCTATTTATTTCCACTACCGCACTGGAGCATGGACAGGCCAAAGCTCACTTTTCAAGAGGGGATGCTTTGAGTTCCAGAGGGGTGCACATGAAAGAACAGCAGAATATAAAGGAGTGCCCAAGGATACACTGCAGCGCTCAATGTGAGGACAATTTAGCCCTGATGGAAAACCTGGATCAAAGGCCTGGCCTCCATAATTGCACATTCCCCAACAAACACTGTGCCATTTGAAGAGTGGGCCAGACCTCCGGACTCCTGAGACCTGTTCCTGTGCACAGACACAGGCAGCCCCATTCCTTTCACCTTGCTATGTTCTCTATCTCAATGTCTCGCTAAAAGATTAGAGAAATGCTTTCATTCCAAAAGTGATCACGGTTTCTCTTTGAATGTGGAGATTCTCACCAAGGCTGAGGCAAAGCACTTCAAACTTTTGTTGAAGGTCGCAAAGTCGTGGTTATCACCATTGTGAGTCAGCAGTTCAAAATGACAAGACCCACAGATTCACTTTGCTTGTAGTATAATCTCTTTGCTCTCTGTGAACTGTAGGTTGGAATGTGTCAGCATCACCAAAAAGGAAACTTACAGTAAGTGTTTCTGTTACATAAGTAGCTCACAAATGAATGACTGCACTCTCAGCTGGGACTCCAAAATAAGTTCTTGTGTCCCTGACTAAGTCTAATGATGTTAGGGTGATCTGTTTAAACTCCTGGGTTTATCTCTATGAGAGAATCTGTTGTGTGGAGGATATAGCTCTCCGTGTCCTTACCTGTAGATGGTGGGACAGGAAATTGTTTTAAAACCTGAGGTTTCTTATTCCCTTGGATCCTGCCATCAGGTTTATTTTCCTTCACATGCAGGTTCAGCCACCAGAATGCAATATCAGAGCTTGTAAATCTAGCAATGATATCTTCACTGTGCTGCAGGTGGGAGACCTTTGGATATTGTGGAATGTCTTGGCTCTGCTGCGAAGGAAACCATCAGTAAAAAAAAACTACCTGATAGAGTTTTAGTGTTGTAAGTCATCTTGAGTAACCTTCAAGAAAAAAAATGTTTTATGCTTTTATGTTTGCATGCTGAAGGGTTGCCAGACCCTGTGTCTGAAATCTTTTTTGCTGTACGCTATTTACAGTATGATAATCACCGCAAATAATATTGCAAACTGGTGGATAAGACAAAGACCCAGGTTTTGATTGTGTTCTTGTTGTCCTATTACTGTTTGATACACGTAGTCAAGTGGCTTTCCTTTCCTCTGTCACAATCTATTACAATCGATCCACAGATATTTGCACTAAATCTCTCCTAACACTACACAGACAGCAGCACAAAACCAGCGTGGTTGAGCAGACACTGACAGCTCTCTCCATGAGAGCCTTTGAGTGCTTACTCCAGGACTTCTGATGGTTTTATGTTGCGTCTAGACTTTAATAAGTGGTTGTGTTTTCCTGAAAGCACACCCCAAATCTCCCCTGAAAGTCCTATGGGGATGCTTTAGTAATAAAATACTATATGCATGTGTTGTGGCGCTGGACTCAAATAAACATGCTCCTAATAGAGCCGAATGTGGTAAACCTAAAGAAAGTGCCCTGTCATCAGAAATATCACACACTTTCAGTGTTCTTTATCCTTGCACATGCTTTGATGAGGTTTTTATGAAGTACGGAAATACTGCAATGCAGACAACATTAAAAAAGTGACCTCTTTCTTCACAAATGTGTATGTTTTGAATTTGTGATTGTGTCACTTTAGGAGCATCAAAACCTGAGGGACCATGCAAACCCTGCTCACGCATTGTATATAGACCACTCTATATACTAGATTTGGCCCACCAGCAGCATGATATGATTTTTTTTTGCCTATCATAAAAGATCTCTGACTTAGTGTTTTGTGCAGTTGCTTAATTGTAGAGATGTGTGCAGCGCTCTATGCCCTTCTGTTGCTCCCTCTCTCTTACTCTCTCAGTCTCACACTCTCACACACAAACATTTTGTACACACACACCAATGCTCCTCCAACGGTAGTGTATGAATCATTGAGACTATTAAGATCTAGACACAATGACACACATCTATGGCCCACCTGTGAACCAGTCCTATATCTGCTACCCAGATAGAACATTAGATAGACCCTCTGTCAGGACTCAGTATCTAAGTCCTCCATCCAACCTGGGAGGATTTTCTTCAGGTGTCAAGTGGATTAGAATGATTTTCATATTATGCTCTATTCAAAGCATATAGGTTGAGTAAATAGAAAGGTCCAAGACAGAACAAACAAAATTCAAGAGCTGGTTTGAATGTTTCTTCAAAAGAACCGCGGCGGGGCTATAATGAAAAGCATAACGATAATTTCCTTTGCCCCTGTGAGCTTTGAGGAGAAAGGGGGTGAAAAAAACAGTGAGTGCGTCAAAGTTTTATTCCGTCTTGGCTTCGGTAAAAGCTGTTGAGGTGCTAATAACAAGATGCAGACTGTCCACAGACTTGTTTTTGACAAGTCCACAGTCTCCATTTCACTCAGACGGCAGATCACTGTAGAGATGAAAGCAGGGAAGGGAAGGGGAAGGCCTCTGGTGTTAATCAGGTGCTGATTGGCAGCTTGGGAGCCTTTAAGATGTTTGAAAGCCTGTAGAGAAAAGGGTCATTATCCCCGAACACCACTGCATTTCCCTTGGCATTGTTGTTGGTGGCGCAATAAGACCAGGTCATAGATGTAGTTTTAACTTCATGTATTTAAGTGTGTGTGTTACTTTAAAGTCAAACTGAAGTAAAAGAAAAAGAAAAAGATAAAATAGTATACATATTGGTGTCTGTTTAGTGTGACAATATTTGAGCTCAACAACTAATATTGCTCGGTCAAGACAACACCTCTCCTAACAACACCAACCTGCAAATGTCTCCATGCATATGTCCAAAAACTGTTTCTTACTGTCTTGATAAATGGAAAAAAAAAATATTTGTACTATCATTATTGTTTTTATTGTCTAACTCAAGAAGTGTTTACAGTTCAAATGTTAGTTCAACTTTTAAATCCCTCTTGCCATACCTACAGCAGATTGAATTTAGACTTTTCTTTACAAAAAATATGCTCTACCAAACAATCCAGCTAAACACAGAACTGGACAGGAACATTTGCCCTTGCATGCCCACATAAACCCCCTCTCCAATAAATATGTTCTCAAGATCCTTAAGGAAATGGGAGACAAGTTGGTTAATTGGAGGGGTGGCAGGGGTTAAACACTTCCCTCAGCGTTTCAATCTTTCACTTCACACTGCTGCATGCTGGGACTAAAGCACGGATCTAAATGTGGGAATCCAGCTGGGCCTTTCCAAGGACACGAAACTGCAGGCACCCCCCGGGAATCTGCCACTGCCACCTCAGGAAACACGGAAACCACCTGTGTGCCCCACACACCTAATTCATCCATACACTAGAAATATCAAATAAAAATGTGATTTCTTAATCAAAACACCTCAAAAAACCTTAAACCCCACAAACTGTAACTAACATGTTTTCTCAATAACTGCGGTTCCAGTTCCATATAAACTAATGTCGTTCATGATAGACTGCCAGCAGTGAACGTTCCTCTGTATCCTGATGGGGCCTCACAGTGATTGAAGTCCTGTTCGTGTAGCTTACGTTTGCCTGTTTAACCCGAGGCCCTCACAGGATATGGCATGAATTACACGCACACACTGCACAGCTTAGATTGTAATCTTTCGATAACATACAGCCAATTTCCACCCAGTTACATGCAACTGATTGGTGCAGAGATGGTGGGGTAATTCATGCCCCCTTCAGGATCAACGTACTTCATGAAAAAATATGTGACAGGTCCCAGTGGTACAGTATAAACAGTCAAATAGTGAGGCCTTTGTCAAGATGCTCTGCATATTTTTCTCCTTCCCAATATTTCTCACAGACTTCTCATTGTTCCCTTTTTAATTAGCCAAATGCAATTCTTTGTCTATTCAATTGTGCATTTTTAAATTACAGTGTGATTAGTTTTCCATTGCAAGATAGCAATGAGGATGGGAGGGGGCTGTCACATAGTTGCAGCTGTCATTCAGCACTAAATCAGGGGTGTTTTCTGTCTTTGGCAGTCTGTTTTAACCACGTGTATGATTGGATTGCTCATTAATTCTCATTCTGTCACGTCCCAGCGTTAATCATCGTTTAACTGTGCCTTTTAACTGCCATCCTCAACATCTGTCTAAAGATTTAAAGTTGACATGTTAAACAGCCTGTTGTTTTTCTGCCACTGATATAGTCTGATGCTTTGATGCAATGAAGGGTTGTAATTTATTTTAACCAAATTAGTGCTCCATATTATATTAGATTTGATATTGTGAAGCTCGGGCACATTCTCTGGAGAGTGTCCCGGGAAAGGCAGTCCGATAAAAAAAATGTGCCTGGGCCTTTACTGCACTTACAACGGCTGTTTTTGACTGAAAACTTGTGAGGAAACTAAAGTAATTTTTATTGACAGAAACACATTGATAAGTCAGAGTGCCTAGTGAGATGTAAGAACGTCCAATTCTTTACTGTCAGCAAGATCCTTATCATTATTATGATTAGCTCCCCCTCCTCCTTCGCACCACTACATCCTACTTATCTTGATACGCTGTCAACCTTGAATTAGGCTTTTTTTTCTCTCTCTTTGCATTGCACTGCTTTCTGCATGTGTTATTGTGTTATGATTTCCCAACGTTGTGGCCACTAGCCTCAGCAGCCACAACCCATCTGGCTGCTGGTCACCACACCTATAGGACATACAGCCACAGGACATGGTTTATACCTCAAAATATTGAAAACATTATACAAATCCTTGTGTTGGGTAAACAAATATTTCACTGGCCAAAAGAATCCATTATCTTACACAAGGCTTTTGTAACAAAAGTGTGCACTGTGTCGCTCTTGCTGCTCTTTAAGTCTTAGTTTTTGTAAGTTTACCTTTTGCTAATATGCAACCCTTTTCTCTTGTGTAGAGTACAAACAGGGACAAATTTGTCCTCACTCACTCTATCAACATACCCTGGACTTATCTCCCATATATTTGTTTTTGCAAACGACTTATCTGTAGTATGTAGATTTTATCTCCCTCACAAGCTGACAGGCATTTTTTAGCCCGGTTTTAGACACAATATATAATGCTCATAAAACAGGTGGAAACCTTCTCATTCAAAAGCCATTTTCTGACCAACAGGAGAATGAGAAATGTACACACAGAGTCACAGAGGCAGAATCCATTATTGTCAATTCTGTCTCTTTAAAATCTTGATTTAAAATCGTCTGATTTACGTCGGAATTTTGCACTGGCTGTGCTGAAATTGTTCTGTTGTCACGATACATCCTCAGTACTGTACATGAATATTAAAAACCTAACCCATGAACTTACATGTGGTGGTCTTCTCGTATATATATTTGGCAAAGGTTGTACAGTAAAATCCTGTTTGTTCATTTCTAACTACATTTTAAAAAAACACATCTATGCTCCACACTAGTATATGAATGGCTTGACACAGTGGAAGGACGGAGGCCAGCTGTGGTTCTGGTCCAGCCGTTTGCTTGTGTGGGTCCAGACAGATCAGTGTGAGGGAGGGTTTGCTGCTGCGAGGCAGCTCCACCTAATCCCAGGCTGCATTACTCAACCAGTCCAGTCAAACAGCACACAGACGAGGGGACTTCCCCCTCCCTCCAAAGACGTAGAGGAATACTGTATTGCCTCATGTACCACTGAGGTAATATCATTACTTCAACCAGATGCAAAAAAACCTAACCTGAATATCGTCTCGTGTCCAAACCACATTGTGTGAGAGTATATGCAAAGACCAATTTGTCCTAAGAAACTTTAAAGCAATAACAATACCACAACTCTTGGATTATTGTTGCATCTAAATACATCTCACGGTGCTATGTAACAAGGTTTTTCTCTGGTTGTAACATTAGTCTGCTGAGAGATGTTCTACAGAGAGCATTTCCTTGTCTCCTGCCAAGAGGATCAACAATGCTTTTACTCATTTTTGTGTCGCCCCCCCCCCCCCCCCCCCCCCGATAGATACCAATCAAACTCTCTTGAGGGGAAAACCATCACATGGGTGTTCAATAGCCCCACAAGGTACTGTCTTTTGCACGCAACTCTAAAATGACTGCTCTCCAGTGTTACTGGCACTCTTTCAATGCCTTCGGGGTGTTGAGGGGTGTCAGTTCTATAAAGCCCAGAACACTTGCTCCAATCTGTAGGAAGATGGCTCATAAAATCCACCACCTCTCATCGTCTGTCAGTTCGCAGGCGGATAATAGTGTGTAATTGAGGTGCCTTTGCTCTGTTTTTAGATAAAATAATGAGAAGAAAGAGGTGACACGTGTGAAGATAACCATTTCCTTTAGGAAATGTGACACTTTCAAATTGCAATAAAGTCACGTGCAGGTTAATTCTTCTTTAGTCGGACAATGAGGAGATGAGACCGTGTAAAAAGTACACACTCTGAACTGACATATTTCCCTCGATAGATAAATATGAACTTGAAGCAAAGCATTGGGTCTATCTCTGAAAACAAACAGGGCCATATATTTCACTTGGAATAACAGAGATCAGCTGTATCAACACTGATCCTCCTACTGCAGCCAGCCACCTCAAGTGAGAAACCATCAAGTCTGTGAAACGTCTCTGAGTGCATTTGAGCAGACATGAGGCAAAGCCATTGTCATTCAGCTAAGTGGGATATTTATACCAAGGACTACAATCTAGTTAAATGACTAATCTTAATTCAATACAGCTGTCAAGTCTTAAAAGGAATGCTGGGAAAGAATAGACATTTCAAAAAAATCTACACTACTGGTCAAAGGTTTTAGAAAACCCCTATTTTTCCAGCTGTTGTTTAAATTTGAATAATTCAATGTCTTAGTTTTCGTAAAGCATAGAACAAATAAATAATAAGAGATTTAATAAAAGCACCAACAGGGAATCACGGAATCTTCTTATTGAACTGAATTTTATCTACATTTTTTGACTCATCCAGTCGCCAATCACATTTGTGACTTTATTTCTACAATGGAAATGAACATTGTTCAGAAAGTTCATCCCAACACTAGTAAAGAAATTTCATGTTTCTTTGCTTTCACCTTCTGTGCTGTTTATCTGAAAACAGACTCCATGAGGTTTAAGTCTGGAGACTGTGCTTCTCCATACTGTGGAGCCACCGTCTAATTCATTTTCTTATTTCTCTGAGGTTTTGGGTCATAGTTTTGCGATAAGATGAGCCCCTGACCAACCCGTCTGTCTTCCTTTGCTACGTGTCTTTTTCTTTCTGTTCTGACATGGTAGCGATATACAATAGTACTTATTGCAATACAGTACATGTCCTGATTCCTGATCCATTGCTGAAAGGCCAAAGTTTACTATTAATAATTACAGTTTTGAGTTTTGGTGAACTATTTTGTTTTTACCTTTTCCTTTTACCTTTGACCCATTTAAAGTTATTATCTAGACCTTTTAGTTAAAAAACTTTGACTGGTACTGTGCATACAGACACAGCTGAAGAGCATTTTATGGCCGCTGTGATTTGATTGCAGTATTATGTTAGCGTGGCCTGCCTAACTTTTCACTCGCAAATAATCTGACTGTTGTTTGCACTGGCGCAGCTGTTTGCATTGCCTTTGTTCAGCTGTCTGTGCACTCCCTCCCTGTTCCCACCATTACACATAATACTCTGAGCATGTTTCTGAAGGGTAATAAAACGAGGAGTCTTCCCTTTGACTGAGCAACAGCAGATTTAGACACATCCCATGAACCTGGAACATTTTGCCATTGAATGTTTACTCTTTCTCACACATCCTGGAGACACGAGGCGCGCAGCAGAACAGAAAGTCCCAGTAGAATTATTTTCTTTTTAACCATCAAACAGATTCAGATTTGTTGAGCCTCAGATGTTGAACATGCGTCATTTAATAACAGTACATATAGATTGCAACCATTTCAAAGAGCTACAGTTGAAAAAAAAACCTAACATTATAATTAATTATACCTTTGAGAAATACCTTAAAAACTGCTTGCCTCCCAGATGTTTTTATTTAATCAACATAACAATGTATATCGAATGTGTAGGCAAACTACCAACTTCCATCCGCCAACTGTTTTTTTTTTAACTCAAACCTCTAGATAAACATACAGGTAGGCAGATCATAAAACAGTCATATAAATCATTTTTTAATGATCAAATGTATTTTGGGAGACACTTGCATTAGTCAAGCGCAGACTTTCTAAGGAGTGTCTTTTTGACATCTTTTTAACTGACATTGGTAGTAAAACATTTTTTCTGAAAGAAACACAATGATTTTGTGAGACTGCTCATCATTTTTTTTTTAAATCACCAAAATCCTTACTGTCACTACGTCTCCCGCTCCCACCCCGACACACCCGAAAAGCCGTGAACTTTTAATCTACACCCTTGTGACTGAGGTAAAAACATGCTAAACTTGGCTTTTTTCCTTGTTACTGCTTTTATTATTGTTTCCCAACGTTGTGGCCACTAGCCTCAATAGCCACAACCAGATGACTGCCGGTCACCACACCTTATAGGAAACACACCCACAGGACATGGTGAATGCCTCAGAATATTGAAAACATAATTCACAGTCATGTGTTGAGAAAACAAATATTTTACTGGCCAAAAAAATGCATCAACTGTACTGTTAAATATCCGGAGGGAGTTGCAGCAAAATAATAAAAGAGCATTACTAACTTTTCTCAAACTGTGGTACATCATGACAAACCCTTGCTACTTCCCACTTTACTTTAATTTTCGTGAAATAAATGACACTGGCCAATAATGTCATCTCACCAGTAAATATGACTGTTCACAATAAGCTCAAAAAAGTGTATTTCATTAGTTTTCTATAATTGACATTTTAATCGTTAGGCTCTTGGTTAGGGTTAGGGAAAGATCATGGTCTTGTGAAATAGAAAGAAGTCAATAGTGATTTGACACATGACTGATGTTTTGAACTTAAGGGCTTTTAGTTGCCTAAATTTAACCGCACGTGGAACACATGGCACTAACCCCAGTCACCAGTGTCCTAGCTCCTTGCTTCGGACTACCTCAATGTGGATTCTGGTGGTACAAGAACATCACCAATCTTCATGGATTGGAAAGGAGACATGGAATGAGTGGGGATGATGAAAATAGCATTATTCTTTTTTTCATAGAAGGTCAATGAATTGTGACCCAGCAGATTCACCTTCGGCCTCACAAAATCACTGCCATTGTCAAGACTGTCTGGTCCTCTCCTCGCCATCATGAGGCCACTGCAGCGAGTGTTGACTGACGATAGTGGACGGTATTAGAGACTTTCTTGTTTCTGGATTTTGGGAGTGAGTTGTTAACGTACACACATGTACACCAAACAGATACAGTAAGTAAAGGCGCACATACTCTCAGACTTTGAGAGCTGCGACTCTCATGCAAGCGTGGCGGCCTGCTTAGTCACAGACCTGCAGTCTATAGTCTGGGGGCGGACTCTGTGTTTTGTTTCAATCATCAAAGCTATTGGGTTTAGAGTCTCCTCTCTCTGCCTATCACTCAGCAACACTCATGGCCACTCGGACCCTGAAATTTTACTCCGGGCTGCTGAGAGGAGCGGGCGGTGGGGCTGAAGAAACGTCTCCCCGGCTTTGCTCTTCTCTGCCGGGGGTCACTTTGCCATTCTTCTGTTACACAAAAGACTTCTTCAAGTGCCTGTGTGACAATGGCCTTTTAGATCACTGGAGCGTAATGATTGCCGGTTAACGTGAATGCACTCTGTATTAATTGAGCCAGAATTAATAAGAAGTTTTTAGCATTTCTTTTCTTTTTTGGAGTTGGCATGGAAACTTGCTTTACTTTTTTTTTTTCTTTTTTTGCATAGCAGACTTTATTTGGAGAGGTCGGAGTTAGGATTGGCCAGACTGGGTCTCATTCTGAGCCTGGTAATGAGCACAACCTCTCACTTTCAACCCTAAGAGCTAACATCATGTCACTCGCAAGCTCCTCGTAACGAATGTGCACAAACCACACATTCACAATAGCAGTGAAGCGTGACTTCCCAAGACAAGCCTTTAACTTAGCACAAAGGAATGTCAGATGTGCTGACACAAAAGAATTCTTTTTTCTCTCTCCTCGATTTACATAAAACATTATGCACTGAGGGAGATGAGACGTTCAAGTATCTGCACACCACATTAAAAGGCATTCAGTGATTCTGATTAGGTCAGAATGAAAAAAAAATTTATCAAATGAAAATAATTAAAACAAGGTTTGGCGTCTATGGTTTCCAGACTGTTTTTGTTTAGCCATCCTCATAAACAGAGTTAGCTGTGTCTGTCAGTGAATTAAGAAAACACTGGGGCCCTTCTGCTGTGCCGACCTTGATTCACAGATCCTGTGAGACTTGCCAGCGGTTCGCTCTCTTTCAGCACAAGTCGACTCGGCCAGTGACAGACAGGCACCCTCATGTCAAAACACTGTCTGCCTCTGCCAGCCTATGGCCGGGCCACAGGCGGCATGCAGGGAGGCACAGTTTCACTGTCACACTCAACTCACTCACATGTTAAACTGTACAGCACAATCCTCTGTATGAAAACATATGCAATGTATTAAAACAGCAAAATGTCTCATCATTGTAAGGCAGCAGAGCAGCCAAGCCCATTCAACAGTCATATATTTATACTGTTTAATGGTTTGTGAAGCTCCTCCATGCACCATCCTCTATGTGATCTACTGCCCACATCTTTCTGCTTCTCTTTCCAAAACTACTTTCACTTTAAAGTTTAATCCGCACAATTTGAAACTTTGACTCCGTCTATTAACATGTGCGACCATGTCACGTTTTGCTGATTATTATCCTTGCTTATCAACACTTTAATATGTTTTTTTTTTTTTCTGTCTTTCTGTCCTGTGCTAAAAGGAGCTCTCTGCTTGGGTGTTTTGGACCATTTAATGTGGAGTAACCACAAGAGGACAGAACCAAGCAGAGATGCCAGTTTGTTGCAAACTGACACCTCTTCAAAGGGCCGCAGGTCTGCCAACCATGCAGAGGTATCCTCTTTCTGACCTCAGTTCAAAAGGCAAAACTTGTTCTCACACTTAAACCCGATTGCATGTTTAGCTTGACAGTGCTATAAATAAATAAATAACAACACGTTTTAGACTTTGCAGGTCTTTTTTTCCTTTCTTTTTTGTACCTGCGTACAGCCAGATCTATGCAGCTTTTTTTCTCGTGGTGTCTATTTTATTCCCACTTCAACCACTGGAATGCTCTGACGGTACAGCAAGAAGGAAATTATGAGCCTGAACATTCCCATTTCTCACTTTTCGTGTTTTCTTGGATGCAGCGCTGTTTTGCACAGAATTTCCCTGCCTTCGTGTGCTGAAGGAAACAAAATCATGTCGCCATTATGTTCAGTTGCAGACAACATGGAGAATTTCCTGAGGACAAAGAAGTTTGATGTTGTTTTTTTTGTGGTAAGTATCTGTTGTTTATCAAGTCATATTACCCTTTGAGCACATGCCTTTAAAACTGAGCTTGTGTAAAATTAAGTTACGGAAACCCTTGACTCCATTTAGGTGTACCTCAGCCAGTAAGCAAGAATGCAGCAACAAGGAAACTGTAGCAATGCAATGCTCCATATAGTCTAACCAGAGTTATTTGTTAATTTATTTAATCACACCAATAAAACAAGCAGCATTCAATCCAATGAGCCAAACTGATAATTAGAAAAAGTATTACACATACACAGATGTTGTCTGTATGACACCCATGCATAGATTGCCTACAAGCTATTTGTCATTATGCTGTGTGGAAAATATTGCTCCTACTGACAGTTTTATGACTACTTCACAAAGCATATTGAGAGTCATGGCCAAGAAAGAAAAGGGATGGCAATACAACGCCCCTGTCGCCTATTAAACCATAGTGAAATTCAACCATACAGAGGTTTGATCATGTTTCACTGGTCCGTTTTACCTCGACTACAGGAGATGGTAACAACATAAAAAGTTTGAATCTGTCAGCTCAAGTCAAGAATAATTAAAAGTCAGATGTTGGTACTGCAGCTTCCACAAATTGGCTGAGGCCGCATATTATTCAGCTACAAGATTGTTTAAAAGCTAACATAACAAAAAGAAAAAAGTCTGCTCTGTACTACCATTAGACTTGTACATGGTGATTCATATCTTGTGTCAAGACTTTCACATTCACCACATTCACAATGAGAACGAAAGTAGGCTCATTAGTTTGACATTAACAGGTAGTTGACATGCTCCAGTGAAGTGGACCCTTCCGATATTCAGCTTTGCCATGTGTCTTGGAAGTGATCTGTTCCCACATATTTCCATGCTCTCTGTGACTGCTCCACTTCTCCTGCAGCGCAGTCACACACACGTCTACAAACAAACTGAATCTTGTCCTTCCCTTGTTAGTTGACACTGTATAATCTAATTGTCAGTGTGTTGACTCACTAAATGTTGGCATTGGGTCCAAGCCCAGCGCTGAATATGACAAGAAATGAGTTTATTGTGATATGCAATTAGCAGAGCACACTTGGACTATATTTTAATGTATATCTGTGAGGAAATGAGTAAAGTAAACATTCTGACATGCTCCTTCTATAGAATTTACATTTCAAAGTGTTCTTTTTAAAACTTCCTACCTACAGACACTAGTTTTTAATGTCATATCGTGGACTTACATCCAGTTCCCTGAAATAACTTTGTGGCTTTCAATCTCCAAACTTATAAAAACAACATCAATTCAAACCGCCTCATTTAAGAATGAGAAGATTGAACATGAAAACATATATCAACTCACAAAACGCCTGCTCTATCTCAAGACACATTGCTGGTGTGTGATCATACATTCTGTATGTGTGGGAGAGCCGGAGGATTGTGTTTACTTTAGAGGAAAGTGAAATGCCAGGGTCGCCTATATTAGAACTGACAGGCCCATTTGGAAGCAATCATCAAACATGTCATGGAAAAACTGTTATGTCATGGTGCATGGGACGTCAAGACTTTGCCAGCATCAATATTTTCTTTCATGGCTGGCAATTGACATCGTTTTGACTGGGCTTATGGACTCGTTTTAGTTCCTCTCAACAAGTCTCCAGGTAATTTCACAGAGTTTGCAAGAATAACAATAATTATAATCTTCTCTCTTTCTATCTCCTGATCCAAAGGGTTAACGTGATCGACAAACAGGGACAAAAGAGAGGAAGTTTTATCAGCGTCACCTCCTCCAGATAGGAAGTTCACGTAATTAGCCGCACTCACCTCAAGCGAGGGCCAATATCCTGTTTGAAGAGAGCACTGTTCTAACTCACTGATCCTGAGGGCAACGCACAAATTTGGGAGACCACCTCGGATGGTGTGAGGGGCAAGGGATCTAATCTTCCTGCCTGAATAGTTTGCATCCTCCCACCTGACACATTGTCTCATTGATCAATGATTTAAGCTGCGAACATTCCTCTGCGTTCCAGCGTTTTTCTCATACTGACTTTTCCAGCGCAGGGACAAATCTAATCAAACAGAGGTTTGACTCGCCACGGTGAAATAACCGTGCTATGACATATTACGCACACTCACACACAAATCACATGATCACAAGGGTCAGCTCGGCAGAATGAGACCTGGTATTGTTAACCAGGTGGAAATGCTACGCTGGTGAGTAGTAGGCTACTAGCCTAAGCAGGGATAATCTGATTTATTTCACTGACTGCAGCCCTCTGGCCTCCCCTCTCCTCTCCTCTCATCAAGGATGTGCGAGGACACACACAGACTGATGATCCTTTCACAGCTTCAAAACCTGACACATGAGCGCTTGAGTGCTGATCCAGTCGTTTCTTGGGATGCAATTGAAGGGAAAAGTAACCATCCGAATCCCCGTAGTTCCACCGTGACACTGACATACACAGCACCACTTTGTGGAGGGGAAAAACTAGAATAAACATAACATAAATGAGTCACCCGCAGCATCACCACAGCAATTAAGCACAGTTTGAACCAATGAAAATTAAAACCCATGCCTTCAACCTAACCCACTATAATCCAATTTATACTTAACCTCCACAGTGCAGCTGGACTGCCTGCGCACTAACCGCACTGAGGTACTTACCACATACACACTCGAACATCAAAATACTATCACCTCACAGGACAGGCTTTCGAATAAATGTTGAAAATAGCAAAGCGGCCACCTTTAACAGTGGAAAATAATATTTATCTGAGTGACGTTTGCTGATACCATCTGTAACACGTTCTGTAAAAGCAGGCTCCCATAAACACTCTGTGTAAACACTGTGATACTTTTAAATGGGCCGAACGCTGCACTACAAAGAGATCCTCCCTTTTGGCTCTGTAGTGGTTTCACTCACACGCAGATAGTCTAACTTTACTCTGTAAATTCATTAACCCTCTCCATTTCTTTATGCTTACACATCTCTGGCTTTCTGGCTATTTAGCTGTTGATCGTCATGGCGCCACCGCAGCACCAAAAAGATTAGTTGTACTGTGCAAGGCCATGTGCATCCACTGTAAACCTGAAATGATTGTGTTTACATTCTTTCATTCACTTTCTGATAGAGAGAGACAAATGCGGTGAGGATGGAGTTTTCACTGGAAATGGCTGATCACAAATTATACTGCATATCTGCACTGCATTACTTCAGTGGAAGAAGTATTAAGATCCTTTACTTTGGTAAAAGCAAAAAGAAAAAAATCCTACATAGTAAAAGACTTAAGTAAAAGGTAGGTATTCCATTACATTAAGTGAACATGTTGCATGAAGGTTAAAGTAGATAAGTATTATCAGATAAATCTCTTAAGTGAAAGTTCTTCTTTTGCAGAAAATATATTACTGTGACTGATGTTGTAATTAATCAAATTTTTATGCTGATTCATCAATGAGGAGGCAACATTTACCTGTAATAATCATTGGAGGTGGATCTAGAGCTAGTTTTTTCCTACTATACACAGTTAGGTGATTTAGTCTAGTCGTTCCCAAACTAGGGGAACATTCCCAGTGTATGTGCACTGGACGCTTCAAGTTTTCACAATGTAAGTTACACTTGACCACGATTGGGCTTCTAAACTTGTTTTGATGTCACAAAAATTATCAAATTTGGCCATATGTTGAACAAAAGATTTATTCTATTAACCCCAGATACGGACTGGAGATGCAGATGGGTTCCCAGCAATGCAAACGCTCTACCCATCCTGCCTCCGAGGAACACCATCAAGAATCACTGATGTTTATTTTACCTAAGGTGACCACAGCGAAACTTTCTACCTTCAGCAGATGAATGTGAAAACAGCCTTTTAGTTTCAAACTCTGCACACACTTCATTCTCCGCAGCGAGGGTCAAAGGTCAGAAAGAGCAGCAATAAGCAAACCACATTTCTGTGGAGTGGAGGCGGACGTTAAACCTGCTCCAAATTGCGTTACAATCAAAGATCTCTAGCCCAAGCTTTCTGTTCACAGCTCTTGTTGTATCAAGGATCCATCATAGCACTGATGTGTAGGAAACCTTCTGTAGAGGTGTAGCGGCTGATGTACACGACACTACCACCACGCCCCGATGCAGAAGAGTAAATCCACTTGTACCCTGTCACATGGTCCTTTCTTGTCTCCCTGTTGACTGTCCACAATAAAAGTCCTTGTTGAAGCAATACATACAAGACGACGGTGGGATTCAATTCTCTGTCTTTGGGGACCAGACAGTAGTGACATTAAAATAATAGTATACATTTTAAAATAGGGGGCTGGTAATTCTAAATCTTTTTAGGAGAGAGTGCTCCACAGATTTTGGGAAAGGTAGGGGGGAAGGGAATGCTCACTAAGCACCTAATCCACCACATTTTTGTTAGGGGTCCAAGTCTGAATTCAGGCAGGCTTCAATGCCGTGCCCTGTGATAGCAGGGGTAGCAAAAGGCTGAGGTAATTGGATTGGAATACGGCATTGGGTGTCGGACAACAAAAGATATCCATCTCTCTCATGGCCGTTCAGCTCTTTTGTTGCCGGCTGGAATTTATTTGGTCATTCACTCCACTCTTCCAAGTCCAGCGAGGACAGAAGAACAGGAGCAGGCCACCAGCACTGGCTCAGTCTGGTGGTCTCGCATGCGGGCCAGTGAAGTCAGAGCGCCTGTGCAGTCTGTGTGAGAATGTGTGAACCATGGATCCCCCAAAGCCCAGGGGTCATTTGTGTGATCATTACCATAATCACATTAAGGCTGCAGGAGATTAGCACCATGGCCTCAGAGGAGAAACCCTGTCTGTACTCCATGACGACTATAGACCGTGCTCATAGGGAACAGTGAACACGCTGCTTAGATACCTATTAGCTGTACCATAGAAGTGGAAAGTGGTGGTCAAGTGGTAGAGCTTCCTTAGCCTAAATACCATGACAGCTGCAAATGCAATATATTTTATTTCCAACTATAAAGGCATAGGACATGTATCTTAAAACACCTTGTTTTTAATATGTATGAATATTTTGGACATTAAATGTATGACAAGATGAATAAAACACATTTTGCTGTTGAAACCTCCAAAAAACATGATTTTAAAAAGATTTTTCTCTCTCAATTAGAATAACCTAATTGGTTCCCATATATCTCATGGTTTCCTTTCAATGAATCCAGTACCATGACTCGCCCCCACCCCAACACACGCATCACCTCTGGGCAGGTCAAGAGGCCACAGCAGATGGAAACCCCCCCAACACACACACACACACACACACACACACACACACACACACACACACACACACCCCAGTCCATCTACAATCTCTCGACTCAATTTTGGCTTTTGCCATCAAGGCAAAAAAGAAATGCTCCCTAGGGTTAAAAACGTTTCCAATTAACCCTAATTACACAGAGAGAGCATTTCAGTGAGGCCTGTAACCTGAGATGTCTATCAGTTCAGCGGCTGAGGCGGGCGGGCAGGAAGCCGTACCTTTCATCTTGAAGTTCAACCACAGGAAATGTGACGTCTGAATATTGACAGCAGTGATTTAAGATGGTGGAAGTTGCACTCAGGAACTTCCTTATGTGAATAAATGTTATGCCAATACAACACCTACTACTACACCTACCAAACAAGGTAAATACTTAAGGACGTTATCCCTACAGAAGCTGTCATTCACATCCTTGTGGCATCCAAACTAAACATAAGATAAGCTTCGGTAAACAAAATATCAACTAGACCTTAGTTACTTGTACGGGTTTCTAACAAAAAACAAAAAATGTCAGACCTTACTGCTTATCAGGTACAAACGCATACAGGTGAGACGTGTGACACCCTCATAAAGGGCTATAAAGTGTGATGGTGAAATGTTATGCAGTTACTGATTGATACAATCCTCTTTCTGCAATGCCGCAGTTCCCAACTGTGTTTCCTTGATTGTGACCCATTGAATGACCTGTGTAATTGGTCCACACAAATCACTAACCACAGGGGCGTGGGGTGGGAGGTGGGGGAGATTCTCATCTTCTCATAGTAGTCACTGATCCACTTCACAGATTACCTTCTTGCAGCGATACACCTGGTCGCAGTTGCCCTTCGACACCATCGGGACACTGGAGGAAATAATATCTTTCAGCAGTCTGTCAGTCTGGTCTGCAGGGCTCTCACTCACACCATTATGTTTTACCATAAACTAGAGGTTGATTGTTGGAAACAGAATTAGACTGCGAGCCATTTACACTGCGTGACATTCCTCAAGTAGGCATATAACCTGCAAGTCTGCCACTCTGGGGCACTGTTGTGTGCACTGCTGGTGTCATCATGTTGTTAGCTTTCACACTCAAGAATTTATCTAAATCTCAGAAATTGAAATATAAGTATTTGTAATCTGAAAAGAAATATGCTGAAAATGCATAGTTATTGAATATTTTGCATTTATGAAATTGAACGCTCTTTCTCCAAGGATTGCATTACATGATGAAAAATGTCTATCATGCCATGCATTCAACTATATGCCCTTGACTCAGCCACTGGCCTTGACGCATGCCCATTTAGCAATTCTGATGATTTCGTGCCTTACTCAAATGGCACAAATGTAGAGGAGAGTAAAAGCTTAACTTTGTCTGACCAGCGTTTAAGCTGACGTAAATCTGTATGAGGTAAAATAATATGTAAGTATAAATTATGGTGAGGAGAGTATGCTACTAATGCAGGATGCAGGGAGATAAGGTCTCTCTAAAGACGGGAGAGGTATGAATTGATGCTTGTCTGAGAATATAATTCTCTTAAGTTTGGGTTTGTGGTTGTGATGACTTATGATTATCAATATGACTGCAGGCCATCGTTTATTTCCACTTTGATTTTTCAACTCATCACAGTGCCAAAGAGTCTTTAGGAGCATAAGCGGCTGGTGGGTAATTTCGGTTCAGGAGGCAGACTATGAAACATGCCTGCAAGCGCACACCCACACCTTCTAGTTTTCGTTTTTGTTAGCGCATCCGACAACAATCGAGCTGCCGAGCCTGCTAACCATTCCACTTATGTATGTATCCTTTTTGAAGCGGCATGATCCACCTGCCATCTTCTGAATCATATTCAGTGTCGGAATTTTGGTCTGCCATTATTTTGGGCGTTCCAGTTGCACTAAGTTTTCGAGTTATTGGGTATAACGGAACGACAACCCTGACACCCGAGCCCTGAGGTATAATGGAACCCAGCATCACCAGCCCATAACCCAAATAAAACGTGTTTTTTCTTAAAACAAGGTTGTAATCATGCGGACTTATGGCTTCTACAGGTGCATATATAGTATCGTGTAGCTCGTGATAAGTCTACCTTGCATGGTTACAACATCATGGTTAATACTCAAAATGTTAATGGGGAATTTCAGTGGGATTTTCACTTCCGGAACCTTACTGTTGTAACCCCTGTGATTGGTCAAAAAGTCAGAGTCGGCTAGCTTCCTTTTTCTTTTGACTATGTTAGAGATACAGAATTCTACCTGACAACAGCGATGAACTTAATTCTGATTGGTTTTTTTTAGGTTTTTTTAATCCTTGCCTTTGACGGCTGGTATGATCTCACACAGTATTTTCATCACATCTTACTTTTTTTTCACTTCAAAACTCCCTTGACGAGCCGCGACCGTTCGGGCGCAATGGTGAGTGGATGGATATGCTCGCGTCTGGAGAGGGGGCGGGGCCACCGCGCTCTGCTCATGAATATGGAGGCGCAGCGCCCCGCGGACACTCCCCTCCATGTTGAACTTGTGTAGCCAGCTCCAGCCCGGACCAGCAGTCAGTCAGTCAGTCAGTCAACAGTGGGTTCGGCTGCCGCATGGCTACTGTGCAAACTTTTCTCCAGCGACGAGTGGAAACCGTGGGATAACGAAGAGGCGCAAGACGCTCGGAGAAGGCTGCGGGACAACGACGAGCGCACGAGGTCGTCCGTGTGAACCGGGAACCTGCGCTCCGCTGGTCGAAGTGTCGTTTCCCCACTCGTGCATGTTCAAAGCAGAGGAGAGCTCTGGTGCCGTGAGTCGGCCGGACGACTAGTAACGAACGAGTGGCCACAGCAGTCCGGAGGCATGATTCTGAGACGGGGCTCGGTCGTCGCTGCCTTTTTACTCTGCTTTCTTGCCAAGGTACGTGGACCACTTCTTCTGTCTGGATGTACTTTGATGTGCGTGTGTGCGCGCGCGCGCGCTCCCTATACGTGTAACCGTGCCTCATGCGCAAGTGTGTCCCCGCCGTTTGACACGAACAGCAAAACAAGTTTTTCTATCCAAACTTTTTCTGAAGTATTTGTGTCGCCCCCCCCCCCCCTCCCCCCGCCTTAAACACCGAGGTCGAAGTTGTCCATCTTGTTCACTGTTCTGTATCCCAACAGGTGTCGGAGGCGAAGGGCCAGTTCGAGCTGCAGATCTCGTCGATGCACAATGCGAACGGGGAGCTGCTGAGCGGCGCGTGCTGCGACGGCGCGCGCAACGCGGGGGATCGGAAGTGCGCGCGGGACGAGTGCGATACGTTTTTCAAAGTTTGCCTGAAGGAATACCAGTCGAGGGTGTCCGCCGCGGGGCCCTGCAGCTTCGGCATGGGATCTACGCCCGTCCTCGGAGGGAATACCTTTTCTTTCAGGAGCTCTGTGAGGAATGACAAATCCAGGATAGTTTTGCCCTTCAGATTTGCCTGGCCGGTGAGTTGAAGGGTTTAAAAAAACACACGTTTCTCCTAAGGGGGGGGGGGGGGGCTGTTTTCAGGGCAATTCTGTGCAATTACTGTCCGTCAGTCATTCTCAGAAAGTTTCTCTCGTGGCTGTTGGCCCTCTGTGAGTCCTCCCTTCGAGGAGGGACCCCCTGCTCGCCTCCATTATCTGCGCCAATTAACCAGCTGCAGGTATTTTCCTCCGTCAGGCCCCGAGCTGTCGCTTCTGTCCAAATAGACTTGCTGTTAAATAAACTTCTTTCTAGACGTGTAGTCATCATCAAACCTCAGTTTGAAGAAAATGGGCCCCGGGTGAATTTATGAGCTACATGCCAAATGAACCCACTGCAACCCATCTGCATGATGGATACTTTTTAAGTTCACCCCCCCCCCCCCCTTTAAAAACTTAATTATCACACACAAATCTGTTGGATGCTACTTGTATACAGCGGCCTCTTCAATTTGTCCCCTTGCTGAATATGTCCCCCCTCGTCTGACTCGATTGAACAGATAAAAAGTTAAAAAGTTGCATGAGTCTGCATGAGTCTCCTCCTCTGCCTCCCCGGCAGCTGCTCATGTTGCACGGTGCAGGAGCTCCGGACTGAAGAGAAGAAAAAAAACCCACTTTCTGGTTTCCTCCAGTGTCAGCTCTTCTTCACAGAGTAAATAAATGGGCCCGACAGGCCTGTGGGAGTCTTGTAGCTCTGTGAGAGATATGATTTGTCATGCTTTGGAGCACATTTCGGTGTTGTGAAAAAAAAAAAGTGGGGCTGTGCACAGACTGACTGGCCCCACGGCTCGGCCCACAAGCTCCTCCACTGGGCCTGATGGGTGAAAGGCACAGTCTGCTGGTATGTGTGTGTCCAATTACATCAAGGCTATTTTTACCTCAAATCTTGATGGAGGTTCTTGCTCGCCGATGGCCTCGAACCGCCAGAATACGTGAAAGGAGTGAAGACTCGTCTGTGATCTGCCGTCATGTTGTACATTACCTGCAGCGCCGACCAGATAGTTTAGATGTGTGTTTTCCCTCTGACCTGATTCCAGTTGAACACTTTTCTCAGCGTGGTAGCTTGCAATTTGATATGGTCTGTATTTTTTATTTGCTCTCCACTTAGACACTGGCGCCTCACACCATTTTTTTCTTTTTTTAAAGAAAGACAAAGGTTTCTGTTTATGCTCACACTATGGCAACACTAAGTTGGCACGATTGCTCGGAGTTAGTCTCGTCTTACGGGTAGAAAATCATTCCCACTTGAAAACGGCACTTGTTGACGTTACAAGTTTGAGGACTCTGCTGGCCGTACTCATATTTCTTTTCTTACACACTGAAAATATGGATACCAAAAATGGCCTTGAACCACTGCAGAAAAAATTATTTGTCATGTTTAAAACGGACAATATTTGGAAAAATACCAGAACGGCGAGTGAAACATGTAGAAAATGATGTAAATGTTCAGTAGACCAAAAAAAATCAACTTGAATACCTCAGCTTTGGAGTAACTTTGTTTTGTAGTTCCCAGGATGAGGTTTGTGAAGCCGCTCGTTAGATTCTCTCATCCTTCACTGGAAGTGCTTTACTTCAGTGCACATTAACAATCGTCAGGTTAGGTATGATATCACTCTTTGTCCTGTTCATAAGTTGATTGGCTGTTGTGGACAGATGGCAGTGTGGTGCAACTGGGTTGCTGGGTGCTCCGAGTTCATGAAGCCCCCCCCCTCCCCATCCTCTCTTGTGAGCTGCATGAAGTTGGCCTCTTGTCCAGGCCAAGGGCTTTGTTTAAGTCACGCTCGGTTGGACCCCAGGCATTTCATCGCTTTAACCTTGCCACCCACAGCAACTGCTGCACTTAATGAGGCTACACAGATGTGCTTAGATCAGGTAGGGCAAGAGCCGGCCGTCCAGCCCAATGCCATCGACTGGGCATCTTTAACATGAGCATATCTGTGTTTTAGAGCCCCGTATAGAGTCAACCAGTTTCTGCTTCATGCCTGTGTTCCACAGAGAAGTGAGGGCCCAGCTACCCAGGTCCTCACAGTGTATCAAGCAGGGACAATGGTGTGACTACAGTGAGGATTACAGAGCATAATAGAGGCTGTGCAGCTGTAATGCCAGTGCAGGGCAAGCAACAGGAAGCAGTTGTAGTAAGCTCAGCAGTGATGAAGTTGGCTATGGGGCTAACTGTGGCCTTGCCTCTGTGGCCACCTCAGCATGTTTGCTCATGTTCCGCCATTACAAGAAAACTTTTTTTAATTTTATTTTTTTACTGGATCAGGTCAATTCTCTTGTGGTGACATTGAGTTTTTTCTTTTACAAGCAGTAATCTGCGCAGCTGCCAGCATTGCCCTTCCTTCTTGAGCAATTCCTCAACTTTCGTCTCAGGCTTGAGTTGTTATGGCTCCTCATTGTTCTCAAATCACATTTAATTATGCCTATATTTCATAGCTGAGTTCCCTTCTATCTCTCACCGACCACAACGCTGCCTGGCTGTCCTCTGAACTGGGATATGCTGGCCAGATTGATTTGAATGCAAGTTGAAGCAGTTTGCAGAACTGATCAGGTGAGTCGCAGAACAACAGTGCACCTTGTCGGTAGGCGCTGACGACAGGAGCACTGACGTTGGTATTAGATAGTCCGCTCTCTTGTGGCAGTTAAATGTAAATTCTGTAAATGAAAGAGGATAAATTAATTTGGTTTTTTTGCCTCTCCACTGCATGCTGTCCTCCACCTTAACAAGGAATATTCCAGTGTACTTGCTGTGATGTGTCATTGTCACGCTACATAATGGCTTCTGATGCTTTGTCGCTTATCAGTTGTTTCAAGCTATATGAATGTGTAATGCATTTAAGTGGGATCACCCGTGCCTTGTTTTTGTTTCACTTACTGGTTGGTGACCCTTAAAAACACAGATGACTAGTTGCTTGTTCAGTGAAACGCCTGATACGACTTTCATTCCTGTTCCCAGGTCCTTTATTTTTAATGGTGTTTACTTTGCATTAGATCCAAAATCTGTTTGCAGTGTGTCTTGTTTTAGTTGGCAGAAGGTGAGATTCTTTCTTTCATCAGGGTGAGGTTCAGTTGTAGCATGGGCTGATGTGTCTTTTACAGGTTATTTAATAAGCTGTTAATAATACAACAATTGTTGCAAGGAAAATCTTGTTGTGATGAGAATCTCCTGGTAAACACTGCGTTCCTTCCCTCCCGTCCTATCAGAGGCCCACGGTGGCTTTGAAGGTGATTGTGAGAAGCTGTCTTTTCATGACTGAGCCTCGGTTTTATGGCAAACAGGGTGTGTTACTTTAGATGTCCCAATCATTGGGTGATCTCCGTTTGATACTATTGAAGTGATTGACTCAGGAAAACTGATACAGAAAGTCAACATCCCTTTGACTAGACTGTTTACATTTCCTCTGCGCTGAGTGGAGGCCTAGACCACTCCAATCTGTTGTGCCTTGCCTTTTTTAGACCTTTGGCTTTTGCTTGTTATTCCATGAGACCTACCTCTACTTTATTTTGATCGATTTCCCTCATAATGATACATCAGATGGCTCCATTTTCAGAAGAGGGCAGGCTGAGGTGTGTGTGTGTGTGTGTGTGTGTGTGTGTGTATTGGGGAAAATTCCAGTACTGAGAGGATTCAGTAGTGTTCTTTGGCAAGTCACTGTGATTGGAACTGGAATGATCTTTATCGCTTATGTTGCCTGTCTGTTGGACAGTGTCTACTTGGCCAGGAAAGATAAGAAGACATATGGCCACACTTATTGCACTTGGACGTGTGTGTGAGTGAGAGAGAGAGAGCGCGAGAGAGAGAGGAGGGAGAGAGAAAAAAGAGAGTGCTCTGTAGTTCAAAGAGAAGTTGTGAGTCAGCTGGGAGCCTGGGAAAAGTGAACCTGGCAGTGGCAGACGGTTCCAAGCTGATAACCACCGAGGAGTTATAGGGTGTTAGTGAATATGGAGCCAGGCAGTATCTCAGTTTCTGAGAGCAGTTATTTGGTCTGGAACTAAACATCCCAATAATGGTGAGGCTACTTGTTAGGTCGAGCCATTGTGACATTTTACTTCTGCTGTTATTGATACAGCCACATTATGCGTTTGCCAAAAAGTCAAGACTTATTTTTCATTGTGGCCCTCAATCATGTTAATGCAGGACAAATGGATGTTACTGTGCTGCAGTAGCTTCCATGTTGAGGCAAGTCAAAATGCTGCAAGATATTTGTGTGTTGTAGTGTTTATGCAACACTTTGTGGACCACTGTTTTTTTTTTTTACAACTTATGGCTTCTCATATTAGTCACAACGACGTCAATGTAATGTTGCAATGGTGACTAATGAGGACATTTCAGGAGAAGGATATCATACTCATATGTTCACACAGTGAGGTGCAGTTTCCGTTTAAAGGATGAGCTCACCAGATTTGTTTGGGGTGGATCTTTCAAAAGAAAAATGTTACAAAAGTCTGTGTGGTAGTGCAGATTAGGGAATGATGCATTCAAATGTAGTTGCACTGTCTGTGAGAACACCAAAGCACTAACGTGCTACTGCTTAATGATCGTATGATCTCGGTGCTAATATAACTTTATTAGGTTGCAGTAGTGGGTGATTAGGTATCACATTACCACTGACTCCTATTCTCAAGTTCTATCTCAAGTGATCGCAGCCAATCGTGAGTCAGAAAACACTGTGCAGACTGTGTTGCTGATGACCACTGAATTTCAAATAATAGCTGCCCTGATTGCAGTGAAATACTGGCACAGGATGAGAGAGATAGCTCCAGTAAAGATGGAAAGTTAAATGGCTAACAAAACAAGGTGAAGCGATTGAAAAAAAGGTTTCAGGACTGAGTCATACCCCTTTTCTTTCTCTCTGTGAGAAGTGAATGGGGGTTTTCCTTGGAGCGGCTTTGTTTACCGGCATGAAGTCATCACGGCAGAGATGAACATGGCAGCAATGCAGAATTCGGCCTCGGAGCAGCGCTGCTAGGGGCAAGCTTGTGTGAATATAACAAGTAGGTGTTTCTATAGGATGCTCGAACACTGTAAGTGGATTAGACTTTCTCACAATCGCGTACGTTCTCTCAGAGTCTGCTGTGCGTGCTCGCAGACGCATTGTTCGCTCCCTCACGACTGTGGCACAGGGCACTGTGAATGTGTAAGCTGATATTGGTGTGAGTGCTAAAGACCCCGAATCAGACAAAGCGTTTTTTGGGAGTGCTGAAATCAAGACAGGCCCTTTGGAGTGTAGCACTCATTCAGTAATATCCTCACGCAGTCTTTCTCCTGCCCTGCAAATTTGTTTTGCCTCACCATTCATCACATACACCTCTTTTCTTTTTTTCTTCTTTTTTCTCTCTCGCCTGGATTGTTCAGAGGTTTATAAATTAGCATGAAATTGAAAATCACATATACATTGCAAAACAAACCCTACTATGAGATTTCTCAGAACACTGGAAATCATCCACTGACTTCACTCGCCACATTTTCTAAACATGTGGAAAAATGTATTTGGCAAAAGCTGTTTCTAAGGAGCAAGGACGTGTTTTTGGCATTGCAGGGTGAAGTATCCTTTTCTATGCACTATTCTTTATTTTGACTTATTGTAGTCATTACTCAAGGGTCTGTCCATTTGCAGGCCAGCTCTGTTGGGCTCATTTTTCCTCACCCTGCTGCTGGGTGGGTGTCCTGCTAGAAAACACCTCTGCCCATGCGTATGTCATCCTACTGTAATGGCTGCGACGCAGATACCTCTGCCCCACCGCAAGCTTATCCTCTCAAAATCAACAAGGCCATAGTCATAAGTTACCAGCTCCTGTAGTAGGTCTCATTGTGATGGTAGTTTGAATGGTTGCTAACAAACAATGGGCTATCAACCGTTGTCCGGATGTTTCACAAAACATTCATCACCTAATCACTGAATGGTTTTATGATGCATTGATAGCTTGATGATCCTGCTCTTGGCTAATACCTCTTGTGTCTCTTGTCTTGTCTTCCCTTCCTCAGAGGTCCTACACTTTGATTGTGGAAGCCTTGGACTTCAGCAATGAAACCAGTGGTGAGTATTGAGCATGGTATTCTTCAAAGCAGCATCTGGGAGGAGTTGTGTTGAGGGTCAGAAAAGAAGTTTATTCCTCCTAAACCCCCTGCCTGCTCCCACATGCTCCGCTGATGGTGCATGACTGTGCCATCATCATCAAGAAAGTGAGTTGGCAGGTCCCTGTAAGGCGGGAGAGGACAGGGATGTGAAGGGGAGGAAGAAGTGGGGAGGGGGCAGACACTGGTGGGGGGTCACACAGGGAGAAAGGGAGTGTGTTGAGGTAGAAGACTCTGAAAAGGTTTTCTTTTGGCCAATGACTGACGGCAGGTGCTGCCAGCCAGGGTCAGGGTCACACTGTCTCACTGTCACTGAGGCGTGAAACACAGAGTTCATCCGGCAGCAACCAGCCTGCAGGAACAATTTCATTTAATTTTTGGGGGGGGGGGGGGGGGGGGGGGGGGCGATACCTCTGAGGACAGGTGGGCTGCAGTCTGAGCTTGGGGCGTGTGCAGTGAAACACTTCTCCTCCTGAATGTGGGGAGAATATGATGCAAAGATGCTGAATCTAAATTCTGGTTGCCAGGTTTGGCCTTACCGTTAGCTGTGCCGTGGGCTTCCTGCTGGTTGGCATGCCGATTGGCAACGGCATGAAGACTCCAGCTGAGTGAAGGCTTGTTTATGCAGGTCTTTTTGACGTCAGCAAGGTTTCGGCCTTTTCTGCTGTATTTGCCGCTCCCCAGAGACCTATTAGGGCAGTGGTGTGAAAAGCCCCCTGAATGTACACAGTCTATGCTGGTTAAGTCCCTCTGAGGTCCACCACGCTCGCTCACATTTCTGTTAGCTTCATATATTGCGAGAATCCTCGCTGCTATTTAATGTCATTTGATCCTTAATCAAAGTAAAAAGCTTTTAGTTTTATACCTATTTAAATGTGAAAGCAGTTATATTTTCAAAGTTCTGCTCCCGGAAATGTATAAACTTACCAGTGTTTTCCTGTGTCTTCAGAAATGTTTTTTGTTTTTTAAAGTTCACAAGTGTGGGTTTTCTCTGTATAAGATGAATTCATTCAAGCATGACCTTTCGAAGCCTTATCAAGCTCATCTGATTTATGTGTAACTCCGAGCCAGGCAGCAGGTAGTAAGAATGTGCTACTCCTGACACTGCAGGCCAGCGGTTGGTAGAGAAATGCCACACAGCTAAGCGCTGGATTCCAGACCACTGCGAAATGTTACCAGGCACTGTGATTTCAGCGCACCCCCGACCCCACCCCTATACTCACCACAGCACAGTAAATAAATGACAGCAGGCCGTCCCCCTGCTGCATTGCATCATACTACACAAAGCAGCGATTCACCCTGCGGTCAGCCACCTCTGCTCGTGTGAGCACAGTAAATAACGGCTGTGACACATTTTTCATTCTCTCCCAGGTGGAAGATTTAGATAAGGAGTAGTGCTACATGTGTGAGTGAATGAGTGGTGGTAATGCATGGGGGTTTGTATGTATGTGTACAGTGTGTGGTGTCTGGTGATAGGGCTGTGTGTGTATGTGTCTCATTACAGCCCTTGGCTCCCAGGTCAGTCCTTGCTCGTTTGACAGAGCCGTGACCTCTTCATGTTTGACAGGAAAATAAGTCTGTTTCTGGGTCTGAGTCTGTAGTTTGTAGGTCTCCATGAGTATTGCACAATCTCATCATCAGCTGGGCCTTTGCTCCCTATCTGAAGTGTGGATTGTTGCTTTTATGCGTATATCTTGTACTGCCGTTAGTACAAGAATGTATGTGAGAAAAGCAGCGTGGAAGAAAGTGCTGATGGCACATTGGCAGGCTTCCCAGCAGTGACTGTGGCATCAGTGTCCTCAACACTGTAATTTATGGTCGCTGTGGTTCTGTCCTCGCCTGAGCAGATGCAAAAGGCTGCGTCTTAGACCAGCAATATCCTCTAGCTGTAAACCTGAGAATCAGAAACCATCCGGGGAGAGCTGGAGAGGGAGCGTGAGAAAAAAAGCAGTTAAGCGTGCTCATTACAGGCAGTCTTTTCCTTTTTTCTGCATTTCCTCCTTGTACTTTTCTTCCTCTCCAGCACACATGGTTGCTTTTTAATTATATATAATGTACTATCTCAGAGCTCTTCTGCAATTTGTGTAAAAATATTTGGGGCATTTTTGGGTTCCCACTGTGTGATCACGGAGAACAGTGCACCTCCCAAATGTACAATGTAAGCTGCTGCCCTGCCCTGTTCCCTTCCTGGTTCAGGCATTTGAGGAAGACTATAATATTTTTCAAGACTCTGGCAGTCGACATTGATGGTGTCAAAACTGTTGTTTTAGGAGCAGATGGAAAACTGATAGAGAAAGCCTCTCATTCCGGCATGATCAACCCCAGCCCGCACTGGCAGAAGCTGACTCACAACGGCCCTGTGGCCCAGTTTGAGTACCAGATCCGGGTCAGCTGCGACGAGCACTACTATGGCTTCGGCTGCAACAAGTTTTGCAGGCCACGGGACGACTTCTTCGGGCATTACACATGCGACTACAATGGAAACAAGACGTGTCTGGAAGGCTGGTCCGGACCTGACTGCAACACAGGTAAGCCCTGTGAGATCACAGAGCAGCTTGAGACAGTCGGATTCAGTCTGTATGAGTATGAATGACTCGCTGTGATTCATGCTGATACGTTGTCTGTTGTGTGGTTTGGATAAAATTCTCACATTTACTTTTTTCCCCTTTTTCCATTCGAATAAACCTTGTCATTGCTTTTATGACCAGGAAACTCTTTTATCCACAGAAACTCTGCCTGGCCGATTACTTATTAGATATTTTACGGTGTTTACACTGCAGGACCAGCTTTTTTTGTTTGTCAACAGCTGTATTTATTCTCACAGACGGAATTGTCAGAGAGGGTAGTAACTATTATACCATTGACTGCTATAATTACATTGCAATGGTATAATTACCTAACATTACATTCATTCATAATTAAAGTGAGCTAAAAAAAAGGTGCTACGTTTGAATCTAGTTACCAGGCAGAAAAAAAATGTTCTTTATTCTCTTCTAGCTATATGTCGACAAGGCTGCAGCACTGAACATGGATCATGTAAGGAGCCAGGAGGATGCAAGTAAGTGCCTGAGGCTGCTCTTGATTTTTACTGCATTTTTACTCTGTGAAGTGTCAAACACGGTTTGTTCAAGTGTCTTAACTGACTGTGGAGGCTGGTGCCAGGGGCCTGTGGTGTGGCTCATTCAGATATATAGGGATTGTGTCCAAGCACCAGTTGTGTCATGGCATGGATCGTTCCCTGTTCGTGCTTAGTTTTCTGGCCAAGAGACTATCAGTACCCGGGCCTTAGCAGAAGCGCCGGCTGAGCCGCTTGTAAGTCTCTCGCAGAGCTTTTGACCGGAGCTGCCGGTCTGGAGGAAGGGGGAGGCTCAACTGCCAAGACTCCATCTTGAAAATGGAGCCTATGCGTTTTCCCTCAAACGGGGCAAGTGTTTTATCAGTCAAATCGCGTGTAGCGTTCGGATGAGACTTAAAGTGAATTGTTTGTGTAGCTAATGGCTTCCTAATGCTGTTTATGCACACAGCCGGAGGAAAAGCCAGGCGCAGATGCATATCAGAGCTCGGGCATTGTGTGCAGTCACAGTTGTATCTCAGCCTCATCCTGGAGGAGGCCCTGCATTACCCAACTCTTCCCACAGCTCAGGCATTGGCTGCTTTCTTAGTTGTCTGATTTGGCCATGAATCAAGCACAGGGACGATCAGGTTTGTTCATTTTGTGCACCAGCTTTGTTTTTCTCAAGCATTTGACATCATCAGGTTTCTTGTAAGTGCTTGTGTGGCCACTGGCAGAACAAGAGGTAGAATTCGCTTTAGTCTCTGCACAGGTGTGGCTATATTTAAAGCCGTGGGTTGAACTGTTTATACGCAGTCTGCCAACAAACTCTCCAAGCAAGCTCTACTGCTGTTGTAGTTAGTGAGTCGTTTCCCATGGTTGGACTGTTGAACAGTGTTTAACGACAGCAGTACAACACTGGCTGCAGGCGAGGGCAGCCTCCTTGTCACTTTTATGTCGGCAGAAACTCAGCTAATGACTTTCAATGGGATTTCTTTTGGCTGGGGTTTTAGTGATTCCTTCATATTTATAATGCAGTAATAACGACGCACCTGCAGACCAAGATTGCCACAGTAGAAAAGTGATTTGAAAATCATTAACTACACAGCCATAGCCTACAGATTCTATCTTTCTTGAGGGTTAAAAACTGCGGTGTATCGGCGGCGCTGCACAACGCAATGTGACATTCCCCAGTAATTTGGCTGTGTAATAACTGTAAATGATTTGGGGAATCCTGCTCCGCTTCTCATGGAGAGGATTAGCACACTTTTAAGAATAGCCTCTTTAATCACGGACTGAGGTTTACTTAACCACCACGTTTATTTTTACAGTCCATCCGTTTCTTGGGGCTAATCAGTGCACCGCTCCCCCAGAGGGATACTTTGTTTCCTGTCTCTTGGCCCCACAGCAGCGACTGTATCACCACTTCACCACTTTTTAAAGAGCGGACTTATCAGTCGGGCTGGATTGCCGTCTTAATTATGAAGCCCAGGAAGAAAGGGGCAGCGTTATCAGTGTAATTATGGACCTTGACATTTCAGTGGTCAGCAGGCTCCGGTCCCCCTCCCTGGCCCTGGGGCACACGTCTGACTCTTGACTCATGGGAACGAGGATGAGCAGCAGTGTAACGGCAGAGGAGAGGGCTGAACACCCCTCTCTGCAAAGATGTCGCTGCTGCCAAGCCACAGGCAGAGTGTTGTTAAAGGGAGCGTCTGGCCGCATGCTGATGTTAGCCATGCTAAAGGTCCCATTGGAACTGTAATTTAGTGCTTTGTTTTTTTTTTCTGTTCCGTAAAATGCTAAATACTCTTCTGTTTCCCTCTCCCCAAGTATTGTTTAAACGTTCTTGCATAAACACCCTGCTGCTTAAGATTCGTTTGTGGTCTTTTAAGAGGCAGCCCAGTTGTGAGAGCAAGAATACTGCCTCTTTGTTTCACTTGTGCAGCACCATACCCTATACGCCGATGTGTACTTCATCAAGTTCAGATTATCGCTCTAGGAATTCGGAATAAACAGAAGATTAAGGTATTAGCATTATTTGATACCACGGGGATTATCTGACCTCGCTGCGATAGCCGTGAATTGGCCTGTTCTGCATGTGCATGCGTGTTGTTTTTTTGTTTTTCTTAATCTCATGATCCTTTTCTAAAGGCTGATGGCATGGCTCTCCGTGTGTCTTGCAGGTGTCTATATGGCTGGCAGGGTCAGTATTGTGACAAGTGCATCCCCCACCCAGGATGTGTTCATGGCACCTGCGTCGAGCCCTGGCAGTGCCTATGTGACACCAACTGGGGCGGCCACCTTTGTGATAAAGGTTAATTTCTTTCCTCTTTTTTGAGTTGCAGCTGCTTTAGGAGTGGCCAAGTGTTGTGACAAAACTAACTAAAGCTTTGTAAAATACGCCTTTTCCCCAGATCTGAACTACTGTGGCACTCACCAGCCCTGTCTGAACGGAGGGACGTGTATCAACACGGGACCGGACAAGTACCAGTGCACCTGTGCTGATGGTTACTCTGGTGCAAACTGCGAGAGAGGTGAGTGTCAGCGGTGCAGAGTAAGAAAACCTTTTGCTCTCCTTTCTCTTGCTAATATGTGGCAAGTGAGCTTTAAAGGGTGCTCAATTTCACATATTAAGTTCAGTTAACTCGTTATGAAACAGTTTTGTCCTGTGGGACGATTTCCCAAGTCTGCGAGCATGACTCTGGTGATGTCATCAGGGTCATTCTCAGAGTTTCAAACTTTAAATCTTCACCAGTTAATGTCATGAGCTGGAGTTTGAAGGGCTCTGGCATTAACCAGGTGTGTGGGGGCTAGTACAAGATGCGAGTTGCATTATTGTAAAAGAGGAATATAATGAACTCAACTTTGATTGTCCATTTTATTTTTTTTAATCAGTGCATTGCAAACCCCCCAAAGTTTTGCAAGTGCAATACTCAATAAAATGGAGTAAAGCAGCTCCAACTTTTCTGCAACTTTTATTTAAAATAAAAGACAATCTATGTTTTACACAAAGTATTTGATCTTAAGGGCTGAAAAACTTTCAATTAGAGGGGAAGGTTACGGACTCGCTGAGTCTTTAGACAAAAGGTCAGAGGTGCCTTCAGTTTGTAATCAGAGGAGGTGGCAACTTGGCAATAATTGGTTTTCTCTCCAGCATGAGTGGCCCCCAGTCCCCAGTCAGGTAAACCACCAGTTTGAGCTTCAGTGGCCGGTCATCCCTTCACTCCTCAGGCACTCCAGACATACAGGTTCAGCTGCTGCGAACACTTACCATGGAGATGATGGTTTTTTCCTCATTAAATCTGAGCCTCGCCGGGTGCTGACAGCTTAACTGCGGAGATGTCAGGAAACTGTGCCCTTCGTAACAGGAGGTCCGCAGACCAGGGGATACGTCAGGCCATTGTAACACAGGGGCCCCAGGTTACAGCGCTGCATCCTCTCCCCTCCCTCCACCCTGCTACATACCAAGAGCCGTCTGTCGATCACCTCCAACTTCCTACTTATTCCCTGAGTGAATTATTCATTTCTGATTCATTTGGGACCCACTCATCCCTTAACTTGTCCATAAAGGGAGGAACTCCAGTGCAGAATCTCCCCCGCCAGCCTCCCTCACCCCCCTCCCGCTCTCTCTCCCGCCACTCTCTCATCTTGTGCCGCCTCTCAGAAGAAGAATGGCGGGGAGTCAGAGGGAAGTCACGGTGTGTTGGTCAGGTCAACTTAGCATGAAAGATGATTTCCTGGTGGTGTGCTCTGCCGGGCGGGTAATGCGAGTGAGATGGGGGGATTTTGAGCGGGCTTTGGGGGCAGAGGAGGAGGGGGGGGGAGGAGGAGGGGGAGGAGGAGGGGGAGGAGGAGGGGGAGGAGGACGGAGGGGTTGTGGTAGGTGATGGGTGAGGGAAGGAGTCGACCCCTGGGTGTCAGCTGCTGACAGAGTGATCCAGAGCAGTGGACTGAGAGGTTTTCTAGGGATGAGAGCCAGAAGCTGAAATGCATTTTCACAAATTTTCTTGTGAAGACTAAGGCAAATGTCAGACCACCTGAAGTCACAGTGAAATATTCGTACAGCAGCTACAATAGTACGTCAATCTAAATATCAGGTTTCCTGGCAAAAAAGGTCAAGTTTGAAAAATTGACAAAAGGCGCATTCAAGGGGGGAATTTTTCCTTCCTAAATCAACTCTTGTGTGTCCGTGACCTGTGTGTCCGTGACCTGTGTCCGTGACCTGTGTGTGTGTGTGTGTGTGACCAAACTGTCTTTCTCTTCCCAGCGGAACACGCCTGTCTGTCCAATCCGTGCTCTAACGGAGGAAGCTGCTCAGAAACAGCTCAAGGCTACGAATGTCAGTGTGCGCTCGGCTGGAGCGGCCCCTCCTGCACCATCAGTGAGTTTGCAATCGACCTGCATCCACTAAACGTCACACTCTCACGGAAAATATCATGTCGAATAATCCCAAATTGGATTCTCTTGCACAGATGTCGACGACTGCTCTTCAAACCCCTGTAACCACGGTGGGACCTGCCAGGACCTGGTCAATGGCTACAAGTGTCATTGTCCCTCACAGTGGACGGGGAAGACATGTTTGATCGGTAAGCCCTCTGAGCTCTTTCCACCACTTGACGCCTGCCAACTGCACATGCATCTGCCACTAACCCCTTCTCTCCCTCTCTAGATGCCAACGAATGTGATAGCAAGCCCTGTCTCAATGCCAACTCGTGCCGCAACCTCATTGGTGGATACTTCTGCGAGTGTGTCCCTGGTTGGACGGGGCAGAACTGCGACATCGGTGAGTTGAAGGCTGTCATCAGCAGCTGTGGAGTGGGACGCCTGTCCAGCTCCTGTCCCGTTGTTCGTTCTTTCTTTCTTTCCTGTCCGTTACGGGCAGCCTCAATTAAAGCTGTAACATGAAAGCATAAAGCAAACAGTTGGACGAGTACAGCCTTTCCCTGCACTATGAATCTGCTGTATTATTATTAGCCGTGTGTGTGGCCAAGGCTGTGGTGATTAGAGGTGGCTCAAAACAATCCCAGCACTAGTTTCACTTGGCAGCAGACAGGATTGCTCAATACTCCATGTTGCACTGATTCTGCAGCCACGTTATCCAACTCTCGCAGAGCCTCTAGCTTTAGCTCCAGCGATGTTTTTAAAGGCCCCTAGCATGGGAAACAGAAAGCACAAAACTTGTTTTCAGAGACAGACTATTCACTCAAGCTGTTCAGAATTAATCCTCAGATTTGTTTTCCTGTGCAGATATAAACGACTGCAAGGACCAGTGCCAGAATGGGGGAACTTGCAAGGTACGTGTTGGGTCAAAAACGTCTAGTTCTATCTGGTATCACTGCTTTGTTTGCCAGCTTATTTGTTTGTTTTATTGTGTTTTTCTTTACTTTTTAAAATGTATTTTCAGTTGAAGGCTGAGACATTTACAGTGGTTTTATAAATAGCTGCAATAAACTGTTCTCTCCAAACTGAAAAAGGAATTGTTGTGGAATTCCTCTCTGAAATCAAATCTGAGGGGAGTAGGTTCAGAGAGGTTTCTAAGGGAGGGACTCACAAGTTCCTTGACCACAGTAGATTGAATTACCACAAACATTATTGTGTTGAGCCCATGCCAGGAAAATGTGTTGAAATAAATGCGAAGCTGTGTTAATTTTCCTCTAAACTTGTCACAACCCCCCCCCCCCCCCCCCCCCCCCCCCCCGGCCTCGCTCTGTTCTGTTCTGTTCTGTTCGCTGGTTCGACGGTTATTGTTTTGGACCCCACCCTGTCAAAACCATTAATCACATTTGAATATGTGCATGCGGTTCACCCTTGTTTCTGTGTCCTAGGACTTGGTGAACGGGTATCGTTGCATGTGCCCCCCTGGCTTCGCCGGCGAGCACTGCGAGAGAGACATCGATGAGTGTACGAGTTCACCGTGTCTGAACGACGGGCGCTGCCAGGACGAAGTGAACGGCTTCCAGTGCCTGTGTCTGGCTGGCTTCTCAGGAAATCTCTGCCAGGTGAGACACGTACTCCCACCACCATCCCACACACATTTAAGCACACATGCATGCATCCTCCCTGCTATCATGTAGCATCTTAAGCCCTTATACCCCCCCAACCCCTTTTCTGCCAGCATTGCATTGCTGTATCTTTGGTTCGTTGTAAAGTTTTCCTGCCCCACCCTTTTAAATGGCTGTTGTTCCACAGTCCTTCTTAAAAGGGAGTGCTTTGTTGAAGCTGCTCCTGGCTACAGCGGGATACATTCCTCAATGCTGAAGCCCAGACTCGGAGGACGGCTCCTATGTCTCTGCCTTGTTTTTCCCCTTTCCTCAAAGCGCTGTGCGTGTGTTATTTCCTGGCACAGCCTGTAGGGAGGATGCTGTGGGTTTTACTCTGTTTAGTGTAGCAGAAACTATGTCAGCTATCAGGTTCACTGCTCTCTATCCAATACCTCTCTGCCCTAGCTGGATATCGATTACTGCTTGCCCAACCCGTGTCAGAATGGAGCGCCCTGCTTCAACCTGGCCACAGACTACTTCTGCGCGTGCCCAGAGGACTACGAGGGCAAAAATTGCTCTCACCTCAAAGACCACTGTCGCACCACCACGTGTAAAGGTACGTCTCCTGCAGGCAGTAACCACATGCTTTTTACTCCGACTTTTTCCAGAACATCTCTGAAAGGTGATCTGCATAGCGTGCTGCAGTAAAACGCTGAATAAGGCCAGGTCGTCACCATGTGCTTGAACACTTTGCCCACATTTTTCCCACGAGGCCAATACTTATGTTTTAGTTTTGTGCACTGAAGTTTCTTGGCTAAGGTGAGCAATTTATTATAGTGGGGGCCGGTAGATTCCTTGATGACTGCCTCCCTCCCTCTCCATAAAGCCTTTCCAATGATTCTCCCCTCCTCTGAGTTCACTGAATATCTGGCAGAAGGCTGATAGCACTGTGTGTGTTCTTGGTAATGACTTGGTGGGCTACCTCTTTTTTTTCCTCTCCTCAATGAATGTGCACATATTTTCTGTGCGAGTATGTGTAATTGAGTGAGTGGACCAACCACGGCGTCAGATACCAGACGGTGAGATCCTCTGTGCTCTTGGCAAGATTTAAGTGATTACAGGGGAGCGAATGCACCCGGTGCTCCTAACCTGATCAGACAGGGCGAAAGGAAGGGATTTCAGTGCAAAGTGACAAAGATCACTCTGAATTGCTTATGAAAGCATAAAAGCTTATCGCTGTTTCTCCCATCATTCAATGTTTTTTTTTCTCATTATTCCACTGATACTGTTTTCCTGAGGGGATGGGGAATTTTCAACCACCATGTTACCTTATAGATTGCTTGTTGGCACTTGTTGGCTATATCTTTTTTTTTTTGGAATCACCATTCCTCCTCATCTGTGTTTTATGATTTATAACAAGTGTTTGCTTTGCCAGTTGTTCCACTGTCTAACTGCCTCTTGTCTCCTCAGTGATCGACAGCTGCACAGTCGCTGTGGCATCCAACAGCACACCGGGAGGAGAGCGTTACATTTCGTCGAATGTGTGTGGACCTCACGGCCGTTGCCGGAGTCAGGCTGGAGGCCAGTTCAGCTGCGAATGCCAGGAGGGGTTCAGAGGCACCTACTGTCACGAGAGTAAGATTTCACACACGCAATGTGGAACACGAGGCACAACTCAAAGTGATGAATCAAAAATCAATCTCAATCTTGCATTTTATTTTTACAATTTCAGACATCAATGACTGCGAGAGCAACCCATGCCGCAACGGAGGTACCTGCATCGACAAAGTCAGCGTGTACCAGTGCATCTGTGGCGATGGCTGGGAGGGCGACCACTGTGAGATCAGTGAGTAGGACTACTTGTTCTGTGATGTCAAAACAAATCTGCGCCTCCCCTCGTGGGACTGTTAAGTCCATGTTTCGACATTCAAAGTCTGTTTGATGTGCTGCACATTATTGACCCTCGCTTCCGATGTCTCCACCAGACATCGACGACTGCAGCACCAACCCCTGTCATAATGGAGGGACATGTCGAGACCTGGTGACTGACTTTTTCTGCGAGTGTAAGAACGGCTGGAAGGGAAAGACATGCCACTCCCGTAAGAGTCCTTTTTTTTTTGTTTTCCACACCCATGTAGTCTGTCTGTGCAGGCTGATGGTATGCGATTATGGTTGTATATAATTACCCAACCTCCTATACACTGTATTTACTCATGTGGGTGTTCATCTCAAACAACGGATTTGAAATGCTCCCTGCAGGCGAAAGTCAGTGTGATGAAGCTACATGCAACAATGGTGGCACCTGCCATGATGAGGGCGACACGTTCCAGTGCAAGTGTTCGCCAGGCTGGGAGGGTACGACATGCAACATAGGTGAGGCTCGGTCATGGCAGTTAAATTTTTCATATTTTCTCTCTCTCTCTCACACACACACACACATGCACACGCACGAGATTGGAACAGACCTGTCTTAATCAGATCTGTTCCTCTCCTCCCATCTCCCTCCTTGCCCATTTCCCCCCTCTCCACTTACAGTACATACAGGTATCCGCTTAAATCCCCTGATTGCACAGACATTACACTTCAAAGTCACGGAATGCAGATTTCGTTTGAGTGAAAAAAAGGAAACCCAAGTAAAAAAAAAAAAAAAAAACCCAAGCCAACATCGGTTCTCTTGTGACTGTTTAAGGTTTATGATTGATTATCCTCTTTGTTGTTGGACAAAACCCACTGACAGATTTCTATTTGTCTCTCTCCATCTCAGCCAAAAACTCAAGTTGTCTCCCGAACCCTTGTGAGAATGGAGGTACCTGCGTAGTGGCCGGGGAGTCGTTCACCTGCGTCTGCAAGGAAGGCTGGGAGGGACCCACGTGCACCCAGAGTAAGTGCTCTTTAGGGAGGAGTTGTGGAGGGGATAACGGTGGACATTTATTGCTATTAAATGATGATAAACCTCTTGCTACTCAGTGCAGAGGTGAAGTCCTGCATCTGATTAAATCCAAGTCTCTCATCCTCTCTTGATCTCTACCTTTTTTCTGTTTTCTTTTTAATCTCTTTGGTCTCTCCCTGGCTGCTGCCGGCCATGAGAGGAGGAGAAGGAGGAGGGAGGAGAGAGAAAGGGGTTCAGGAAAGTGGAGACAGATGTTTCTCTAGCCCCCTCCTCCTCCTCCTCATCCAACACACTCCCCTCTCGTTGTTGCATTCCTGTCCAAACAGTGACATGTCGACTTGTTCTACCGCTCTCTTCCATTTGTCTGGGATCACTGTCCTGTACGCATGTACGCAAAAGCATAAATTCGCGGATAGCCGAGGCGGTAATCTGGTTGTGAAAGTGTTGTAGGTGGTGGTGGAGCTGGAAAACAGTTTTTAGAGTCGACTCTGGTATTTGCACTGCCTTGTTAATAAGGCAGCGTAATCGGTTGAGGCCCAACCAGCCCAACATGTCTCTGCACACGCAAGCTCAGACGTGCTCTCAGCTGTCATGTGCACTAACCACTCATACATGAGAGGGAGGAAAGAAAAAATACAACGCACTTACTCACTTTCTGTCTCTGTCTCTCTCTCTATTTTGTTTTCTCTTTTAGATACCAACGACTGCAGTCCACACCCATGGTAAGTGGATTTAGACAGATGTAAACAGGCTTCCTCTCCTGTGTCATAGTTTCACCTGCAGGCTGTCTTTCTCACTGTCTCTCTGCCGAGAAAACCAGGCATACACCCTTCTGTGTCATTCCTGCGATGCAATCAGCTATCCCTCCTCTGTGAATTCCCAGATGTGACTCTTACCTAACCAAACGCCCAAATCCATGCACACTTGTCAAATAAAAAGAACGAGTCTGATTACCTTAATTGCTTTTAAAAAGGCGATTCCAGTCTGAAATGGTTTGATATAAATGAAGCGTGGATAGACTTCAACCTGTAAGCCTGGGGGTATCCTGAGATAAAAACTGAGGTCTCTCTTTTTCTTTTCTTCTTGCAGTTACAACAGTGGAACCTGTGTTGACGGGGATAACTGGTACCGCTGCGAGTGTGCCCCAGGCTTCGCGGGTCCAGACTGTCGGATCAGTGAGTATTAACCCTGCATCCCGCGCTTTCCTGATCCCCCTGTTCGAGCCGTCAGTTAGAGCAGACCCGGATCGCGGGACCGTTCCAGTTGCTCCAAATGAAAGGTCTAGTCGGCCAATTATCTGTGCACTGGGCTTCAGGCCAGCCCGAGCCATTTTGGTGTCACCTCTGCAGGCCCTGCTGCCGTCCCCAGGGGAAACTGGCTTAGCAGGCCAACAGCAAATCAGCCATGCTCTCTGACACTGATTACATAGATTGTTTTCCCTCTTAAAGGCTTTCAGATGGCCACATTCTTTCCCATTGCAAACCCTTTGTTCTGCAAAGTCCAGCCTTTAGTGCCTGCATACCTGCTAATGATGCTGCTTTTAATAAAGCTGCATTGGGCAAAAAACGTCCCGGGCTGATTGAAAGCATGTTTGCTTGTTCTTTATTAACTGGTGTGTATGTGTATGTACTGTTCAAATGACACATGACCTTAGTGAATTTAGCTTAGGAATTAGATTTGTGTGCTGACTGCTTAACCCAATGTTTGTGTGCTGTCTGGCTGTGCTCTTTACTCCATGAAGGAGCCATTTCTTACCTCTTGCTCTCCCCCTGACAGATATTAATGAGTGCCAGTCCTCTCCATGTGCCTTTGGCTCCACTTGTGTGGATGAGATCAACGGATATCGCTGCGTGTGTCCACCGGACCGGAGCGGGCCACACTGTCACGAAGGTAAAAGTCCTCACGAGATGGTCAAAAACAAATCCACATAACGAACATACCCTTTATTGTATGTTTCTAACAGCGTGTTTGTGGTTCAACACAGTGACAAGAAAACCTTGCTCTGTTGGCGGACATATCACCCCTGACGGAGTCAAGTGGGAGGAGGACTGCAACACTTGCCACTGTTCCAATGGGAAAGTTGTGTGCACAAGGGTACGTCTTAACACACTGACTACATTCAGAAGTGATGCAAAAGGGGAGGACAGTATTTATGGTGGCTCTGAGCAGCTTTGAATCTCATGATGTCATTGTTTACTAATGGGAGAAGAACTGTAATAAAGAGACTCAAAGGATGCATGTGTCTTAAGACTCCACCAACTTCAGAGGTGCCATGTCGGGCCACAACACTCAGTCATCGGGTGGAGCTGGCTCGGGGAGTATACTTCTACACAGTCATTTGTTTTAAAAAGGAACACAATGGCACTGTAAGAAATATGTATCAGATGCCAGTTCAGAATCTCCCAAAGTCAAACTGGGCGATGACTGGCTGATATACAGCAGCGGCCCGAGGTAGTTCTATTATTATCCCGCTTGTTTCACTCACCAGGTGAACAATGGTGTTTCCCACATGGAAAAAAGCATCATGGGTTGAAAAGGATCTTTGCCTGTAAGGTTTAGGCCACCATGTTAAACATGGTCTGATGTGGGAAAACGGTTACACTGTTGCGGGTTTTGCCGTACTTTTTTTTTTTTTTTTTAAACAGTAGATTGAGTGTCACAGATTATAGAAGCGTATCCCCTGACGTGCAACGGAGAAATGAATCTTTCTAAAGCTGCTAATATCCTTGACTGGGAAAAAGCGGTGTCACTGATTCCATTCCACTTCACAGTCATGTTCAGGGCTGGGTATTAAACCATGGCATTCAGAGCCGCAGACACTTTTCAGTTGGTGCCATAGAAGTACAAACTGTCAAATGGCAAAATGTGGATTCAAATGTCAGGACTAATGGGTGTTTGATGCATTTGGCTGAAGATCCTTATGGGTTAACTTATTTTTCAATATGCCTTTCTTCCCCCCTTATTTGTTCTTTGATCAAAAAAATCTTTTTGCCAGATTTAGACTATTTTATGTGGTTTACATTCTTGTGTGGCTGCTTGTGTTTAGAAAATATTTATCATCTGAGGACTTTGGCTTCTCTTGATTTGAAAAAAGTTTTTTAATAGAATGAATCTTGATGCCAACTGTTGTCAAAACATCTCACTAAACATTGCCACAAGAAAAAAATTTAGGGGATCATCAAGGGGAGTGTGATTTATCCTCCGGGAACCATGAATGTTGCTGCAAGGTGTTATGGAAATTAATTTGTTAGTTGTAGAAAATGGGGGCTGGGCGTCGGTTAGCTCAGTTGGTAGTACCGGCGCCCCCACCGGAGGCTGGAGTCCGCCCGCGGTCAACCGGGGCTCGATTCCGACCCTGGTCATTTGCCGCGTGTCCTCCCCACTCTCTCTCTCCGCCTTCCTGTAAGCACTGTACCTTAATAAAGCAATAAAATGCCAGAAAATGGGGGCTAATCAATTTATCATCAGCCCTAGTCCTGTTTGTGTTTTTAATTCAAAGAAAGGTCTGTGACATTATCTCAACGCTGTTTCCTCTGTCATGTTCCTCTCTCCAGATGTGGTGTGGCCCTGTGTCATGCAAACTGAGTGCCAAAGGTCAAGGCGGGTGTCCCTCAGGTCAAAGCTGCATCCCCATCAGGGAGGGCCACTGCTTTGTGAAGCCCTGCCTCGACTTTGGAGAGTGCTGGCGCTCCAACCCTCCCCCGCCTCTCACCAAATGCCACCCCAGCTCCAGTTACCCGGACAACAGCTGTGCCAACATCACATTCACCTTCAACAAGGAGATCATGCCTCGAGTGAGTTACCTAGGTTCCAGGCAGGGAGACTTTGAATTAAAGGGTTTCAGGGTCATTTTTCATGCCTCTCCGCCGCCACCACCCCTCTTAAATGAAAAGGAGCAGCGAACTGTGAAAGATCAGGTTTTCATATGTGCTCGACCGGCCCCCCTGAGCAAAATAAAGATTTCTTGCCCAAGACACTAAACAATTCAGTCATGTATTAAAAAGTGCCCCAGAAAGAAAGAAAAAAAAATTAGCTAACATTTCATTCTCTTTGTCTGGTTGTCTTGCATCCAAGTTTTGGTCTTCCAGAAAATCAGGCATTCATGTCTTTGCCGCTCGTGACAATCCCTTGTTAACCCCGACCACACTACAAGATTAATTTCAGGATCATATGGATTTGAGCTAAACAGGACCATTGGCAACTCTGTCACCACACAGGATCATCACTTGCCAGTTGTTTAACAAGCATGACGGCAGATAACAAGCACATGAGCCTGTGGTCTTTAACCTAAATAAGGTGGATCCCAACCAGATAGCATGTTGAACCCACTGCCAAACTGCAGGCCGAGCCCTTCAGTTTTTTTTGACATGCGTGCTAACATTTGGTTCTTTTCTTCTTCCCATCAAGGGCTTGACTGTGGAGGAAGTGTGTAAGCAGCTGAGGCACTTGTATGTGGTGAAGAATTTCTCCTTGGAGCATTCTGTGTCCATAACTTGTGACCCCTCATTCTCAGCCAGCAATGAGATCCACGTCTGCATCGTAAGTCCCTTCACCCACTCGCCAGTCTGCCATGTGTTTGTCTGCCACTATTAACGCACCCTCAAAAAAAAAAAAGTCTTTATTGAGTTAAAGCCTGCAGCATGCTTTTTTCTTAGCAGCACAAAGACATGCTCTAATGGGATATGTGGTGGATTTAGGTTGATTTCATCAGTTTGACAGCAAGTAAAAACAATTAATGGCAGACGAGATGGAACTCGGGCCTGAGCCAACTGATTTCCAACCTCACTTTCTCCCTGGCACTTCTAGGCTACAGAGGATCATCGCCTGGACCAGAGCCCCATTAAAGAGATCACAGACAGGATAATCGACCTGGTCAGCAAGCGCAACGGCAACAACACCATCATCTCTGCCATTGCAGAAGTGCGCATGCCAAGCCCCAGCAAAACTGGTATGAACAACAGCCAAACTCTGCTTGTTGCTTATGCAGTGTTCCAGGCCTGCACACACTTGCATGTGTAGAAATGGGTGGGAGGATCAAATGAGATAGAGCCAAGCCCTGAATATGACGACAATGCATCAAAGAAAAATGTGAATGTATGAAAAATAACTCTTAACTCACACCACTCGGGCCACCCGGGGCTACGATCTCATGGCAGTTGTAATGGAGCTCAAAAAGAATGTAGCCAGGGTTGGGATGGAAAAGAGCAGAGCTGCTTGGCTACACGGCTGCAGATTGGCTCGTACTGAGACTGGCTTGACTCGTATTAAGACTCCCGCATGTGTCCGCCATTTATCAACACGGTGACAGCAGACTGCCGCCACAGCCAAATAAAAGCGGCCCCCTCCCCTGTTCAGGGCTCAGGGGTCAGGTTGCACGAGCAAAAGCATGCTAATGATTTAGCAAGCTTGATGTAGTAATATGATAAAACATATTGTGTATTGTTTAGCGGTTTGTCGCACCTCTTTGACCCGCGTTTTTCTTCTTCCCTTCCACCAGACTACCTTGTGCCCCTCCTCAGCTCTGTCTTCATCGTCATCTGGGTCCTCGTGCTGGTTTCCATTTTGCTGTGGTGCATGCGACGTCGGCGGAAACAGAGCAGCCACGGTGTCTCGGCGGCGGCTGTGGCCGAGGACAACACGACTAACAATGTGCGGGAGCAGCTCAACCAGATCAAGAACCCTATAGAGAAGCACGTGGGCCTCACAGTGGCCATCAAAGACTACGAAAACAAGAACTCCATCATTGCCAAAATAAGGACAAATAATCCCGAGGGGGATGAGGACGACAAGGAGAGGCACTTGCAGAAGGGCCGCTTTGCCAAACAGCCAGCATACACACTGGTGGAGAGGGACGAGAAGACGCCCATCTCCACATCCAAACACCCTAATTGGACTAATAAACAGGACAACAGAGACTTGGAGACAGCAAACAGCATTAACAGGATGGACTACATTGTATAGCAGACAGCTGTGTTGCTGTGCAACCAAGCCTTACGCCTTCACACCCCGGTGGTGGGTGAGACGGGGGAGCTTCGGCATGTGTAGTTAGTAAACTGTCGTGTCAGTCGTGACCCCACAGTATTTTCAGATATTCCCCGTGTTAATTTAAGTTTTGACAAGCTGGCTTACACTGGCAGTGACAGTTGCTTTGGTTGGCTGGAAAACACAAGGCACTGGTATACATTTCACTGTAGAACTAGTTGCAGAAGTGTCTTCCTATGCATTTCATTTCCCTTTCTTTATTTCTTTTATTTAGTGGACACATGGAAGGGGCTCCTGGTGTAATTGTTGTACAATGACTAAAACTATGTGACGTGTTCAACACTAGAGCTAATTATTTTTAATAAGTGTTTGAAATTCTTTCTAGTTCCGTTTGGAGAAAGTGCCTTTTTTCAGCTTTAGACTTCAGCAACTGTCAAATGAAAAAGAAAAAAAAAAGATCAACTTTATTATTTATTTTTATTTTTTGGGTGGGGCTGGGGAGGGACGGGATCGATGTCAGCAGTTGCTGCCAATATGAAGAATTTATGTGTCGATTTAGAACATGTAGATATGTACATTTTTTTTATTAATCATTGTGTATATTTGATTTATTAACTTAATAATCAAGAGCCTTAAGATATCATTCCTTTTTATTTATGTCTAGTTTGAAGGTTTTGATAGCTGTGGAAGCCTACCATTTATTTCAGTGACTTAATTGTTTTTCAGCAAATTCTATAAAAGACAAATTTCAAAGAAGACAAAAGATGGGCACTATGGGGCCTAAAAGAAATACTTTTTTTTGGTTCGTTTGTTCTTCCACAGATTTTCATTTCATGACTTGCTGCCAGGACCTTGATTTGAAGGCAAGTGAGGTTAGGTCGACAAAAGATCACGGCTGCTGCGAGGGATGGACATGGTGGCAGACATATTGCTTGCCACTAATGGTTAAAATACTTAAGGGAACAAAAAAAACAAAGAACCTTCAGCAGCTTCACTTTAACCCATTGACAAATTTCAAAGGCTGTCAAAATCCACCAGCTTGCAATGCAAGTCACACCAATAGAGACACGCCAGGATTCCCATCTGCTTTAGTCAGCGTAATATCATAAGCTAGACCACGAGTACTTGAACAGTAGGGGGGCGATGGGAACACTGTAGAGTCAGATAAGATACACTGCCTTGCTCTGCAAGAGTCCGCTTTGTTTCTGTGCACATTTGTTTCTTTTCTTTTTTCTTTTTTTTTTTTTTTAAAAAATGAGGCTCTTAAAGACAAACATGTTTTATCTCATTTGTTAAACCCTTTGAGATCATGGCAACATTTTGTCCAATTTTTTTGACTTTGTGTTATGAACTTGAGAATTATGTGTTGATCTGGCAATATATTTTTGAAAGTCATATTTATTAAATATTTTGTATGAAAAGAGAATTAAAGTTGTCTTTTTTCTGGACAGCGAGTGAAGAGTCTGTCTGTGACGCATCGAGCCCAACATGTCTAAGCATATGAAAGGTTTTCGTGCGACTGTCGTGGGAACTGCTGTGGGAGAAGCATCGCGAACTTGAGCAAGGTCTCTGTCCAAGTGTGTTTATGGCTAATTACGTTGTCTCAAGCCGTCCTCGCATTAAGTCAATCCCGGAGACAAAAATACTCCCGGTACTCATGATCCCCAGACAATGTTGTCCTTGTTGGTTTAACTGGCGGACTTAACTAAACTCTCTCGAGCCTTTTGAAGCCATGAGGCCTGAGACGCCTACGTTGCAGAGTTGAACTGATTTTAAGACGCACTTTTCTGAATCTGTTTATAAGAATTAGCGCTAAGGCAGGTGATTATCGGCACCTCTTAAGAATGACTCAAAACATTGGGGTCAGTTTCTTGATAAGAACAGAATCGGCTTCTGTTGGTGACTCATCTCAGGTTACACCCGCTAACGTCACTGTCAGACAGACGTGTCATTACCATCAGCCAGTCTGGGCTTTTGTACAAGTACAACAATGCTCAACATGTTTTTTCATGCTGGCTGCTCAAGAAAAGGATTCCACAAATATTCCCAAAAGTTGTTTAAAAAAAAAAAGTTTATTTACAAGATAAAGGTCTTTGCATTAACATAAAAAGGAATCAGGAGTTATGTATTAAGGCAACATTATGTGATCATGTTTCATCCTATGAGTGACTTTTGGCCTCTGGTGGCCCCATGCTCTCTGCAGGCCTGGGCCAACTGAACGACACCAACTGATGGCCTGATGAGCGTTGGGGCGACGACAGAGGCAACATTTGAACCTGTGTGTAATATTCTCTGGTCGTCCCATATAAAACCACTTATGCTTCAATACTCATCATATAACCACACACACATTTGATTCCAGTTCAGTACGAAAGCTGCTTAAACCCCTCAAATTTAAAGATGGATTTCAGGTGCTTAGCAACTAAGCACCGAGCAAATTGCATATGAATGAAATCTAACTGCAAAAGAGACGTTTTTGTGAAGAGAGTGATGAAATAAAACTGGAAATAGCAATCAATCACACCAGAGCTTCGGCGGGGGAAACTGGACACTTTTCAGACACGTAGGAGCCAGTGTTTCAGACGGAGAGCCATGACGTACTGCGCGGCTCCTGCCTGTCTGAAATCCCCAATCTTTAACACACAACCAAATCTACACTCCAATTAAAGGTTTTTGACTTTCATTTGCGAGCCTTTCTTGACCACCACTACTTATGGGTGGAGGCAAAGTCTGTTTCAAGTATTTGACAAAGCGTAACTCAAATGCTGTGTTCGGCATTTGATCTGTGTGTATGTGTGTGCTGTCTGTGAAGCACATGTGAAAGTAACAGATATTGGAGCAAGATGTGACACATGTACAAATATAAGTCATCTGAGGAGACTGCATGGGGTAAACATGCAGCCTGACACAATATCATCTCTATCTCTGTGGCGTCAGGCATCTTTACTGCAGCCCGTCTCTCCCCCTCAGGACCTCTTCAGTCGTCGTAATCTAGAGGTTCTGGGCACATTTTCATTCCCCTCCTCAACGAGTGTGGATCTGGAACTAATAGAGGAGCCTGAGGATGCCGGCTTGACAGATAGGCCCCTCAGACTTGCGGCCAGCCTGTTTTGGTTTGTCTGTGCCGTGTTATTGCTTGTGAGGGGGAGCCTCTGGGCGCGTTTCCCTGGCGTAAGCAGCTCTACTTCCAGTGTGGTTTTCGTGCACTTGGAGACTGGGAAAGCCTTGGACTCTGCCTTGGCTTCGACTGGAGGAAGGGGCGGCAGAGGAAGAAGGTCATGCTTGGATGTTTGTGTAGAGCACTCCGTGGAGTGAGTTTGCATTGTGGCTGGAGGTCTTCCAAGGCACGTCCTCTTGGCCCTCTGTGGGTCAGGGTCTTCCCCAGCGTTGCTCAGCTTGCACCTCTTGCTCTTGCTGGTCTCCTGACTGATTTCTGGTTCCCAGAAAACTACTGAGGCTCCAGTTGGCTTTTTGCTGTCTGGAGGACTATGCTCAGTCTGCTGTTCCTGGGTCAGGCCCTGCTTTCGAGTAGTCCCAACTTGAACCATGGCTTCAGTTATGACACTGGGGCAAGGCACCTTGTGGTCTGCCTCGAGGAGGGCCTTGTGTCCAGAGCTGGACACAATCTCTTTTCGGCTTGATTCTGACTCTCCAGGTCTAATTTGACCCATTCGGTCTTTGGGAAGGGCTCTCTGGTCAATTTGCTGCTCCCCAATACTGGAACCATAGAGCTGTTGCTGGACACCAGCCTGTTTGGCTCTGCAAAAGTCAAAAGGATATGAACAGATACTTGAGTGTCCTCTCTGACTGGTGGGGTTGGAAAGTTCTGCATTAGATCATACTTACATCTTTTGAAGCACCGTCTTCTTTGTTTTTGTGGAGCTGTTTAAAGGCTCTTGGGTTTCTCCCACTCTGGAAAAATATTCTGATCTGCTTTGTTCACTCAGCTCAGTCTAGAGAGGACAAACAGAATTGGTGTAAACAGAAAATATTATTCCTGGCATCCCCTGGTAAGGTTTGGAACCAAAGCAGAGTGCTGTCATCATCTGGCATCGTGGGACACTAAAAAACAATCACTGCTGCTGCTGTAAAAATCATAATGTGATGAATACAGTTGAACAGAAAGTTTATATAGATTTAAGATATCTGACTCATATGAATTTCAAACGGCTTCAGAGACACTTAATAATACTGGCACAAATAATTAGTCCCTCATTTAATACCATCTAGAGGAACCACGCCAATCACTTCAGAAAACAATCACCGACCTGTCACGGTGGGTGTGCTTCATAGTCTCAGCTGTCTGAGGCTTGGAGTGATGCTTGCAGCCTGAGGCTGAATTGCTAAACGGTGAACCCATGTTGACAAGTTACAACAGTGATTAAAGATGGCGTGTTCATAAGATGATAGAGGGCACAGCAGAAGAAAAACACTGTTGAGGCATGGGAATGGAAAAATGTGATAATAGGTTAAAAAGCATCTCAGAGGACCACAGATTGGGTATAAACAAATGGGAGGAAGTGGCCTCATGGTTCATTTCAGGATCGCTGGTGTAAAGGGCCCATATTTTACACTCTTGTTTTTATTTTTTGAAGTTTTGATATCCATAAGACGATACAGTTGCTCTTTGCCTTTAAGTACTAAAAACAATCTCTGTATAGTTTCTCCTGTCTCACACTTCTCTGTGGAGCTCTTGCAAGAGCAGGTTGGTCAGCTGATCAAAGGAGAGGCTCTGAGGCTGAGGGTGGTGACTGTTTCATTAGCTTTTTGCAGATATGAGAACATATGAAACGCAGCAGGAGATAGTCCAATCAAATTTCCTGAACATTCAGGCGAGCGTTTGGCTACTGTATGTCAGATTACATGACTAATATGCCTATTTGGAAATTGGGGCCCTAAACAGGAAAGTTTGGGACATGAAGCGCAGTGTCAAGTGTGAAGTTGTCTGTGAACACTTAAAAAAAAAAGCTGCAAGCAGCAATACCACACACGAGAAGATTGGCCCGTTCTAAGCAAGCGTTTTGAACAGGCACTGCACTAGTTTCACCCAAAAAACACGGACATCATGGTGTTGCCGTGTCGTTAGGAAAAGTGAGAGGCTCACCGAAGTTTGCAGGATTCATACTCTGAGCACAATGACAGTTTGTACAAAAGCTAAACCATAATGTAGATTTTGCTATATTTCACTTCTTAGTGAAAACTTCATCCTTGTGGTACAAGATGAAAAGTCATGGGTTCACCCAAGTCATTAGGATTCAACCTCTGGAACATCACAAATGTGTGTAACAAATTCTGTGGTAATCCATCCAATAATTAAGGCATTTCATTCAGATATTTCTGAATCAAAGTGGACAGAATGACACTGCCGTCCATGGAGCCAAGCTACCAGGATGGTGAAAAAAACTCCATAGACAATTACAGTGGGAAACTACAACCAGACAGAAGTTAAATCTTGGAAAATTTGAGGTTGTAGCCACTGTGTTTATTTAATATCAGCCATTTTTCAGATCATTACTATTCCATAAACCGGTTGGTAAAATGATCAATGTGCACTCTAAGACAGGGAAAGCCAATGTGGTCAGCTCTGGCATCCACTAGTTCCTGAAAAAAAGAGAAAAGAAACATATCAATAATGTCCTCTTTCCTCTCCCACATGATACCAGTGACAACATATGACCCGACACACGAGGGGGAAGGGGTATTTCTCCCAAGCTGCAAGGGCAAGCTGGGGCATTGTGGCTTTGCACTGGGTGTTGAGAACTAGACACTGCACTCCGGTCTGTGGTGCGGTGGACCGAACATAGAGGGTGGGGAGTGAACATGGAGGCTGGGCAACGGGGAGGGAGGCGGAGACGACAAGAAAAAGGGGACAAGATACTGCAGAGTGAATAAGAGAATGAGAGAGCTTTTAGAGGGGAGCGCAACAAAAGAAGAGGTACCCCCAGAGACACGTTGCCTGACCTCAACAGTCTCCCACAAATGCAAGAATCCTCACACAGGAAGTTCTGCACAATCTGCCCTTTGTGTGGAGACGGAGTGTGGGCTGAGCTGCCGTCTTTACGCTCCGTTGTACTCAGAGCTACGACTCGCCTTGGATTCGGAATTGGGACAGTGACACACATTCAAACTTGCGTTTGCCTACGCACTCACACACCCACCGCAAAAACAACAACAACTGTGTGAAAGATGTGGGCGCCATCATTTGCATTGTAGTGCCTTGATATGTATTCTCATCTGTTTGATATGCAAAAAAAGACATTTGAAAATGAACTTGAAAGAAAAATCAACAAGAAGCCAATGGGAGGTTCTCTGGGAAAGTCCAGTTCCTTTCTGTTCCTGTCGGCACGACTTCAAAAGAGTGAAGAGAGAGTGAAAGAACACAGGGATGGATAGTTATGAGCAGGGAAAGAGGAAGAGGCTGGTAGATGAAGAGAGTCAGAACGAAAGAGACAGATGGTGCATGATTTATTAGCACTGCGAGTCCACGGCTCAAACATTCTTATAGCAACAAGTGGTTAAAACAAAGTTTTGTGTGGGAACCGAGGTGCCCTAACGAAATCATACAAACTCCCAATAGAGAGAGAGATGGTGATAAATAAGAACGTCTGCTTGCCACCACTACCAACTCTCCCTCAGCAACAAGGATTTAACCCCCCACCCCCACCCCCACCCCCACCGCCACCGCCAGCCAGTCTGCTCGCCCCCACACGGAGCTGCAAAACATTTCTCGTGATGCAAACCGTAGACCAGCGGTGCCCTCCCCAACTCCGGAGCCCTCGAAGAACAACACGTTCCGCTACAGGAGCTGCAACAATACAGCACATCTGGAAGTCAGATTATAGTGATAAGCCTGGCAAAGGGGCAACGAGAGAGAGAGAATGACTCACTAGGTTGAAGAGTCTCATAGCTTGCCCCGACTCTGAATGACTCCTGGAAATAACTTCAAAAAGATAACCAGCTACAGGCTCCATAAAATACAGGGAAGAAACAGTTACTCCACTGCCATCTGAGATAAAGTAGGAACAGATAAGAAGATTATTTCGGTTATCTTATAGTGCAGCTGCACTTGAAAGTAAGGCACTGGCGGAGACAGTCTCTGAGCGGTCTAAAATACTCCACTGCTGCATAGGATGACAAAACCTCAAAACCTCCCTCGGCATGCGAATGAAGACATTGCTCACTATATTTAGTATCCCACGCTCTAGTGGCGGACAGCAGTTTGACAGAGTTTTGCTGTATAAGAACTACATAAATGCCCGTCGTCATTCATCTGCACAAAACAACAACAAACAACGCTGGTGAGGGAAGACGAGAACAAAAGAAGCTACTTTTCTTTTGCAGCCTGGTGACTATCCATTTTTCAGTTTAACCCAAAGGGTTTTGCAAGGATTTTCAAAAGCCCAAGAGGTCAGAGACCTTTCTCAACTCTTCATGGACAAAACTTTTAGTCGGAGTTAAGTTAAAACATGATAATTACCAGAAAGAAAACAAGACGACAAGTCAGCAAACATGCTCTCATGGAGACGTACTGATCAGTCATACACTCATATTTGCTGTCACAGTGGAAGCCAGATTGTTTGTTCTAGGATTACTCCTAATGCTAACGACTTTGTACCTCGCACAACACACACAAAACCAGTTAGATCCAGTTCCTCTTAAACCAAAATAATGATTTATAGCACTTGAAATGTTTGAATTCCTCAAACTACTTAAGTTATTAAATAAATTGAATAATTCGTTCCACTGAAAACTTCTGAACAGTATAGAATAAGTATTTAAAAAAAACAACATGCATCAAGAAAAAACTAGTTAAAATTTTAGGGGCAGAGTTGCCTCCTGCAGAGATGTTCGTGAAATGAGTCCACAAATTCCACCACTCGCCCTGCACCCACCCAACGCCCACAGAGGAACCATGCCCTGTTTGTCTGAGCTCACCACATCTTCCCTGCAACAAAGTCAACAAACATGCATGGGCACATACTTGCCTAAAATAAAGGACAGTTCGTATCCCTGAACAATCATGAACGTTTTTGGGATCCACCCACACGTAAGGATTAAGACATGCTGTTAACTGTTTTGATTTCTGCAAATGTGAAAAGGCAGCTAAAGACAGGTTTGGAATGAAAGGAAGCACACGGCCATGTTCTGTAAAAGATTGTTGCCATGTATTTGGCCGAGGTGTGGAGATCAGCAGACACCGGACGCTTGGGAAAGTGCTGCTGCTCGCTGTTGTGAGCTGTGAAGAACAGAGGCGTGCTGAGGTCATGAGTAAACACACAGGCTTGTCCAGAGCTCAGAAGAGGAGGGGGGGGCTGGAAACACATCTGCTCTGCCTTTGATCCAAACTTCTGCGGCCCAGCATGCCACTCACCCCTCGGCTGCCCACTCTGTGCCTGACTACAAAACAACGGCCGCAATCCTAAACACCAGTTCTTCCTTCCCATGCTGCCCTCCTCACTGTTGGTGCTGAGTCTTGATACAAGCAATATTTTCATGAAGGACACCAATCCTCAAATGTCAAAAAGGACAAAAACATTGCCTAAGAGATGCATCTTGTTTGCTTCCACCGTCTCATGCAAACATAGTAGTTTAAAGGGTCCAACCTCCGCGGAGAAACACTTCTAGGTTTCTAGGTCGTTACAGACCAAATATATCAGGCTGATATTGGTCTTAAGCTGCTCTCAGACATCCACTGATGTCCGGACATTTTCTTGAACTTTTCCTAGTAACTGTTAGAATACTGGGTGTCCAAGCACTCGTGGAGGCAGCCGTTTTGTTTGGTTGGTTTGATTTAGACACGTGATCAACAAGGAGGTCTCATGTTTTTCTGAACTTTTCCATGGGGGCTTTATGAGAGAAATGCAAATGTCCACATATGTTGCTCCAGGCATTTTCTGGAACTTGTCCGGCCAGCCCCCTTTTAAATTTCAGAAAATGTCAGATTGAGTGCATGTGAGAATACAGCAGGAAAATCTCAGAAAAATCACCATGGTGGGGGTGTTGATGACCGAGCACATTAGTTTCCAACACTGGAATTGGGGGAGCTGTGTCCAACAACTTCAGTAACTTTGTGAAACTTCATGCAGCAATTAGCCAAGTGTGTGATGTAGTGTGGTAGCTATAAACACAAATTAAAATTATAATCCTGAATATGACCAGTCATATGTGAGAAAAACAATTCTTCCTTCTTCTCAACTGAATATGACTAAATGTTACCATCTCCTCTTCTTACTGTACCACAGCTGAAAATATGACTAATAAGAGCAAACGGCGGACAAGAAACACACAGCATGCTCAAGTGTGGGAGTGAGACGCTGACATTCACAGGACAAAAAGGCCAACCATGATGTCACCTTAGTTCCCTCACAACATAACCCCATGACCTTATGAGAAGTGTTAAATTGATGAATCTACATTTCCACTGCGGTTAAGGATTTTTGTTCAACAAGACAAACTGAATCCCGACAACAAAACCAAATCCTCCCTAAATACAGGGTAATGTGGCTTCTTTGGGGAGGGACTTGTCGGCCTGTGCTGCCAAGATTTGAGGAATAAAAGTAATACTTTAACATGTGAGCAAATTTGACAAAGAACTCCCAAAACTCCATTATTTTTAGACAGCAACATCAATACGCCTTACATCAGCTGTGACTCACTGCATGCACTTTTTTGTTCATTTAGATGTTGGACTGTCTTGGTACCACGGTAAAATGGCCAAAAGGAAAAAAAAATCCCTGTCTGACAAATCAGAAGAGAGCGGGGATATAAACAAATAATTGTTTTTGTCATGTGAAAAACTTCAGCCTTGCTGTCTGGTATCTTTCCCTTACAAACCACGCTCCAGGCTGGGCTAGTGAGAGCTGCACCGCAAGACTCCCACCCTCCAATTCCCAGTGCTTGTACTGTATGAGCCCAGAGAACCACATCCTGAGGAGAGGAACGCAATCGACAGCAATGCCTCCTTGAACTGGAAAATTGGTTACACAATCTGAACTTTTCACTGACGACTGTGTTGCTCCACTAAAAATATTACAATCGCTGCTTTCATTGGACGCCAAACTGCGGAGAGTGCAGAGACATTTCAAAGGGAAACAATAGCAAAAACCCCATAGAAAAACAGTGGGTCACTGATCATGGGATGAGATGGGAGAGTCCTGTGTCTGTCCTTGATGTGAGTGCCAAGGTGAGAGGCTCCACTACTATTTCCCAGAATACACTGGGGAGTTTGGGATTAAAACCCCCAAACAATATATGTATAACAGAATGATGAAGTGCCGTTGTAGGTTTCATGAACCATGAATGATATGCTGTATAATTGAGAATATGATACATTTTATTATGGGCATATTAAATGTTTACACCTTGCAGCGCAGTGGTTAAAGGGTCAACAAAACCATAATTTTTATACAAGATGAATATCATGTCCACATTAACTGTGTGGCCACAGTGAGTCTGGATTAAAGCAGAAAAACAAATTAGCTTTTGATTTTCCCTGCCACATTTTTCTAAAAACAGATACAGTGTGTGAAACTTCAAAAAAATCAACACTTTCGAGTGTACAAACTTACTAACTTAATTATTTTGGCTATATTTCTGTCTAACCAATAACATTGAGGTTCACAACAGTCCCCATGTTTGAAGTTGACAAAAAAGAAACTAAAACTATACAGCTGGGGTGAATTGGCAGAATCTGGGAGCAGAGGGCGACACTGCAGCTTTAGACCCGACCTCCCTCAACCCAACCCCCCGTCATCCTCTCTACCTCACTACCCCAGCCCCACCACCACGTATAGAGAATCAGCATATATACTGTACGGTGAGAGCACAATTTGGCAGCACCTCACTGTTATAAACACACAAACCGATAGAGGACTTTTTTCCAGGCGACTGGAAGAGGAAATAGAGGAGCATAAACAGCACTCACCGCGGCCAGGCTCGGGTTTCCATGGTGTGTTGAGCCATCCTCGGGACAGCTCACACACACAACATACCGTTCAGGAAAAACACGCAAATCTGAAGGCAGCAAAAGACAGAGCACAGAGCACGCTGGTTAATAACTTCGGCTCACGTCTAATTATGAATCAAACTCAGGGAATTGTGGCGGAGGTTTGACGTTACATCTACAAACACCAAGTATTTACGATACTTCAGACCAAGACAGGAAAATGTTAACAGTTTATAGATAACTGCTGACCATTATGAGCCGTGTAAACAGCATTGAATATTAGAAATTTACAACAATAAAACTATTGGATTATAATAAAAAATTGAATTGTCCTTAAGCTCTCAGGATGAACTAAGACCAATATATCACCTCAACTGCCCAACCAGGCAGGTCAATATCTAACCTGGTCTAAGAAACTTGCATAGACCACACACCTGCATTAGTGTACATGCAAACCTTGTGAGGAGAATGTATCTGGGATGACAAAGTGTGATTACAGCAGTGGGTTTAGATGCAAATGAAATTTGCTGTGGAATTTATTTTATCATTAAAGATGATTTTGCAGGCCACTACCGGGCAAAATGTTTTACTCTTACACTTAAAAGATACATAAAAAATACATCAAAAAAGATCGCAATGAAATTCCCCAAGCAAATGCATGCTTTCCAGAGGATGAACCTCCACAAGCCTTTCTCTTGAGCTGCTTCACCCAGGTACAATTTAAGGTTAACGCAAATAAGATCTCATAAACTAACTCGCAGATTTATCCACCAAAGTTAATTTTGATGAAACAATGGCCTTTTCTATACATATATACTTTACAGGTTTTGCCCCATTGGAATAGCGGGACAACAGAAAAACTCATAATTTTTGTTCATTTCTTTCAGCATTTTTGTGCTGTAGCATGAAATTTAAAAAACAAAACAAATGAGAGAGTAAGATTGTATTTGGATTATAATAGAGAGAAGTTTTACGAAATGCCATAGTCCCCTTAGCCCCATAGTCTTAAAAGGAAGATATATAATTAGCCAATTAGAGGAAAGATCTGTTTTATAGCCATTTCAATTTGAAAGACACAATCTTTGACCCCAAGAGACTGGGTTTAATTTGATGTGTAACAAACATGCTGTGCGAAGCCGTTATCTCAGTCTGCAGCAGGTCAGCACTACTTTAACATCCAGGCCCTTAGGGAGCAGATATTAACTTTACTGACAGGAAGAGAGCCATGTTGGTCCCATGAAAAGGTGGCCAAGGGTCACAGGCACTAGATGGTCCATGGAGATAGATTGTCACTGCCATCCACACAGCCCTCCAATCTCTCTCTCTCTCTCCCACTCTCAGTAGCCTCTCAAGGGAACCGCTTAATGACGGCCTGTTCCCAGCAACACCTCGAGCAGGTAGGGACAAGACATAAAAACAAGTGAGGGGGAGAAAAATCAACATGCAGACCACAGATGATTAGGTCTTTGTGTGGGAAATTTGGCAGAGTGGGAGTCATTTGGGAAGTCCATTTCTGATTCCAATTGATACTTTAAAAAAATGAAGGTTACGTACCACCATTGAGCTGCTTGACAACGCATCTGAGGTTGAAGTGCCGCTTCAGAAAATTGGCAACCAGGTTGAACTGTTTCCCTTTAAAAACAAATTAAAAAATAAAACAAACAGAGGAATAAAGCTCAGTTAAAAATAAGCAGAAAGACACAAAAGCGAAACTACTGTACATGTAATGGAACACCAGTAGCTTAGTTGTGGTGGTGCCTGCTGAACAGTTGTGATTCACTGATACACTGACAATTTAATTTATTCAATTGACCATCATGACACAAAACAGCTGCTGCTGGCAATCAAATTATTTTATGGTCAATCAAATGTTATTCAGACAGTGAAATGAAGTGGTTAATCAAAGCAAAACAGTTTGATCCAATAAAAAATTCCTTCATCAATCAATCAATCAAACTTTAATCAAAGGGCTGTACGCTGCTGTATGTTAAAGTGAAGTAAAACCTCTGATTTAGAGACTAATGTATAGCAGATAATAAAAGATATTACAAAATAAGAATAAAAACAATAAATAAAATTATACTAAGATAGTAAAAGATCAATAAAGTTAAATATAGTCAAAAAAATGTATGATCAACCCTAAAAATGTTGATAAAACAAAATATAATATACTTAATAAAAAGGATATAAAGTAAATATAAATAACAAAAAACATAAATTATAAAACACTACATAAACGCCAGAATAAATTGAACGTTTTGTTAATGTGTTCTGCTTTGTGGAAAAGCTAAAAAAGAAGAACCAGAGGATCTGAGGGGCCTTTTCTGGTTCATAGACCACAAGCATTTCTATGAGTTTCACTACTGGTACTCCACCGCATATTGTAGAGGCAGGTTAAACACACTGACCGCTGAATGTTCAGTCATAAGGACCAGCATACTAAAAAAACAGCTAACTGGTTTATAGTGTGAGAAACTGTCAGTTCTGTTTTAACCCAACCCACCTCCCAGTTTGGCACAAGCAGAGAAACCGTGGCCTCTGCTCTATTTGTCATGGAATTTTTGTCATGGTATGTAAGATGTGCTGGGCAGAAAAAGTGGCCTGTTGCCTAATCTTGGAGGAATTTGTTGACTGAAACGAAGGGTCTGGCTAACACGCTATCCGGTTGTTCTTAGTAAACAAGACAACAGTGGTGGGAAGCTGACAGAGTGTCCTCACCCTTCAGTACCTCGTTGGTACCATTTGCCTCCTCCTGAAACCGTGACTGTACAACTATACTTGACCGCACCACCACTTGTCTATTATGTATTACTCTTATTTGGCACTTTCATATTTCCGTTTCCTGTGCGAAAACCTTATCAACTATGGGGACTTGTGTATTTTGACTTCATCTAAGAGTTTGAGAACCTCCTGACCTCTTGCAATCAAGGCTCCCTGGATAATGTCAAATACACACTCAAGCCAAGAACGAGGCCGTCTTGGTTTTGTGAAAAGCTGAAATTTTGGAACAACACTGACAGGCACTCGTCAATAAAACTTGGAAAGACTCGTGAATGGGTCTTAGTGAGCATTTCCCCTTTCTCTGTTAGCTGATGTCGGCGCCAATTCAAAGCATCTAAATATTGTATTCAAAAAGGAGCTTTCATTTGATCCTTTGGATAATGACTTGCAATTACAGAGACAGTTTGTTGCAAAGCTGCCACAGGTATGCGGTTAAGTCCACTGCGGGTGATTATCGGCAACAACTCCGCTTTCTTTATTTCTCAGCTTGTGGCTGAATTGGCCACCAGGGTCACTATTTTAGTGAACAAAATAGCCAAACAGTGCAAACACGGATGAATGAAGGAACAAATTAATTAAAGAAACAATCAAGCACTCAACATAATTCATTCTGTCAATGAAGGATACAGCTTAAAATGTAAACTAGAGTTAAATCAAATGGCTATTAAAGCTTCACAAATATGGATACCTGTTTGTTACTAAGCAATTACAATCAATATTTTGTGAAGATAATAGGGTAGATTTTTTACCCAGGTGACAGGCTGCAACACTTGTTAGTTTAGCACATATGGGAAGGCGTGTGATCCTCAAAAGGTATCAAGTACAAATTTAGCCTCCAGCGAAATTCACGTGAGACAGCTTAGTCAGGATTTCCTATCATACATTAAAATCTCCCAGAGAGCGAACAACAACAACTCTACAATTAAAAGGAGACCTCTAGCAGAGACATTAAGAAAGGTCTCTTTGCAGGAATAAACTTTGACAGTGAGACTTGGAATTTATACAGTAACAGAGCTTGTTCGTGCACTGGCTGCTTGATTATCTTAAAAGTTTTTCTTAAGTCAGTGACTGTTAGGGCGGCTCATACCAATTCAAAGCATAAAGTACAGTTTACCACCATCATCTGTGGTCTGGGATTTAAATCCTCTGCCTTGCAACAGAGGCTCCATGTGACAGCATTTGTAAGATGATAAATGGGAAGACATGAATCATTTCACTAATTTTGTTAGCTGTGTGTAAGAAACAACAATGACTTGAAACACAGCCGGGAAACCGGGAGACACAGGTTAATGAAACCTCCCTCACTTAACTGCCTTTAGAGCTGTGGTCTTTGAATGTCTGTCCCTTTAGTACTTGGTGTACATGAAGTATGTAATAATACTGCAAAAGCCAACAAGCTTTAAATAGAATGATTCATTAATCCCAAAGGGAGATTTCAGAAACACGCTGGCTTACTGGGTACATGATTGTGTTTAACAATAGCACAAGTCCTTTATTGGGGGAAGAAAAATCTGATTTTCAGTTTTTTTTTTCTGTCATTCTTCAAATAGCAAAGCAGTGATCATCTATCGCCCATTCTGGATGTCTACCTAGGGAGGAATGCAGATCTGTATCTCTGTTTTGTTTTCCATGCTCATTCTGGGTCCCGGGATCAAGCATCTTTCATTGCAGACTCACGGCTTTCTATGTTTTTAGAAGCTTTGATTTAGGCGATTGGACCCTTTCGCCTCATGTCTAGCTCTGCAACTATTCTCATTGCTTTCCCTGGTGGTTTGAGCCCGCCAATTCCCAGGACAAGTTTGACGGCGATGTCTGGATGCAGAGTTGGGAACCAGTGCAACACCACGGTCCGAGACATCAGCTGTTGCTCCAACTTTATAACGTCCTGCACTCTGCAGAGTTGTTCTTGGCCCTCTGCCCGGGTTCTCTCATGTTAAGCTTACATTCATGTTTCTCTCTAGCAACAGTTTGCTGGTACCTCCACTGGGAATGAGTGGCCCCTTTCTGTGGCAACTGTGGCCCACAATGGTGCAATACCCAATTCTGCAGAGTAGAGACTTTAAAGGGTTTCATTTGTACTTCCTTCAAGAGAAGATGACCTTGCTTAATTGCTTTGAAACCCAATGCACAACAATATTATGATAGGTCAAATCAAACAGTAAACAAGCTAGCACGCCATGTTTTCAGAAATGTGGTAGATAATATTGTAACCGCTTGTATGAAGAGACTTTGACCATCTTGTAATTTACCACAGGACAAATGCGGAAAAAAGACAGACTCCACAAGGCTGGTGCCAAGGCTAGAATACTGTAATTTTGAGACACACACTCACAAAGGCACACACATCCACAGACACACATGCCTGCAGCTTTCACCACTTCCTGGAAAAACAATGAGAGGAAAGAAAAGTCAACAAACCAAAAGGCATCCAGAGTGACTAGGACTGTAAAATGGACCAGGGATGAGAAGCATTCAGACCAGGGTCAAAGGTAAGTCCCCATGGAAAAGACTTCATTAACTCCAGTCATATCCTGAGTTCATTTAAACAGCCACAGAAAACAGTATCTATCTTCTCACAATCTGCGTTCGTGACAGCCCATGCTGTTGTGACTCACGTGGAAATAAATGAGCATTTCTGCTCCGATATGGAGGATTTTCCTGGCGGTTCTTATGCATTAGACTGACCACAGTTGGTCTATGGCCTTTAATGAGGAATATTTCAGTGAGTGAGCTCTCTCACAGCATTTACATACTGTATATGAACTTAAATTACCTTGTTACCCTAAACTTTCTGCAATAACCTGATTCAATTGAAGTCCAGAGAATACAGATTTCTAAAATATGGCTAAGATATTAACAGAACCTGTTCAAACACAGCTAGAATTCTGCTGGAGAAAACCAATTTCCTTGCTTAACTTGGTTTCAAACTGATTTTTTTTAATAAAAGCAAATGTGCTAATAATACCTTGGTCACATAGGGAAAAGTCATAGTGGCAACAGTGCCGGTGGATGTAGGGAAAGATAATAACTTGCAGTGTTGAATCATTGTATGCAAAATTGTTAAATCCAAAGACTGACTAAAATCTAAAGTGAAGTAAATTACTCTAAATAAGACACAGCTGAAGAGGAGATTCTTTCTTTTTTTTAATTCAGACTTGTGCATAATAAGGGAATTTGAGTGGCCTAGTCCAAATGTTTCCACCAAAAGTAAAAAAAAACTCTTCAGGCGGCTGTATTATATATCATTACTACAGTAACCATGCCAGCACTGGTTCAGAAACATGGCAAGAAAACAAGGAGAAATCTGATTACCCACCAGCAGCATTTAAATCCAGACTCTACAGTAACCTGGTTATTGCAGTGCATGTAAAGGCATTCTCCTATTTCCTGCAGTAACCCCATTTCTCTCATTAACCGTGGCTCGAGTGTGCATGTACATGTAGTGACTGTATGTCCAGATAACTGTATTTCCCACGCAAACCCCTTCATGAACAGGAGTTGAATCAGCAGGACAGTCAGACATCAGTGCCTGAGACTCCTGCTCTTTTGACATCTCCGCTTTGATGTGGACCCCCTCCCTCTGTCCTAAAGTGTGGGTGGAGAGTTGGGGCTTAGAGCGAGAGAGAGGGGTGGAGTGGAGAAGGACGAGAGAGCATGAGGAAGTTACCCATATGTAAGTGGGGGCTTTCCTGGAAGGACATCACTCTCTGTGTGTAACTGTAACTACGGCCGTAGCAGAGCACTGTGCCTTATCATCCCGCACAACGTCCACCTGAAACAATATTTGCACATGAGTGTTCAATTTAACATTTGGGTGACCCCTTCATCACAGTTACAAAATACGCCGCAGCATGGTAGCTCAGGCCAACCCATAATGCAGCATGTGACTAAAGTGGTGGGGAGCATTTTGGAGCACAGAAAAATTATCAAGGGAAAAAAATCTATTTCTCAGAAACATAATCTGATGAGAGAAATTCGCTCACAATACAAAATGTCATATTCAATCATCATTATATCCTAATTATCCCAAGAGGCCGCAAATCTCTCGAAGTAATGTCTCTGAGTATATTAAAATCCATTCAGAAAGAGGAAGATGCAAACTGCTTATACTGCGTTAAGCTCCTTTGGATTAATGTTGTGCAGAGCAGTTTGTTGACTTGAGTTATGCACTGTGCTGGCCCTTTAAAACTTAGATCAAGGTCTCATTGGAAGAAGGCTGTCTCTGCCTGCTGGGTCCTCAGTATATCTGCAAGCCTGTGTTTATAAACCCAAATGGATGAACCATGGCACACAGGGTAATTCTGTCTTTTCAATCTTTGTTTTGTTACCAGTGTCTAATGATAAGAGGCAGGTAAGTCAATAAAGAAAAGATTAAAAATCTGGGGACAGTATGTTCTGAAGTTGTTTTCTTGTGTTGTCAGGCTTTCCATGACAACACAAGGCAAATATGGCAGTCTGCACTACAATGACACCTGCCCCCAGGAAAAAAAACACAGAGCTCCCAACACAAGAGCATGTGACAAGGGCTCATTCTACTGAAGTGAAGGAAAGGGCAGGGAAAACAACGACATCCTCTGAAACATTTCAGTAATTCCAGAAACAAGGCATTCTGGTCAAGCTGAACACTTAGCATGAGTTCAAGAGAGTGTGTGCCGTCTCCCAGACCAGATTGCGGTAAAGGGGAACAGTCACATGAATGTGATCCGTGCTCAGGCTCAGGCTCAGGCCCTAATTATATGGGAACAGAGTGTGGTGTGACAGCTATGGCGGGGATTGCGGTTGTGTCCTAAGAGACTGCAGCTGACCCTGCGGAGAAGGAGAAGGAGGGAAAGTGAGAAAACATGAAGAGTCGACATGAGGAGAGCAGGGAAGAGCAGACGTGTAGGGCATAAAAGTATAAAGGAAAAAATAACAAAAGTGTGTGCGTATGTGTACAATAATAGGGAGGGGGGTTAACAGTGGAGTCAGACTGTCCTATGTATTGCTGCTGAGTAAGGCCGGGGGCTTACAGGAAGGATTTAAAGAGCCACAGCAACACCACAAAGCACCAGGGGGAAGGGGGTTGCTCAGCAGAGGGTGGGCGAGCGGGGAGAGGGACAGGCTGGCTGGAGCAGCTACTCTGATCAGGATCCATTTCCAGCCTGGGCCTTGGAATTCCTTTGTTCCTGTCACAGGTCTCCATTTTCCCCTAGCCTTAATCCCAGCCTGCCTCACGCCCAGTAACACAGAGCAGGGCAGGTAACTCTGCCACAGGCATGCCTCTCTATTTACAGACCAGGTCCCACATAACAGCCACTCACATAAATAGTAATAGCTGCAGTAGCATTGAGAAGAAACAAGATGGGTTTGCACAGGTCGTCACAACAAAATAACACGAGTCATCAGGAAAGGGCTGTGAACCCTCACAGCAGGAGGCTGTGATGGCATGAATTGCTTCTCACCAAAAATGACTGAACAGTTTTTCCAAATTTGATAAACTGTTTTGTCCTGGGGCTGCAGGCCTTCAAAGAGCCAAAAGAGCCAAATAAAGCAAAAGCTTTGACAGGGCAGAGCAATAATCAACCACCCCCCATTTGGTCTCTACACATCCTTCACTTTGTTCACTGGGAGGGAGATGGTCATTCGTAAACACATTCTCCAACAGTAAAGCTATCCAGCAACACTTGTGCTTTCCCTGCAATGGCCATGGCCAGGCTGCCTTAAGCCCCCTTCATGGGGCTGCCAAGAGGAGTCAGTGGTACACTGTGCAGCACTCGCAAAGCCCTCTCCCACGGCTATTAGTGACCATTCATCTGGGGAGCCTGGGAAAATGCCTCTTCAGCCTGCCGTGGCCATGGGGAGAGAGGCTGGCAGGTGTTCCCTCCCTCTAAGCCCTGGCACCTGTGCAGAGAGAGGAAGAAGGAACCAGCTCTGCCACAGGCTACAACAGACTGTAGGTACCACTTTGCCAGCGGTCTTCCAAGTCCTCCGACCTGTAGGAAGCCTCAAACATCAGCCTAAACTCAACCCGAGCCCGGCCTCACATGGAGAGATCAATGTGGCCGTATCAATACTAATGGTAGACATAAGACATCTGGTAATGTGCTTTGGCAGTTTGAAATGGCATGTTAACTAAATCCGTGTAAAACGAGCCTTCTCAGTTTACACTTTACACATACACACAAATATATGAACTACAAAATTAATATCCCCTTGAGCAATACTAGAACAAATGGAAATCAAGATAGGCCACAGTCAGCAATGGAAGTACACAAGATCTAATCTAATGCAGTAAAAGTATCCTGCTGTTCTTATCTGACAATATAGAATAATGTGCAATAAACTACAGGTCAGTCAGTGAAGCATGGCATGTTGTCAAAGAGGACCACGTTTGGCATGAACAGGTTTTCTGACGATCAGTGGCTTCTTCATGAATATAACTGTGACACTCTTTCTGTTGTAGAACATAACCACCAGCCTATTTACTCAAATATCATATCAAATGACAAAAATGTATTTCTCAAAGCACAGAGATCCTATTATGCGCTCATTTTCAATCTGTAATTACTCTGAGAAATGTGGGTGTGTTCATCACGGTCTACCAGGGAGAATGCAGGCCTCTCCCAAGATCCCCTTCCATGGGCTTCTAAAGTCTCGCATGTCCACTCTGCTTGTCCGGAGCCAAAATGTTTGGTGGGAAAAGTTCCCCTCTGTTCATCTCTCTAAAAACATAAATAAATCACATCACTATGAGCTAATCATGAAGTCTCAAATAGCCTGGGTAAAAAAAAAAAAATGAGGGGGGGGGGGGGGGCTGACAGTTGGAAATTGGCCTCCGCAGCTGATATTTGAAGAAATGACTTGGATTTATGTTGGCAAAAGACATGGGACAAGTCCTTCTCTGACATGGTCACTGGATGCTCTACACACACATACACGTAACATAATAAGTACAGAAATACAATAACCCATAGAGATAACTCAGATACATACACTTGCACTGAAGGGCCTTGGAATGTTAAAAACTGTTGATGGCTCATTTGAAGTGCCAACAGCTGAGGCTGTTACGCTGTTCTTACCGCTGTCAGTTGGCGGAAGGCCCTGTGATTTCACACTGGCACCAGCTCAAACGCCGCCTCATACAAGACCCATGGTCCCCCTCCCGAACCATCCCACACATAGCACCACACTCCATCCGCCTATTCTTGGCCCAGACTCCAGTGCTACCCCGCCCAACACCTTTCTCTATATGCAACAAAATGCATGTGCACATGTCCCGGCACATACACGTCTCACTCCGGGATATCCAGCTTAATTCTGCTCTCAAATAACCTAATGCTACACACAGACACACACACACACACACGCAAATTGGTCTTCTGTTGAAACGGATACACGCAGAAAAGCGGCTCCCACTCCCCTGCTATGGACAGTCTGAAAGTCCTGTGAGGATTAGCAGGTTAGCGTTTGACCTGCTTGCAGAACAGACGACCCCAATACTTAATACCCACCCTGAGGTTTGCTGGGCTTCCCTCCCTAAGCCTGTAGTCTGCCCACCCCTTTTTATGGCTCCTGCCTGCCTGCTCACTTCTCACAGTCAAAGTCTCCACCTTTACAGCGCCGCTGTCTCCCTCACATGGGACAATGAAAAGACCAAGAATGTCATTACACTCACTTAAGACTTTTAATGGGACTGCAACACATGAAACTGTGTAGGCCTGTTTGAGGCACTATACCTTTTCATGTTCTGAAAGGGGGAAATTCTCTGATACGGTATAGAGTCAAGTTCCAGTGGTTACATTTTTTTTGGCAGAACTGCAAGGAGCTTAATAATTTTTGCACGCATATTTCACCTCTGAAGTATTGATAGTCCCCTTGTTCATGCAGTGTGTGAATGTTTGCACGCAAGTGTCTGTGTGGGGCTTCAGTCTGTGATCTCCATCATTAGAGATGTCTGTCTCTCCTCAGTCTGTCATGGGGAATATGAGTCAGGCTTTTCAGTAACCTTACACTCTCAGCCTGTTCACACCTAACCCAGGGGGAGGCTATGTCTCTCCAGCACACTATCGCCCCTGCTGATTCTTACCGGTGCCCTGCTTGCACGTGTACCTGCTTACATGTCTATCGAGAAAACGATACAAAGTTACATGCATCTGTGTATGACAACAAACGCAAAGGCGCATACGCCGTTTCAGTGATTGAGAGGACCTAAGTGGAGGGGAGTAGCGTGAGAGGCAGAGCTGCAGCCACAGGAGAAACTTTATGGGCGAACTGCCCTGTAATCCCACTCTCACAGTCAGCCTGCCCTGCTGAGAGAGCCCAGTTTAACTGCCCTTAACTGCTACCTGTGACAAACCTTTCTGCCTTACAACACGCAGCTGGGGGTTCCTCTGAGGCTAGGCTTACAGTGCATCAAAGGCATGTGCGTGGGTGGCTGGGGGGATGTAATTGCATTGCATAATAGGGATGAATTGAATTGGCTTGTTTACATTGGCAAACAAATTTATTATGATATATCTCTGTGTATGCGTTTATATGTGGCAACCGTTTTTGGTGTCATCCAGTTAAGTACAAGTGCAGATAAACACAGGTGTACCAACATCACTTTAACTAGAAGGGTAACAAACATTACCCATTTTTATGTGCAAATGCATCTGAGATGTGCCAAGTTAAACAGTGCAACACAGAATAAAACTTCTATCGGCTCTTGCCTCCACACCCTGGGCGTAGATTGCCACCATGTCCCAACTAGTTCTGTTGTCTTTACACCCACACTCCTCAAAAAGGTAGCATTGAAATATTTTTTAGACTGTTTTGTAACTCCATTCCGATCCTGCTCACCGAGCTCAATGGCCCAGCTCCATGCACACAGCCATATCTCTGTTCTGACGTCGAAAATAATAAATAATGGTTTTAAGCACACAGCCAAAATAAACCATTTTACTTATTCAAGAGTTGATGACAGACACACCTAGGACAAGCAAAGCAAAGACAATGAGGACTTCATTCCAGAGCAATGAGCAACAGTGAATTCAAAACAGAATGAATACAACTTGTACATGAAAGAAGCAAATGGTCTATACAATGAGGGATTGTGAAGCAAAGAAATCCATCAAGATAAATAACCAGAACACTTGGCTCTGGTGCAGTGTAACGAGGATCACAAGATGATGTGGTACCTTTCACAGAAAAGGCTGAAGCAGGTGCTAGCTCCTTCTTGTGCTTGAGCGCTCTTCTATTATGGAGGGAATCTGTGTACTGCTTAACCCTCAGGTCCACAGCATCTTGGACCAGGGCTGTAACCTCCTACAAAACATGCAGAGATATTTCATTACACCAACATCCTGTTAAACTGCTTAGAGACCAAAAGTTTGAATTTGACTTCACAAAGTATTGACGATGAAAATAGTTAGAGCAACAGAGCAGTATGAGTCCCAAGTTATTGGTCTGTATGGCAACTATCTCTGCAAGTAGCTAGGTGGAGAGATGGGAACAGTTTTGCGACAATGAAAACCGCTGAAAAGAAAAGAGAGAAAGCTAAAAGTCATTCTAGATTCCACGCTGCCGCTGTCCTTTGAAAAGGACCCCAGCAGAACAGAAGCCATATATTCAGTCACACACTTATTCACACGCACGCCCTTATCCCTGTGTCTGTACCTCAATGTGGTCCGTAGTAAACCAGCTGGCGTCCTCTTGGCCGCCCAGGGGCAGAACGTGGAGATCCACCAGCACAGCAAAATTCCCACACTGTAACACAAAGAGGAAGGACAGCCAACAGGTTGCTGAGTGGCATTGAGCTCATAGACAACAAAGGAAATCAGAGTGTGGGTGATTGACAGCGAGACAAACCACAACGGCCCCTTATGTCCTCAAACATCACCCCAGGCCTCTCACAGCAAGTCCCCTCCCTCCTGTTTCTCAGTCTAGCCATCTCGCTACCAATCTTTTTACAAAATACTATGATGCTTTCCTGTCCGTCTCCTCATATTCCCCCTCTCTCTGCATAAAAACAATCCTCCTGCTCTGTAAGCTTTGCAATGCAGTCACTGCCGCCGGTCACAATAGGCTGCACAAAACAAGTCTAAAGATTTTCCACGTAATGAAGATTATGCTGCTTTGTGCGAGAGAAGTGATAAAACTCAGATCTACCCCAAAGAACTCCATGTTTCTGCACTTCTGCACTACAACTTTTGAGTGGTGCAGAAAGCTGAGTAGCTGCAGAGTGGATTCCTGAAGCACTACGTCATTGTGTCAACGACAATAAGCTATAAGGGACAGGGAGGCCAGAAATGCCGCGGCTGGTTAAGTCGCCATTACATCTTTCTCAGGCTAGCCTGATTATGGTTTACACATGAGTGCAAAAGCGGCCCGCTGCAGAGAGCAAATGGATGTGGGTCTCGTGTGAACTTCGCCTCTCGCTGGACAAGGAAGTAATGGATGGACTGAGACCACCCACAACATGACACCGAGGAGCAACAAGTACTTCCCTAAAACCTGAAATGATAATGAAGCAAAAAAGCATTGAATTGAATGGGTGGGCTAAAACACAAAAAAAGGTGATTTCAGAACTGGAAAAGAGTGTGCAGAAACAGAAGAAGTTATTCCTTTAGTAATGGGGAATACTTATGCACACTAAACGATTTGTTTCGAGCCAAGCTTGTCCTCTGAGATGAAGTATTGTAGACAGAATGACTAAATTCTACAACGTAGACTTGAGGGATCATCCTACGGCCTCGCTCTCTGGATGACGTGAGAGAATGAATGGAGAGGGTGTGTAGGAGACACCTTGCTACTAAGGTCCAAATTCAGGACACAAGTCTACACTTTCCAACTCTGAAAACTCTGTCCAGTTGTCTCCTTATCTTGGATAAGTTGGATTAGCTTCTTCCTTAAAGGAAAATAGTGATACAGTTCCATTTCGAATATGCATGTTCTACTTGGTGCAGAGGTTTGCCAGCTAAATCTAGGAACAAACTGCACGTGATGCAAAATAAAATAATATCAGAAATTATACAACATAATAAAATAATATCAGTGTTTATGAGCAGAATATATATATATATATATATATATATATATATATATATATATATATATATATATATATATATAAGTACTGGTTAATGTTGTGGAACAACCTTCCACAACAGATTAGTTTTTTTTAAAACATACAAAGTGTTACAGATATTTATAATGAAAACTACAATGACATTATTACTTTTCAGTTTATGTTGAATGGCTTCCAGCATTTTGGGACCAGGTTGGAGTGAATGTAGTGTTTTTACTAAAACATATTTCAATCAATGGCATTAAAAGGTAACATGCTGGCTCTGAGCAAATTAAGCTTCTTAATATTTTGCTTTTTTCCCCCCCAACCACAGTATTTTCCTTTCTCATTGTCTTTCTGTAAATAATAACTGAAGTGAAGTCACCATATGACTGAATGTGTGAATGTTTCAATCAATGTCACTCATATCCTGCACTTTTTCTGCAGAATATGCCAAATACCAACCCTCTAATGTCTGCCAACATGTACTTAAGTATGTCTCTACTAATGGGAACCAAATGGTATTCTAAGTCTAAGTCTAAAAACAATGCATTAATCAGTGATCCTCTGACCCATCCCAATATAGCCTGAAATATGTGAGAACAAGACGCAGTCCCAACATTAAGATGTGATAACGACAAAAATATAGCTCTCTGAAACATTCTCTGGACAAAACACAAGAACACTTAGCAGAAACATCACTGTAAAGGAAATAACTGCAAACATTGTCATACAAAAACATACTTTTACAAAAGCAAAAATGCCATGGACCAGAAATGTTTAAATGTCACCCGTCAATATCAGCTTGTCCCAGTACTCTCTTGATCCCCTGCCCTTTGTCTCATGTCAGTGCACGGATGACTGGTGGCCTCAGCTGACTGCCCCCACAATTACCAGTGTGTGGGAGAGCCTAGCAACAGAGGGTTAAGACCCTGTCAATCCAAACAGGGACCAACTAGTGGGCCAGCCCCATGGAGGTTTCTTGGGGTTGGACCTGACACACGCTGAATGTGTTTTGTTATTTGAGGTTTAGATTTAAGACACCCAAAAATGACATTAAGATAATATTAAGAAATCTACTACTATGCACGAATTACCATTTTATTTGGTAATAATGGGCCTGTGATTATTACTGAACTTGTAATGTTCCGCTCTTGTTGACAATGTGTCAATTCACTTCCATGACGATTCCTGTGGTCATGGGTAATGGTGGTGTGGCATCTGACTGCTTTACAGAGGGGGAGGTTTTACTAATCCATGCGTGAATATCCAGGCAAGGACAGCAAGATCAATCTTGTAGGGTACTGTGGGTAGCTAAAATAATTAAAGCTATGCGCACTCTAAGGAGCAACACAAGGCTTAATTTGATCAATACCTTGGAAAGAAGGGGCCAGTGTAAGGTTTAGAGTGGTCTTTGTGGAGATGCGCAGCAGAGTGAATCCCCTAAAGTGGTTTCTGAGCTTCTGACGTAGTGTGTTTTGGGCTGAAAGCCAGACATCTAGCGAGTCTTAGACTAACTTCCTTTTATCACATTAGAGCAGCAGACAAGACTCGACTGGGAACTGGACATTAATGATAAACACTAGTCTGCCCCTTACACAAAAAGGCATGTGATACCCTGAGATTCTCAGGAATGGGGGATTTTGTCAGGAATGCAAACTAATGCAATCACGGTAATGAGAAAACAATTAATTTGCCCAGTAGAACTTGTGGTTTGCTTGAGGCAAACATTTCCCTCTAAAGTGTCAATCTTTGAGTCCAGGCTGTGGTGTTTAGGTGCAGCTACCAGAGCTTTTACAAAGAACGTGGCAGATAAGACAAAAAAGCAGCAGAATCTTACACAAAGGCTCTGACCACAATCACATCATGTGGTCTAAATTTGTCAAATCGCAGCAAAAAGAGTGACCAGTGGATCGCTAAGCTGAACTCTGCCATGAACTATGACCTCCAAGTATCCCCCTTAAAGCCCAGCTAAAGTTCCTCTTTAGTGAGATTTGTGCACCACAAGAACCTTGTCTTCCTTGAGCAAAGTAATCTGAAAGTACCTAAATTAAATCCTGCATGCATCATTAAAGCTACACTATGTTGTGTACTTTGCATGAACAGATTTAAGGCGATACTCTGAGCAACTGTCACTGAAAGGTTTGATAAAGGGCCAAGTTCTGGAGGAAGTTACTCTTTCCATGAATACTAAAGTGGGCCACCACTGCTTTGTTCTTTGTTTTGCACAGGCCTTTTAGAGTTATGAACAGAAGCTGAAGGCTGAATGAGAGGCAGCAAGGAGCACTACTTAATACCAAATCCTTTATTGTACCATCTTTGTGTGCCGTCACACACTGAATGAATAGGACTGAGTCTTCCTGCAGGCAAAGCTCAACTTCTCTATCCTAATTCTCCCCACTGCCAATCTGATCAATGTTGCCTGCAGGAAAAAAAAAGGGTTAACAGAGATAAAAACATTAGAAATGTTGCCCACAGTCCAAAGCACAACATGAGAGAAATCTGCAACTTTATATTTCCTGTCTGTAAATAAACGACTCCTGACTCAGACTCACTGATGGCTCCTTTCCCTTTTCTGGTCCTCAGAGCTCTGGTCTATATCACTCTCAGTTCCCAAAACACTCTCTACCTTCCCTTATCTCTCCCCAAGACCCAGCTCTCCATCCTCCCCTCTGTGCTGCTCTGAGTTGGGCATGGGGCCCAAACTTCAGCAGCTTCACCCGCCTCCCCACCTCGCTGCCCTTTGCCATTGCTATCGCGCAGTATAAGAACCAGACCTTCTCGGACTGCACTTAGCTCAGAGGCTAACACTAACCAGCCACAGATGTTTACATTGGGAGAGAAGGGGCAACAGATGCGGTCTCACTCAATAAAACTTGCATCTCTCCCACTCTCCCTTTGTCGCTCTCTTTTTCGGACTTTCTCTCTCTTTTCTGCAAGCCTGCATATAACCCAGGGGAGCTCTTTAGATCTGTGGGTGGGACAACCCTGCTCTCAGGCCTTATTTGTCTGCTGTTTCTGTGCTGTGAGTCACCTGGGTTTCCCCCTTAAAAAAAAAAGAAGACATTTCTAGTTTCCAATTTTTTTATACTGCCAGATACTCAGCAGTGAAGCCTCAGTCTTGATTATTATTGAAGAGAACGTTATTTACAGTGTGTGTGGAAGCATTTTGTGAACAAAGCTTCCTTCATGCAGGTGCAGGTTAACACACCTGAGTCCTCTTTATTTCATGATAAAAAGAGACACAACCCAGCAGAGGAATTCCAGCAGCAAGAACAGACAGGAATATCTCCAGGTAACACACGGCAAACAAAACTTAGGCAGTCACATCCTTGAGAAACTGCTAAGCAAACAGAAACAGCAGGCTGAGAAGTGTTTCTCATTAGGAAATGTAAATTCTGTCTGGCAATACAGGGCAGTGATGAGATGAAAGGGGGATTTCCTTTTTTTCCACTGTCACCTTCTCTTTTAAAAGATTCCCCAAGTTGGAAAATGGCAAAATCTAACTTCAATGATTTGTACAGAAGCGAGATGTGTGGTCCGATATGAGCTCATCTACACAGTGACAACAACACTAAACAGCACATAAACCTCTGACATTAAACTGCTCTGTGATACCTCAAACTTTCTATTCTTAAAAAACACTTTGGTCTCTGTCTAAAGCTACTACATTAGATGGTTAGAAAGTATGCAGTGCATATTGCTAATAGGAGGCAGATTGCAGGGTTCTGCCACAGTAATGTCCTGGAAGAAAGCAAGTGCTTCAGTGGATCAGTGTTTTAGCCTGTAGGCCCTTTTCAGGAGGTCTGAGAAGTGGCAGGTCACTATATAGTGTAAGCCAGTTTAAGAGGGCCCATACCAGCCCCTCCTGCAGTTCCGCAGACCAGGGAGGGAGCTGCGTTGAAAACATTTTTGGGAGAAAGGATCATAAAACATACTGCTGTACATCCTACTAAACATGGCAAGGTTAATTGAAGAACATAACTCATTATTGCTTCAAAAATCCTCAGTCTCTGTGCAAAGATGGCAAACAGAGTTTGCAACATGCATTTGTAACAACAGTGTCTTTGCAGATTTCTAGTCTTTAATGTCCTGAGAAGTTAATTCACTCATTAAAAACGTGGGGGATAGTGGTGTTTGTTTTGCAAAAGAGAAGCCCTGGGTAGTGCCTTGAATGCTGTTCTTTGGACTGATCCCTTCTCACATAATTGTTTGTGGTTACTTGGTTAAGCATGGCAGAGGCTGCCTGTGTGCATTTTCTCAGGCAGCGTAACACAACAGTATCATTATGTGCCCAGTGGGAAGGAACCTTCCGTGAACCGCCAGGGTTTTACTCTCCCACAACCAACCAAGGGGGGTCATGGGGTGGCCTGTATGCAGGCATGCATATGAAACAAATAAAGGGAGCAAATGCAATATCTGGTCAACTAGGCACACATGGCATTATGGAGGATGTGAGAGATCAGCGCGAATGTCTGCTGCCCTCATCCAAAACTCAGAATAAATGAAACGTCAACAAAAGAGAGACCGGTGGCTTTCCCTGCACTTAACAAAAACATCTGATGTACATTATTCCTGACAGAGCATCAGACACAGGATGAACAGCTTGGCTTTTTAATAGAATGAGTTTCCTCTGCTCTGTGCCGGCATCCATTGACAAAAGGCTCTGAGGGAGGCCGTCAGTTTAGATTTGCAGAAGGTGATCAGAAACATCTTCTAAAGGATGAATAACATCAGTTTGTGGCGATGAGACGATTGACACGTGTATCTACCTCCCCCTAGCGGCCAGATAATTCACTAATGAGGAGAAGCAAACAATGGATGTAGGCAACACAGAATGTTTTAATAGAATATTAATATTGTAAATGTCAGAGAACCGAGCATGCATTCATGTGTTGCAAATGCACCAAAAATCCCCTTTGTTAGATACTTTGTAACATATGACATATGTACATGATCCGATAAGAATAAAATGTACATGTTTTGCTGAGCGTTTACGTTTGGTTCCAACTTTTTTTTTTAAAGAGATTTGTAATTAGATCATCTTCCTTTGCTAAATGTGTGCACACAACGCTGCAATATAAAATATAATATGAAATAATAATCAGGTTTACAAGGATACAGCTTGGAATGAATTGAGTTTGCGTTACTGCATGATTACAATGTTCTAAAAAAGTAAACGTCATTAACGTACATTCCAGTGTTCTTAACCCCGAACCGACTTCAAACTTGCACTACCAGTGTCTGTTTAGAATACATTTCTATTCCACTTACCTTAATGACAAATTTGCGAGGAGCCATTGGAGTGAAAACAGCAGTCAGTTTCTCCTGAAACAAATATAAAGTCATGGGTTACATGTAAGCAAATAAAAATATGAGCAAGTTTGGCAGATTAACCTATATACTACATGAACGTGGCCTCTTCACGTGCAATACACAACAACTAGAGTTCGCCTGGTTGTTGCAACGTGAGGGTTCAGTTAATCTAAGGAGCCCCGGACTCACACGAAGAAGTATTACTGCTAAGATACACCAGGGGCTCTAACGTTGAGCCATAAACAGCAAGTGACACGTTAACTATACTATAAAGGCGTAATAACAAGCAGATATATTCGATGTAACGTTGTGTAAGAACATTGGTATTAACGACAGACACATACCGCCAACGGTTTTGAATGTTTGTCAAGCGAGAGGGCTGCGTGTGATGACGTCAGTGTCCGTTTGTAGTCCAACTGCCCGTCTTCTTCGGAGCTTCTGTCAAACAACTGGCTTCTACCCCGGAGTGTGCAATGCAGCTAAGCGACTTTCTATCTCTGAAATGCAGCAGTGGACTGAAGTTATGAAGGAATTCGGTGATATTCTGTCTTGACAGCAACAACATCTAAACACTACGAGAGAAGCGACTCTTGGTCGAAAAGGTCCCCACTAGGACCCAACGCTCGAACCGCCACCATGGAAACGACGTACGTCTTCAAATAGCCTTTATTAATGTCGAAATTGAACAATGCCGGTTTGTGTATAATACTACTTTTACCATTAAATACACATTATAACATGAACTAAATAATATGTTTTACTTTTTTATTTTAATGAATAAACTGTCTATGCAAAATTTGTGTCATATTTGTGGTCAGGCAACGCTGTGAGTGTCCTCGTGAGAGTCTTGGCAAGCAGAGGCGCCCAAGATGGAAGCACCAAATGCAGACTTTTCCATCAAATTCAGCTGGACGTTATTAAATACCACGGCTGTCAATAACTCGGTTTGAGTAAAGCCACACTCGGTGTTAAACGTTATTCCAAGCGACTTTAAATGGTCAACGAGGTAACCTGCGTTGCCATTGCGTCGAGGATTTGCTTTGCGTTAGTGATGTCCCGACATGTCAAGAAGTCCCCATCTCTTTGCACGGATCGACCACTGGACAACGCTGACATTTGCAACAAGCTCAGTTTGCTGCGGCAGCTGCTGGCGTCTTGTTTCGGTCCGACGGGGCGACTGAAACAGGTTCACAACAGCATTGGGGGCTGCGTTGTTACCACCTCGACCTCCTCTGTTCTTCTCCCGGCCATTTCATCCGCACAGCCTTTCGTTAATCTGATTAAAAGCTCGATTCTCAACCACGTTTCTCGTTTCAGCGACTGCGGCCTGTTCGCTGCCACTCTCTGCTTGGCCCTCGTTGAGAGAGCGAAGCAAAGTGGCCTGGGGGGGAATGTGGCCATCGGCCTGAACAAGCACTTACTGGGTCTGTGCGTCAGTTACCTGCAGAGAGAGGACTGCGGTTGCAAGGTGAAGCTCGACTTCGGCAGCAGCCAGCACCTGGTCACGCTGGCTCGCAGCATCATCTCCAGCAAACCAGCGTGTGTGCTCACAGAGCAAGAGACGCTTCACATCAGCAAGTTGGCATCGCAGGCTTTTCTGCTGACTCTCCCCTGTGCCAACCCAGGCACAGTCACTCTGGGCAGGACTGTGACTGCTTCAGTTGAGGGCCACTCTGTGCTCGCCTCCGCAGTCTTCCCAGGCTTACTGCTGGATGTGACCGGTGCCCTTTGCCCCCACAAAGCAGAGAGCCTAAATTCAAGTCCAATGTGTGTGGTGTTGTTCAGTGCGTCCCTTGCCGGAGACCTCCCTGAACTTGGGGATGGGATAGTCGAGGTTCCCTCAGGTGTGGACACGGACTCGCAGATCCTGGATCAACTCCTGGAGCTCGGCAAGCAGGCGGTTAAAGACGAGGTGAAGCTCTTCGTTTGCCAGAAGGTCATCCACCCAGTCATACAGCAATACCTGAGGAGTCAAGGCATCATTGTGATAGAGAGACTGGGGGTCACTCTCATGGAGCCACTTATTCAGCTCACAGGTAGGCCCTCAAGTACAGGCATAGACCTGCGAGCAGACTTATCATTGCAGATCTATGTTATGCAGAGAAGTACCAGTTGAACCCACAAAAATCTGTTACATTACATGTATTATTATCTTGTAGTTATTTATCTACCTATGTAATATTACAGCAAAGCAGTAATTTGACTCATGTAAAATACTCATGTACATCACATACTCATGTATGTGATTTACAGTAGCTTCACGCAAGGTAACACTGAATAATCACACATTTAATGTTGTATCAATATAAAACATGTCTAACTATTTAAAGTGCTAGGAACACTGCACTCTATGTTCAATAAACTAATAGTCAACTGTCCAGACAGGAAATACTTCATACCCTAATTACTTTGTTCTGTATCTGAGATCCTGTTTAATATGTATTTCAACAAATAGGTGCTCAACCTGTGGCCACATTGCATAGCACACTTCCAGCCAAGGCCTACGGGAAGGTGAGGGATCTCAGTATAAGGCAGTTTGGATCCAAGACTATGCTGCATTTACATCCCCCAGGGGAATCTGCAATCTGCACGATGGTCCTCTGCCACAGGAACGAGACAATGCTAAGCGAGCTGAAGGTAAGACAAAGTGAGGAGTGGTACGTTCATAATATCAGATGGCTCTCCACTAATAATACAGTATATGGCACCATAAAACACAATTTGTAAGGCGTTTCTCTAACAAAGCCATGGGGAGAGTTTCAGTTCTTCTGAGGCACTTTTGATAAAAGTACTGTATCCACCAACTGGCAACGGATGATTTTTAAACTTTAAAATGCACAAAAATAGATTTTTAATACATATATCAGCTTGGTCCAGTAACAGGTGCAAATGTGATAGATGAACTGATGTCTCACCATCTGTTAAAGGTGGTGTGCCAGAAGACAGAAAATGTTTTGAGGCTCACCCTTAGGGAGCCATCTGCCTTACTTGGAGGTGGATGTACAGAGACCCACTTGGCTGCTTACGTCAGACACAAGGTGAGAACCAATATCTATGGCTTAACAACTCGGAATGTATTGATTTCACTTAATTTTCACAGCTATCACATTGAACAAAGTCTTGATTATGTTATATTTTTCACCGTAGAGCATGAATGAAGTAACAGAGACTGCAGCAGTATTAGGGTGCTCACAGTCAGAGTACCTTCTTGGCGTGGAGGGATTCTGCCATTCTCTGGAGTCTGTGGCCAAAGCACTGGAGCACAATGGTGGGAATTCTTTCATTGATCTGACACATGCTCACCACTGGACCCTCCGTGCAGATGTGATGAGCGGATGCATGGAGGATATGACGGGCCTCTGTGGCTGTGGACTGGTGGAAGGTAGCCCAAGTAGGAAGTGGACTTGTCTAAACTCTAAATACACAGAGTTCTCACCAGCATCCCCGTCTAGAGATTCTCCTGTGCAGCCACGTGTGCTGGACTCCTTCACGGCTAAACTCAATGCATTGCAAGTGGCTGTAGAAACTGCTAATCTTGCACTAGATGTGAGATATATAATTCAAGATGTGAACTAGTAGAAAAGGTATTTTGTCTAGTGCTGGATTCTGTAAAAAGTTTCAACAAAAAACATTGAACATAAACTTCATGAAGGGAGGATTTATTGCAGGACTTCTGTATAAGACTGCATTTATTTTTGCTTTAGGTACTCAATATAATAGCATTTACCATGTATACATACTGTTTGGACAGTTTTTAGTCTCTAAAATGAAGAAACCATGAGTTCATTTTACCATTTTCCTCCCACCAGGTCTTTCTCCTGGTAACATTTCTGAATGTCTCCATGGTCATTGACAGTGGATAAACGTATTGGACATTAATTCTAAACAGGATAATTTTGTCAAGTTTACCTTAGTAGTGTAGTTAGCAATGCACTGTACATGGTTTAAAAATCTATTGCAACGTTGGAGTAAACAAAAATCGCCAGTGATTAAAAAAAAATAAAAAATCAAGTGTATAAACCAAGTAAACATTTTTTTGTGATTGTAGATACTTGAAGAACAAGACACCAGAGCAGACATGCTTTTCAGTACAGTTTACTTGTTTTGTAACATGAACCCTTGGCCTTATGGGAAGAGCCTTATGGGATGCTTTGTCAGTGGAACCTGAGATCAGAACAACTCCATTCACGGAGAAGTTGAGTAGAATATTTTAGGTTTGTGACATGTAAGTTCCCATTCTCTCAGCCACAGAAAAATAATACAAAAAACATTTCTATAAGACAAAACAATAAACAGAAAAGGAACAGTGTTGAGGTTCAGTCTCGTCTCTCTCTACAGGAATGAGGTGAGGTGGAGAAAACAGAACACCACTCCCCACTCGAGAAGGAGAAAACAGTTGGTGCCATTTTTGACCAACAGATGAGAGTAACAGATCACACACTCCTGGAGTGCTGGGTGAGATGGAGATATTGGTGGGCACAAGGCAAGGGGCTGGGTACATGTGGAAAAAAAAACTAAAAAGTACACGTTCTAAAATAAGACTAAGTGAGAATACGCTTTGTATGTATATGTGCAACAGTGATAAAAGGCACAATAGCAGTGTGTCATGCTTCAGTTTCCCTTAAATTAACGCCAGGGGTGAGGTGAGTCTGGAGATTAATTTTTTAAGTCTGTGCTCACTTGCTTTAACCAGATATTGTAGCTTAATGCTTATAGTGCCGAGAGAGGGAGACCAATGTTCGGGGACTGCATCATTTTAATGGGAATCCTTGACTTCAGCAAAAGTCAGTCAGGAGAGAAGTGATGTTCAGGTCTCAAATGAAAAGGACAGCAGACATTGTCATACTGTCATTGAAAGCCTATACTGCCACTGTGAATCATCAGGTTTACTGCATTCGGGTTTTGTTTGCATTTTCTTAATGTATGACAATAGTAGGAGTATTTCAAGCAGCATGACTCATTTCATAATATATCATAACTGTGAATTTTCTTTTTTGCACATTTACATCCAACATATCCAAAATAGAGCAGGGACCAACGAGTGACACTATTCTGGGTACATTGTTTCCGTGAATCATGATTTTGCTGATCTTAAAACGCCATTTGTTCTAGTTGACCTTGCTTAAATGATATTCGGGCAGCTCTTCATTGAGTAACAAAACTGGAGAAAGAAAAAAATTTGAATAAGGATGAAGACTTAATTCTTCCCAATAACATTTGGCATTCATAAAACAAAACATAACAAATAATTGATAAATAGAGCTGTAGATTACTACCTAGTGAACAGATTTAGTAACAGTCCCTAAAATTTAAGCAAACCAACTAGGTCATCTCGCTATTTTTGTTCCAGCCAAAACAGAAGCTTTACTACTCTGACAGAATTGAACTTGCAACAAAAGACAAAAATGTGATCGAGTCTCTTGTACGCAAAATTCAAAAACTACAGAGATTCAAGGTGGCAGTGTAAACAAAGACTAGACGTGTTAGTGTTGGGAGTCATTTACACTATATCCAGCTTTGATGACATTTCTGTGGCACCCACAACCGCAGTCTGGCCCTCAAAACCATGAATATAACGCTACACATGTATAATTGGAATCTGGGAGCACAAATTTAACAGGCAAACCATGTTGTTGGCTTTGGATCTAAACTGACAACACTGCTGTTGTTCAGATGTACACACTACTTGAGTAAATACCATCACACCTAATAATACTACTACTCAAAAAGGGAGAAATAAATGGAATAGAATATGAGTAAAAGATAATATTTAATAAACTATTATAAGAGTAATAATATTTTTGGTTTTGTACAGGGGGTTAGTGAACTCTGTTGGGTGCAGCCCTTTGTTAGCATCTACAATATACGTAATGCGACAGTAGTAATTACCAATGACAGTTTAAAAATTAAAGTCGCGTGTAGCTTAAAGCCGTCAGTCAAAACTCTCACTTCGTTTGCATCTGGCAACATTTCTGTATTCTCCATTAAGATCTGCAGTTTTATTTTCATTCCTCTTCAGAGGCAAATAACATGAGCACAGATTGCCAAGAGTCCAAATGCAAAGATTGCATTACAACTCAAATCCATCGCTAGTCAGGAAAACTAAATGGACTAAGAGGACAACTACAGTCCCTGCAAAAATCCAAATAATCCCCCTCCCAGCAAAATCATTACGCATTCTTCAAATCCCCTCAAACAATTTGCTCCAACATAATCTTGAAACTGCACTACAAGCAAATGTATCAACCAAAACTCTGAGACACACTTCAAACTGAGAGGAGGGATGAGAAGAGGGAGAGACAGAGAAAGAAGACTTTATTGGCTTTGTATGTCTAGGTCTTCCTGCAAATAGTGGGTGCATTTGGGGGTGGGGTGAGTGGGGGGTGGGGGGTGGGGGGTCTGGGGGTTATGGCGATAGATAGTAACGACAGGGTGGCGGCGCTGCATTGGTCCCTGCGAAAGTCGACCTCAATGAACGACGAGTGCCCCAGCAGCGTAACTCACGGAGCTGTCATGCCAGTTCCTGCACTCGCTTGACTGGGCGTAGTTCAGGAAAGAGAAGTTCATTTCTAAACCAGACTTCCTCAGCTCAGCCACAGCCTGAAAAACAGAAAAGATCCACGTGGTCATCAATTCACACCATGTGGCACGGCAAGTGTGTATACACAAACCAGCAATAACCACAGAGTGTCTCATTCTCATGACAGAAGATACATTTTTTAAACTAAGTTTTCTTTTTTTTTACTGTTCTTTGCTGCTAAACATTTGCTAGGTTAGCTAACAATTTGCTACCATTATCATTACAAACTGCATATGAACTGTGTGAGAATGGAGAGCTTCATGTGTATCAAAAAGGGGGGGGGGGTTCCACATATTCAACTAAACCACCAGTAACATGTTAAAACTGCTGCACCAGATGAGTCTCTTTTTCTGTAGTACTTACATTTAGCAGCACTCCAATCGGGTGACGCCCACAGATGGTGTTGCGGTATTTCTTCAAGTAGTTGGTGAAAGACATGGGATCCAGCTGCTCTATAATGCCCATCCCCTTCACAAGCAGAAGAAAAAGTGGAACAGAGATTATAAAACCTTAATGTGCCCTGTTTTTAAATTTTTTGACTATCCAAAATGTACACAATTCATTTTTATAGGTAGTTTTTTTTTAATCAAATTTGATCAATCCATAAATAACATGAATACGATATTCAAAATGCCAGTGCAATCACTCATAGAATTGTGGGTGTCACTGTAACAGTAATGTCTGATAAATAACACCTTTTACATATTTGATTCCACCCCTAACCCTTGATCTCACATTAAAATCAAATATGCGTTTACCATTTTATCAAGATGCTCAATAGACCTGTAGATCTCCCCTTGAGATTCATCGTAGTATGTGTAGCGGAACCGTTGACCTTCAAAAGAGAAATGGACACAGACATATCACATTTATGACATAGAGGGCCAAATTTGCACAAACAACACTTTTGTGGACATGATAATCTCAGAGAATGAGTGTTGCTTTTATTTTTCAGTTCCTACCCCAGTGGCAGAAGTCAGATGAGATGATGAAAAGGTTTGAAGGGTCTGCCAAATACTTGCTGAGCAGCTTCCCATATTCCTGCTCCTTAGATTCACTCAGGGCACCCACAAGCACAGGGACGATGCTAAACTCGTCTTTGTGGCTGCAACATCAGATTATTACATTAACAACTTGAGCACAATAACTGCACCTCGCTGTCAAAACTGTGTCCTATGGTCATGGGTGAAAATAGAATCTATCAATTCAGTTCGAACATCAATCTGTGAAAAAGAAAAGGGAAGACTCCAGCCTGCTGCACAATGACCTGACACTAGTGCATCTCACCTTTATACACTTCAACAACTACATTAATAATGTTTCTCTAAAGGTTATAGTTAAATATTGTCTGTACAATATGTACTAAGCTACTGTGCTCGGTTCACTTCCTACTACCTGATCCCTGCTTTTCTGAACCAAGAATATGCCTTTGACTCCAGCCAACATGAGAGAAGGCTGTATCGATTATACATGTCATACTTTTACAGCAATTAAAGGAAAGTACAGGACTAAAACAACGATTGTAATGTAATGTTCTTATTTGTTCAATGGTAGTTGAACAAAACAAAATAAAAGTTTAATTCTATGAGACTTTCCCCTCTGAGAGGATATAGTGTCAATTATTTAGTTCAGTGAATGTGCATTACCTCTCCATGGCTTTAGCAGTGTAAGGCAAGTGCATTTCAATACTGTGCTCGTTCTCATCAGTCTGAAGAGTGATCCGCTCAAACAACCCAGTTTTCCAGAGGTCAGAATAAACTGTGAAACAAAGGTGAATTTCACTTTATTTTACGCATGTTATCATGGCCATATCTACCGCTTAAGTCATTTTTGGAAATCCTATAAATTGGGAATCCTGACAATTGCCTCGCTGCTTGAAACATCATCATTGACAAAGTCGTTTCAGAAGTGTTTGGTTCAAAGAGCATCACCTCCCAAGACTGTTTAAGGGCTGACTCTGCATGTTGGACCTCTATGTGGGCTTAACTATAAAGACAAGGTCAGAAATAGTTCTGGATATATATTATTCACCTGCAATGTTCCAAAATGACTGAAAAACACTTAACAAGCCTAAACTGCAATTCCAACTATGGCTGTGTTGGTCCCTCACATCTCCGCTTAAATGCCTTCCAAAATAATAGACCGGTTAGCATGTACAGTATGAAGTGATACTGAGCAACAAACACACAGTGAGTGAAAACAGTACATACCCTTCTGGTCAATTCTCAGGTCATAGAGAGGTGTTCTATAGATGTCTGCAGGTGACAGGGCACAGCGGGAGAGGGGCACATGGTGTGAGGGTCCCAGGATGAACACCCTACGACTGAAGGGCAACAGGACTTAACCTCACTCCATTCAGGAAAGGCACACCGCCGGCACTATATTCTACTATCTAAACTAACGTGTTCATTCTTTTGGGGGGGTAATGTAAAACAAGAAACAGTCATATAAAGCATCATTTTCTTTATGAAATTTAAAAATAAATAAAAAAGGAAGAAATAGAAAACTGAAATCTGAATGACTTACGTAATAGAGGGATCAACCTGCTTGTAGGCATGTGCCGCACAAGAACCACAATAGGTATACCCAGCATGCCTGCACACAAAAACATGTCAAATTAGAATGAGATGACATCACAGAAACCATTGGACATATAAGATTCTATTTTCTTCGAATTGTCAAAATATTCTTACGGCGCAATGATGGCTCTAGCAGGTTTGATCGTGGACTGTGCTTGGGACAGCCAGCCCTCGAGTTGTGCATTCAGCTGCGATCCTGAATAGATACAAAAAAGACAATTTCTGTTATTAAAGAGAATCTACCAACACATACTGTTTTCTCTGTGTCTCCCTACAAGACAGACAATGACAGAACATGCCAGAACTAAGAAAAAACTGAATTGTCTGATCAATACAAATGGGGATTGACTGACACAGGAAAGCCACGGCCATAGATCACAGAGATCCAAGTTCATTTTCAGTATCAACGTGACATTTCAAATATTCTGCTTGATTATAATGGAACACACTGTCCTGCTTCACAGTGCAAAATACCAGTGACACTCTCCCCAGTGCCCAGAGCTGCTTCCTTTGCATGAAGTTCTGTCAAGATTAACGCAAGGATTGGTTTAATTACATCTGCAGGAAAAACAAACAACCGATATAATTAGTTGAATAGCAATTAGCAAGGACGTCGGGGCCAAATGAGATTAACGTTAGCAGCCTTTAGATGAATGTATGGACGGATTCTTATTTATATTAACATTTGTGTTGTGTTTAACTACTGAATGTGTTCTTGGTTATTATTGACAATGCAGTAAACCAAGCTCGGAGGGGATAAACAGGCAGTCCTACAGGGCTCCACAGAAAACAACCCAGTGGCAAGCTGGTGAAATGGGGGAAGGGGTGCAACAGGAACCTTGATGTCCCTGCCCTGCCCTGCACAGCCCTTTGTTTCACGACAGGGAAACATCTACCTTCCTCGAGTCAGGGCCAGCGACCAGCGTGACCACTGTCACAGCAGCAGCTTCAGTTGGGGGAAATATATATATATGTATATATGTATCTGTATCTAGCCAGACAGCTGGGAGGCCAGGAAGTTCTGCAATGTTAGCCGAGTAAGCTCATGTTGAGCTGGCGGGTTAGATAACCTGTCAAAGATCACGCCGAATGGCACATGTCAGCTGCTTGTTTGGAAACATTTCCATCGACCGAACGAGGAGGAAAATGCTGAATTCGCTCAAACCAACTGTGCAACAATGGGGCAACCGAGCTGAGGCAGTCGATAGCAGCTACATGTTAGCTAGCCCACTTTTAAACCAACTGGATTATCGTTACAACCATAACGTTAGCCGTGACCATCTGCTGTGGCATGCCATGATTTCGACAGGTTATTTTTGTTTTACCTTCATGGTGGTTATGCAAAATAAATGGGCAACAAACCCCCGTCAACACACTGACGTGAGAAAACAACAACAACCAGCTAGCATTCGGCGTGCTAACGCTGACGGGGTTCTCGATGGCAGTTACCCGAAGCAGAGTACCAGGTCCCGGCATGATTTGCTTCTCTGCACACCACTCGGTTCGACATCTTGGTTCCCCAGCCGCCTATCTTGGTCTGCTTGACTCGTGTCAGGCGATACAAATTGAATCGCAGAAGCCGGTGTTGGCAAAGCCGGAGACGAACCACCGCCTGATGGCTCACTTGATTGTAAAGACAAAGGACAGGCAGACTGATGAGACAGCTGGGCTAGCAGGCTAACACGCTTAGCGCTCCGTCAGCTGGTCGCTGTGTTGTTACTGAGTTAGCAGCTAACAGTCAGCTTGTCAGACAGCCTGGCGAAATGTTTCGAACAAATTTTGAAAAGGCACAATCTACAAAATCTGTGTAATGTGCTAATACTAAACAGCAGGACGCGTAAAGCCAAGGAGCTGTCACAGTCGGAATTTGAGGATTACTGTGGTTAGTCTACAGAGGCAGGTAATGGGCGTGTCTGACGTGACAATCCGAGCTACGTCAAAGCATTCCGATTGGATGCCGGATTAGAAAACAACAAAGTCATTCGTGGAAAGAATCGGGAGGCGTGGCCCTTGCCAAAATGATGGTTTGATTATGAAGTCGTCTGCCCGTGAGGTGAGCGGGTACAGTGTGACAGAGGAGGCACCTCCTCCACAGGACAATACTTTGAGATAAGTGCTTTCTGATAGGAAAAATATCTCATCCGAGTTTATTCTTTCTTATCCATGCGTTCATAGATTAATATATATATATATATATATATATATATATATAAAACAAAAGAATAAACCAAACTCAGAAGAGCAGACACAATGTAAGTGAGTGAAAATACTGGGGAGCAATATATATTTACTATCCTACTATCCTACGCTTTTATGTTTGTAAATGGATCTTTAAGGTGTAAACAAAATTGTTTTAATTGCTAGGTAGGTAAAAATGAGAGGGAAAGAATATTACATACATACGACATACCTATATTGAAAAAAAGACAATCGTCATCTCAAAAAACAAGTAAAAGAAATGTAATTACAACAAAACACAATCCAACAAAGGTCAAAAGTTATTTGGCACCGACCATGTCAGCTCTGCATTCAACAAACTACAGGAACCATTAAGCATATTTCTATGATTAATTTGAAACACCTTTCAGACAAGAGCATATTCAGGACTGGTCAGTTGTCAATAGGTGTCACTAAGTCTGTCTCAATATCCAATATCCAAGAAGACTTGACAAGGTAGCATATTCATTTGAGGTACAATTTTAACATCATAGTGCTGACATCATCGTATTGTATCCTGCAGTGCTTTTATAGCTGGTGTGACGGGAGTCCTCCAAAAACAGGGCCTGACAAAAGCTCCAGGTTCACTCAGTGTTGGTGTGGTAATTCAAAGAGCTGCTGCACTAAAGAACAATATCAAGTGAGATAGATACGTTACTGATCCTGAGGGAAATTTGGACATCCAGCAGCTTATATAACAGGCACACATTTATGAAAATATAAATATAAACTCTTAAACTAAAGTTTTGACAACTGATTTAAAATATGCCACTGATTTTGCAAGTGTCAGATCTTTATGAAGGTAATTCCAGAGCTGAGGGGCCTGGACTGCTAAAGCCTCTCTTTTTTTGACCATGCTGTATCCATGCTCCAATGTACACTGTTCTTTATTTGTCTATTTTTACTCTAAATGGGACCATAATTTGGGATCAATAATTTACTGACATTATAAATCAAGTCAGAGTCATTTTCTCATACCCTCCTATAGAAACTGACATTCTCAACCAGTGGAGTCGCCACCTGCTGGTCCTTCGAGAGAATACGGGTTTCAGGCACTTCTGCATTGGCTTCATTTTACGGACCCGGTGACGAGGTCTTTATGTTAGTATATAGGTCTATAAAAACCGCAGGCCATACAAATGTATACAAGTGTATCTTCCGAAGGAGGCAGGCCCTGAATCGGGACACAGCTACAGTTTACAGATTCCAGTCAGCCGCAGTCCACTCGAACGCACCGTTCATGCGTCATAGACATGCGTCAGCGGATGGATTTGTAGGCGGTGCTCAGATGTATCGTGTGGTTTAAGGTCTTAATAAATACGCCTTTGTTGCTTGGTTATTGTACGACTTTGTTTTTTTTTCCTTCTCAAAATACGACAATTTTGCGATACTTTACGGTAATGTACAAGGCTGTTGTCAGAGGAGGAAGCACAGAGGCTGGGGACTGATATCGAGCACACACACACTTCAAAGCGGATGTTAGCTGCAGAACTTCCGTGTTTTGATGAGCAGCCAGCGCCTCTGTTACTTGTGTGACAAAGGGTCTGTTTTGTACAGCACAGTTTTACTGTGAACTGAGGCGTTTATAGATATTTTTTTTTTAAAAAGAAAAGAAAACATTTCACCGTGTCCATTTTCACAAGTGGCTAACTCTGAGAAGGAGGGGACGGCGTCGCGAGAGTAATGTCAGCCACAGCAAACGCAAGTAAAAGCAAAGACTGCGGCGAAGTTATTAGAAACTACCACAAGCAAGCGTTTGAGTACATATCGAAGGCATTAAGGATCGACGAAGATGATACAGGTCTGTTTGTTGTGTTTGTGATCTACTAGCCGATGTGTTGTGGCATGTGACAGCTCGTGATCAACAGCCTGCCCTCTCTGTGATGCTAGGTGAGAAGCAGGAGGCTGTACAGTGGTACAAGAAGGGTATTGCTGAGCTTGAAATGGGTATTGCCGTAGAGATCACGCTACAAGGTAATACGCTAACAAACATCCAGATGTGCACGGTGTGCATTGTTGACATGCCTAAGTCCAACAGTCCCAAGTATGTTTCCTTTTTGTTTTTAGCAGGGGATCAATATGATCGAGCAAAGAGACTACAAGATAAAATGGTCAACAATCTCACCATGGCGAAAGACCGGCTCGCTCTTTTAGGTAAGTTGTTGTCTGCCACCCTGTTCACCATTTGATCACAATGACATTGTTCACGTTATACAAGCCGAAGAAGAAGAATGCATCAAGACCAATGCTGTTTATGATTCACAGACGCAACACTGGCATCTAAATGGAGACAGGAACCCAAGAAGAGCTCAGATCATGTCGTTCCACAGCCAAAGCCTGTTCCCAAAAGCCAGCCTGGAGTGTCCACCAACACCAGGCCCTCCACTGCCGTCAGAGCCCCGGTGAGATCCATTGATCCAAAGGTGATCTTTTTTACATACAACTCATTTAGTTGTTTTGTATTTTTATATTGTATGTTACCTCATTGTGTGACTTGCTGGATCTACACACTGTGGGTAAAGGATAGCCGTCTTTTTCAATTGACATTTAATGTCCCTCACTATGGGTGTAGCTCCCCTCCAGTTTCACATAGCCTTCTTGTAGTAACGGGCAACTTGCCATCAACATACCGTGAGAACTAGGTGAAATAAAGATAAAGCACACATGTTATAAAATGGCTCTGATGCAATACAGAGCACAGAGAGAATTCAGAGAATAATAATTATATCATAATTAAACCATGATCTCACAAATATGAAATATAGCTTCCGTATCAAGCTGTAAGCCGGTAAATTTACAGATAATTAGCTTGCTGGACATTCACCAAAAACGTAAGCTGTCATGTTGTTAAAGTGTGCACTATTTAGCATATGTTATCAGTGTAACATACAAGTAAATGCACATAATGCATTGGCTGCGGTAACTCAAGGGGAGTAAAGAAGACGAAACCTCAGGCTTTAAAATCCTCACATAGTCCAAAATCTCCATTAAAAAAAAAAAATACAGCTAGTAACTTCAAATGTTACAAGTGTTCTCTGGTGAACCTAACAGGTGCTCTTGCCCCTAGTGACAATGCTTGCTATAGAAAAAAAAAATCAGGTACAAATGTTACCAAGTGTTGTGTTCCCAATAATTTATTTGACCAAATATTCTTAAATGAAATGCATATTGTTTTTATGTTCATCTCAAATATCATTAATTAAACTTAATCTGTATAACTACGTCAGATGGCAGCTACAAAGTGAAACAATAAAAACCTCCGAGCTCTCAGCTTACACACAGTCTACATACATCCTTTACCCTTTGGGGTAATGACGGTGTTTACCTCCCCACATGCAGCTCTTCCACCAAAAAAAGTTCCAGTGCTGTTGACATAGTCCTGGGTATGTGAGGCCAGTTAAGTGTTTAATGCTTTTCGGGGTTTTTCTTTCCTTTCAAGGTGACACCGCGTGTGGGAAAACCTAAAAATGGCAAACCTGCAGTGGTGAAACAGCCACCTAAGAGGGATATGAAAAACTTCAAGAATGTGGACAGCAAACTGGCCAGCCTGATTCTAAACGAAATTGTCGACAGGTATTTCGATGTGATGCTATGGCAAATGTCATTGACATGCAAATGAAATGAAATACGCTGCAGTTAAAGTAGGTTGCTCTACTCCTTGTAGTGGAGCGTCTGTATCCTTCGATGATGTTGCTGGACAGGATCTGGCGAAGCAAGCACTTCAAGAGATTGTCATCCTACCTGCCTTAAGACCAGAGGTGATCACATTGTTTTTTTCTGCTTACTATATTAATAATTTCACTGTAATTTTTTCTCACATGCCATTTGTCATTTAGCTCTTTACTGGCCTGAGAGCTCCGGCACGTGGTTTGCTTTTATTTGGCCCACCTGGAAATGGGAAAACCATGCTGGTAAGTTATGGGTCCTTTCCAACACAATAAACAGATTAATTCAGATCAGACTTTGATTTATCATTTGCAAAAGCTGTTGACTGTCTTCGCACAGTGATATTGATTGAATAACCGCTTTTGTTTTCTGTTACAAGGCCAAAGCAGTCGCGGCTGAGTCAAAGGCCACATTCTTCAATATCAGCGCTGCCAGCTTGACCTCCAAATATGTAAGAAAACCCTTTTTAACTCTCAAGTAGTTTTCCATGCTACATAAATTTAATTTAGTGTCTGTGTTTCTTTAACCTTTCCTGTCACCTCCATCACAGGTGGGAGAAGGCGAGAAGCTTGTACGAGCACTTTTTTCAGTCGCTAGAGAATTACAGCCCTCTGTCATCTTTATCGGTTTGTATTACTCTATTTATGGAATAGATATGCACCAAATATTAATTTTTATTCTCAGGATTTCAGCTCATAATTAAAATTTGTTTTTGTTTTTTAAATTTTACACAGATGAAGTGGACAGCTTGCTTTGTGAAAGGCGGGAGGGAGAGCACGATGCATCTCGACGATTAAAAACCGAGTTCCTCATCGAGTTTGATGGGGTAAGAAAAGCCTCTGAAATCTGATTCTTGACCTCCCTTCACGTTGTTGAAGTCACTGTCATCTCAGAGCCTTGGTGTCATTTTCGCAACTGTGCCTCTTGGTTTTAGGTGCAGTCAGGAGGGGATGATAGGGTGCTTGTAATGGGAGCAACCAACAGGCCTCAGGAGCTCGATGAAGCAGTACTGAGGTATATGGATGAAGCAATTCTACATTTATAGTAATAATAATACAGTTACTATTGGGTTTGTTTGTACAAGGTCTCCGCAATTGTTCTCATGTTTATCTACAGGCGATTTGCAAAGAGGGTTTACGTGGCATTGCCAGATGAAAAGGTATGTACTGTGGTAATTATGTCACAAATCAAACACTGATGAGGGTGTTTTGTCACCTCGGAAATTATATCTTGTCAATTTTTTTTTTTAATATTATGAAACTCTCTTTCCTTCAGACGAGATCCACACTGCTGACAAATCTTCTGGGAAAGCATGGGAATCCACTGAGCATAAATGAGCTGTCCTATGTTGCAAAGTGAGTTTCATAATAACATGTCAAACACCTTTTATAAAGTCATTTTGTGTTACTTTTTATTAATTGCTGGATATGTAACTCGATAGAGTGACTGCAGGATATTCCGGCAGTGATCTGACTGCGTTAGCCAAAGATGCTGCACTTGGGCCTATTAGAGGTATCCCCCCTTTGTCACATTATTGTATTGATCACAAACTCATGCTTTGGACTTGATGATGGACTTGATCTGTTTTAATGTAAATTTTCTCTTCCACAGAGTTGGGACCAGACCAAGTTCGGTGTATGGCTGCTAATGAGGTGAGTTCATGTTGTTTAAGACCTTGGAATACTACAGATATTTCATTTCCACTGATTTACCATTACCTAATAGTATTCATCTGTAAAGTTAAGCTCTTGTGTGCATTCACAGATGCGTAACATCAAGACGAAAGACTTTGAGGATTCCCTGAAGCGCATCAAGCCCACTGTTAGTCCGACCACTCTTAAAATGTATACCAAATGGAACAAAGATTTTGGTGACACAACAGCTTTTTGAACTTTATAGTTCTTTGTCACCCGTAAAAACAAAAACTACAGAAAATAAAGTAACATTTGACTCCAATGTTTAACTCTATGTTTACAAAACATCATTAATATTAGTAAAAACCTATGACATTTGGAAGCATTATGGGAAAATTTCCTGTTTTATGGAAGAGCTTTGCTAAATAGAATGACATTCGGTAGAGCACTTACCAGCACAAAAGCCCAACAGTCCCTTTATGGAACCACATTTTAATCTGCTAGATCTGGATTTTTTTGGGATCCGCACCAAATAGCACACACACATAAAGCAGATTTTTTCTCATCACGATCCATGCATTATTCCCTTGGAAGTCTGTGAAAATGTGAAAGAGTAACTCCTGAAATCACAATGTTAAAGAAAGTTTAAAAAAATAATCTTGGACCTCGGCCTGAATGTTATGGTCTTTTCTTGGCACGTGTCCCATCCTCCCACCAGTAGTTTTTGTGAAATCCTGCTGACAATCAAACCAACCAACAGACAAACGGACAGGGGCAAAAACATAACCTCCTTGGTGGCGGTAATAAGATTCTAATGAGTTTCTTTACTATGTTATTAAAACACTGTCTTGCTACTTGAAATCAAATTAATTTATTCTCAAGAATGTCCTGCAAAATTACAAGTGATCTTTCTCTCGCCCCAAGAGGGCAGCAAGTTTCTGTAAATCACGACATTAAACCACCAGTTAAGATTATTTTACTCATCCATTTGTTAACGGATGTAAAGACATGTTGATAGTATTGATCACCAAGTGCTCTCTGTACTTGTACACATGGAAGAGTGATAATAATCGGTGCTTTTGTATAATAGGATTTTTTTTCCATTTGCGCTTATTGTTTTGAAGATATAAATTCTTATCTTGTATTTGAAATTAGGAGTGTATTATTGTGTTGCCCAACATAATTAATAATTCAGAGTTACGCAATTCATTGGGCAGCAGTGTAATGACCTCCCACTTTACCTCATGCACCAATAAATACATCCATCAACTTTGATGACAGATGTCCTTTCTTTCTGTGTCAAATTACTTCCTTTTGTATTATATTAAGCACAAAAAAGGTCAAAATTGCAGTTGTCTATTTAGTAGGTCAGCCCAAACTAATTTTTCATGTACAACTCTGAATACTAAACTCATGAAACAAAGGATTTCTGTCTATCCAATATCATTCGATGTGCTGAACTCTTAATGGCTTCCTTTATCGCTATTCTTAAAAATATTGGTAAGGGCTGTAAGATTTGTGGTTTCCTATAAAAGAAGAAAGAAAGGCTTGGTTATATTCTCTCTTGATGAAGACAAAAACATTTTTTTGAAGTAAAACATCACTTGGGAATACCTCAGGTTGATTAATCCTCTCTTCACTCTTGTAGGTAGATGGTGCTACAGTTCAGTTTTTGCATTCCGTCAGTATTTTCTTAGGCTTCCAAGTTGAAGATATTTTGCCTTCAACCACAGGAATGTGGAATGCAGCAAATTATTATTAATGAAGATAAAGACCATGCTCTGCTGTGTTGATTGTCAAGTTGAATGATGTGCTGGATTAAGTTTTGCAGGTTGGGGTTTGTCGTGATAGTTAGGTTATAGGGTTAGTAAGAGCCTCTGTGTTAGTTTGCATACAAGCAAGTAATGTGGGGAGAACTTCACAGTGCAGAGTGGTGAAGTTATTTTATACCAAACTGTGGTCAAGGCTGGATACTCTGCTTGAACAGGGGTCACCAGCTGTCAGTTCACAGACCATTCCAGATCCCACCGCTCTCCCAAAGGCCCGTCCTATGGTCAGCTCGTGGTGTTCCCTCTGGTTTGTGTGGTCCAGCAGCTGCCTCATCTGCTCTTGCAGATGTTTACAGGCTCTCCAGATGCAAACATTTTCAGCAATTAAGTTTTTTAAGCCCGTCCCTTGTTTGAAGTTATGAAGAAAAAAAACCCCAACTTAAACATGCAAAATACTCTCTCCCAAGAGCTGCAACCACACCTAGGACTACTCTCTTTCCCCCAGGGGAGGGATTTTGGCTGGAGTGTGTTTTTTAACTTGTCATGACTGAAGAGCTTCTTTCATGATGCCAGGCAGGAATGGAGAGTGTTAGGGGTTAAGGTTTAGTCATCACCTTTTTTTAATCTGTTTACTCTTTTAACTCATTTAACTTCAATGTCCGAGTATTAAATAAAACCTACATGTGGTGAAATTAGCTAATCACCTCATATCAGTCTCTTTTTTTTTTTAAATATAGGCTGTCATGACAGTAGAAATCCATGATCCTATGTGCATGGTGAGCTTTAAGTGTTGTAACTGACAGAAGACGGAGCATTCCTGAGGTGGATTAAACCTTGTAGATGATTGACAGCTGCCCTTCTTGGTTGCGTGGCAGAGTCCTTCACCTCGACAGTGGCTCATTGATGCTTTGACCACTACATCCACTCGAGGGAAAACAGAATAGGTGATCATTTGATACCTCCAGTGAAATAGCCCACCCTGTAGAGTAGAATAATAGTCAACACAGTGAGGACCTCTCACCGACTGAGCAAACAGTCTGTGAGTGTTTCTTCAAGTGGTCCCTTATGAAAACAGTATATGGATGAGAGGGTTTTGTCATACTGAGTGCTCGTGATTCACTGCAAGGCTGCTAGAACTGCAGGGATTATTCTTTGCGTTTGTGGAGGTATTAATTATAAGCCAGACACCATTTCTCGGTTGCTCTGCTTCACAGCAGTAGCCTACGTTAGATGCGAAGAGAGCGCACTGACTGTGTGACATTGTGGAGTGGCTCTGAGCAAAAGTATTTTTTAAGAAAAGCCTGATTGTAAATTGTCGAGCTGGTGGAAAGGGATTTCTTTCAAAATTTGGGATTTGGCCTTTTTATCACCCATGGTTTAAGGGTTGTGGGCTGTGGACTTGGAACAGTGGAGAGCCTTCAGGGCCGAGTTGTTTCCACTCTCTAGCACTGGCTGCTACTGTTCCACTGGCCTGCACACCCAATACATACGTTCGTTTACCATGGGAGTGTTATCTTTTTCTCTCATGAGAGGCAAGAAGCCAAGTCTAATCTTGTGTCATATTGCAACATCTGTCTTTTATGAGCAAATGTATTTTTCTTGCTCACTGTTTATTTATGGTGGGTGTGTGACAGTGGGGAAAAAATGGGGTGCTGGTATTTACATATTATCTACGTATGTGAACATGGGCGTATTTATGCTGGGTCAGCCCTTTGAGCAACAGGGAAAGCTGGAGTATCTCGATCATGGGAGATCTCCGCTCTGTTTTTTAAAGTACTCTAATCGCTGTCCTGCCAAGAGTTTGATAAATATGATGTTAGCAGCCAGGCAGAGTGGAATAAAGCCTTTAAACTGAGAAAATAAAAAAACACTTGCACGGCTCTGTCCAAAGTTAACAACGTGGCCTACCAGCACTTCAGAAGATCACTTATTAACATATTTTATAATATATCTAGGTGTAAGAAGGACACTTTGTGGTCTAGGGTCTTTATGCTGAGCTAAATTCATGGACTGTACAAAATAATGGGCTGTACTTTTTCATTTTTAACTCAAAAAATCAATCCAAAATTTAATCCCTGGTGCTTTAAACTAACGCTTCATAATATGAAATCCAAATAATGGTCAAAGATGAAATGTTTGACCAATGTTACAGCAAAAACAACTGTTAGGGTAAGTATGATGTCCACTTTGAGCTCAAGATGCAATCGAGTGAAGCTAAAATTAAAGTAAATGCTTCTCTCATCAGAAGCAGCAAGGAGATGTGTTTTTGCTGACTATTTGTATTCGTGGAAAGAGTTTACAGTAACTGGCTGTCTGACCGGCTGTCTGTTCAAATTTCACTCGGAGAGATAATTCTGTGGTAAGGTCAGTAATAGCTGGTCTTCCAGCCTCACCATCTAATTTGGGAAGCCAACAGCTTTTTTCACAAGGTGCAGAGTTGAAACAACAACAAAAAAGGTTGCAGCATGTGTGTAGATGATTGATAAGCAGAAGGCGAGGTTCTTTGAGATTTTTGGATAAGTATTTTTTGAAAAATTCTGAAAAGCAGCTTTATCTTATGTCTGCATGTCTCGAAGTGAGCCAAGTTAAACTCACGTAATTTTCCACTCCCACTGCAGCCTGCGGCCAAAAAGCTGTAAAAGACTAGGGTGGACAAAGGGGAGCGAACTCTGTTATGCCCAAACATGACCTGCAAAGCCATTAATCACAATAACCCTGCTTTGAGCTAATCATGAGGCCAAACCCTTGTCTTTGACCTCATAGAAATTGTGCAGATGTATTTGACTTGGCATCAGTCAATGAAACGTGTCAACACATCTCTGGATGGCCCTCTGGACAAAATGTCAGATAGAATTTGTGTAAAAGCTAAATAAGGTAACGAGCATCTATTTAATGGAGGAGAACAGGGGAGTCCTCCTTTGAGTTGGTGAATATCCTCCCCAGATGATGCTTTGGATACATATTGAATGTGGACATGTCGGGACGAGGGTTTGATGCAGGGAGTGGTGGGGAGAGGATGCTGAGGGGAACGCTGCACAGTCAGGGTGAGCCTGCAGGCTGGCCCACAGTGCATTCCTTCAGCTTGTGTGCAGCCAAAATGCTTGATGAAAAGTGAAAGTGCAGCGAAGACTGAGCATTTTTACAAGAATAATGCTCTGTCTTTCATTCTGCTTTCCCACTCCACTTATCCTCCCCTTTTTATCCCCTTGTTGGCCTTCCCTCAGGTCATTCATGTGATGACAGGAGCGGTGGTTCAGCTCTTCCTCTGACCCTGGTCAGGTTCACTGTGCAGACAACAGCCCATTCCCATCTCTCACTCTTGGGTTAGCGTGAACTCTGCCCCTAGAGTCCACAATTAAATCTTATTCTGAAAGACGTGATCTGATGATCACCTTATTATTTATTGTAGGTCGTGGTGATATGTTATAGAATCTTGAATACCCTTTACAAAATTTCAAGTACTCATGATGTCAGTAAGATTCATCCTTTGGTGACCATGAATGTCTGGAAACGGAACCTGCAAATGGGTGAACGCAGACTAGGACTATCAACTATCAGTTGTAGAATATTAATATCTTAAAATCAGGATCATAAAACACAAACACAGCTGCTCTTGTCCAACCACTCATTTGTATATGGTGGAATAAGTTTGTTGAAAGATTAAAGCCATTAAACGAAGACCTTTTGAATGTGATTTTCTTTGGCAGGTATTGAGAGTTGAGCACACAGTCAAAACACACATTCCTGCCTTGCTATAAGCAATAGTCCTGAAAGGACTGGAGCAGTTTGTAGAGTCACAGGTTTGCAGATCTGAACATGTTGGCATGCATTCTGTAAGCCTCCTTCAGCAATTTGAATAAAAATATACTGTACATAGAGCACTTTTGTGAAATGGGCCGTGTAATACTTCATCTAGCATTTGATCACTTATCAGAGCCCATTTTTGTAGAACATCGACATCTATCAAAGACGTCCTGGTGAAATGAGTCTAAGGAGACTTTTACTTCCACCAGCATGTTTCAAAGCAGACAGTCTTGGTCACACACCCACAAACAGGCCGAGAGCTCTTTCATCTCGCTGTGTCCCACAGCTTTACTTTTCTTTTCTTTACTCTGTGGTGCCTGTTTCATCTTTCTTGTCTCTTTGGTTTAACTTGGTGTGATGAAGAAGATTGCCTTATATCGTATTACCAGGAATGACTGTCATACTAGAAAATCTTATCACTGGATCAAACTGTGATTCATCCCGGGCCTTGAAACTGTACTTGTTGGACAAGGAGCGGACCTTGACCTCTGTCACATGACCTGTGAAACAGAGATACCCTCCTCGACAGCAAAGGACCATGAAGTGTCTGTTTGGGGAATTGGAAGGGGAGAGGGTTGTTTTGGAAATCTATCACAACCACTTACACAGTGATTTTTCTATATAGTTTGTCACGAAGAAACTTACGAATACCACAGATGTCACTGAGGAGAAATGTACGACGGATGAGTCACAGGAAAAGATGCCACGTGAGAGATTACCTCATGTTTAACAGGAAGAAAACGTCAGTTATGGTGAACGACTGCAGTGATTATAAGATGCTTTGGATGGTGATTTTGAGATATCATAGGGTAGCACAGTAACAATGGTTATAATGTTTAGTGTGAACACTTTCAACATCCTGTGCAAACCAGTCACACTGCACTCACAATTGTTTTTGGTTGCAGCAGCAACAGCAGCAGCACCACTGAAAAAAGCTTGAACAACAGGCAGAGTTTGATGAACTGCAGCTGGTGAACATAGTGAAGCATTTAGCAGGTAAAGAGACAGATATTTCACTCAGGAGTTGGTAGAGACAAAAAAAATGGGCTAAAAGAGAATACATTTTAATTTGGGAGTCAAGAAACACGACTCCAAAGGGATGGTGATGTTATACTCAGTAAGTGGCCAAAATTCATTCATCCCAGGCGTCTATTTGCACCCAAGCTCAAGCTGTTAGGAAGGAAGAGATCATATTAATAACGGGTGGGGCTATTGGAGTCGCTATGTATGGGACACATGCCACTGACCTCTAAGGATGAGTACATTTACTGTATCCTTTCTCAAATCCCCCCCCCCCCAAATTTGTGGCATCTCAGATTTATACGTGGCGTTTAATGTGTTTAAAAACAGACCGTAATGAGAAGTGGTCAGGTAGATTTTCATTGAGACAGGGAAGATCAGATCTGTGTGATCAATTGGCTCAGCTGTTCTATCAAACACACGCACTGTTATGTGGCTGGTATTTTTAAGTGGAAGCGCAGATCTCGGCAGGTGTTCTACAGCTGGGCGTTGAACGCTTGAGTGAGTCACTATTCGAACTGTCTGGTATGTTGTCCAGGTGGCAGGGAAAGTACTTTTAAGTGAGACCAGGCCTCAGAAGGCTGAACTCTTCACATGTTGAGTTGGAGAGAGTAGCTGAAGAGACTTAAAAGAACTAGTTTACCTACATCCTCTATGCACTCTGGGCATCCATCCATCTCTCTAAATCATTTGCATTTATTCCCTGTCTCTATGCACCTGACCAATGTATACTTCTGAACATGTATCGACATGAGCAAGTACATACTTTGCTAAAGAATGAAAAAAGAATCTGATAACAATGAGGAAAATGCACCCTTGTATATCAGCTTGCAAAGTGTGTATGCATGTTTTAACACATTTTAACACAAGTCTAATACTGTATGAAATCTAGTGTGATACGTATTGTATGATATTCCATGATTCCAATTCCAATGTGAACACTCAAGTTCTGCAAACTTGAATCCACTTGTTGTGCAATGGACCGTATTCAGTGTCTGTCTCTGGCACTGCAATGACCTATATTCTCCTCAGAGATCAGCAGAGCCTTGTGAAATCAATAAACAAAGGGCAAAATGTATTGGGTTTTCCATGATACAACAAATTGTCCTCGTGATTTTACATTTGCTTTGAAAACAAGCAAGTAAGGTAGTCAGAGCACTGTAAAAGAGGAGGTAATATACTTTTCTCTTTCTTGCAGAGTTAGATGGGAAGATTTTTAAATTGACACAATCATAAATCATTTATTTAATCTGTACAACAACCAAAGTGTCAAAACAAGGACTCTTAAGGGGGTTCACTTTCCTGCTTGGGAAACAGTACTTCATATCACGAGTGGGGTGATTGAGTTTGTCCAGTGCATTCACATTTCTATAATTATCTACAATCGCTAAACATTTACAGCTACTTCTGAAATTCAGTAACTGATAACTGAAGGCTTTGAAGGGGCCATGAAGGGGCCACAATCGCCCAGTGGGCAGCAGGTCAATTTGAAAGTCGTCTCCGTCCTTCTTAATTAGGCTCAAACAGGCAGGTGTCACGGGTCATCAGGGGTAGCTAGAGTGTCATTTTTAAGGATAACACGTTTTTACTGAGGGAGAGGATAATGATGCAGCCCACTAACCTCCTGTCATGCGCGGGTCACCTCACCGACCCTGATAGGGCATCTCAGGCAGCTGAGAACATCTGTGTGGTTAACGGGGTCATGCTTTTTTTTAAGGAGATTTGAAATGCTTTTCTGATGTCACCTTGATCCTGGCTGACAGTTTCAAGCTTGTTTACCCCTTTTCACCTATAGAATGAGACGCCCATGTGTTTCAACACAATCCGAGATGTCCAAAGATCTGCAGTGTGACAGGTTGTCTGTTTGTAAGGCACCTGCAGCTGTAGCTCCTCAGCGGAGCTACGTGTAGGTCACTTATCCCCAAATCGCCAGGGGCGAGTATCCAAGGTCCATTGTCAGAGCACAACCCTTTCAAGTGAATAAGTTAATATATTCATTCATAAAAAGTTTTTTAACTTTCTTTATTACTACTACGCTCATTTTAAATGGTTAGCCTCCATTGCATCCATGCTACTGTTGCCTAGCAGCAGTTTTCTCACAACTTAACCACTCGCATGTCAAGCATATACACGAGTTCTTATGTTGTAACCGTGAGCTCATAATTACTATATAAAGACAGCATTACATTACTGCATCCATATTTTGCAAAAATATCTCCTCATGTCAAGGCTGATGTGCCGACCCCTTCAGGAAAGGTGCGTATTCGACACCAAATGAGACCTACTTACATAAGTTACCTGCTTAAACAAACAGACTTTGGAGGAGAGTTTGCAAACTGGACCCAGTGCCCAAATAAATGTTTGCATGTGGTTCAGAGCCAAAGATCTTGAGCCACAAAACCAATCAACACAGGGCCTGTGTTCACTTGCTTTTAAATGCATACTGAACCAGTCATCTGCTTATCCAATGGGGCTTATTACGAGGTATTATTCCTAACGTATCACAGACAACAGTACACCACCTTTCTCCTGAATATAATAGTTGCAGATAAGACCAATGATATAAATTACTCTTTTCCTGTGAGCAATTCCATCGATTTCAACTGGATAGAAAAACTTGCTACTACTGTAACTGCTGTAACACCACGCACCTACTTTTTTAATAATAACATTTTAGGCAACAATCTCTGTGGCTGCATGCTTGGCTTTTGGAGGTATAGAAGTGCTTTGGTGCAGGCGGGAAGAGGAAAAACAGTCCAGTCTTTATGCCTGTGGTAAAGTCACTGCATGAACTGTGGGCTTCACTGGGGGATTTCAGAAACCATTTCACAAATATTAGAGCTGCACCATAAATCTGCGGAGAGGAGTTATCACGCTGCCCAGGTCCAGTTCAGGTCAAACATCAGGTTGGATATCCATCTTCTTTCTCATCCATCACTTCACAGGAATGCAGGCGTTTCCTGTAGAGTTCTTATGTGCAATAATGTATCATCAGCTCACACAGTAACATGAAAAGTTGTCATGTGGTGAATAATGGTGAATTCCTCGCTTCTGTGAACTGATATTATCCCTCAGAGACTCAAACCCTGTGAGACGGAGGTGTGAACATGTTGTAGGCAGGCTGAGGTAGTTTATAGGGTTTTGTTACTGGACCTATGCCATGTTCACCTGTAGGCCGACTGGATGTTCCTTGAAATTAGCGGTCCTCTCTCTGCAAATAAGCAAAAGGTTTATAACTATGTTGTTGCACTGTCCACCAGCCATTTTAGGAACAACATACAAAAGGCCAGATTCTAAGAAACCTCCTCGGCCAATATTAGATTTCCTGTTGAGTTTGTTGGCCAAGATTTAGTGTCTCTAAAAGGCTGTGAACTACAGGGAAGTATAGAAAAATTGCCTGTAGACATACTTTATAAAAAATCCTGCAGAGATTGACCCCCCAAAAATGACAGGCAAGCCATTTACCTCCCGCCTACGTGTAGCCTTCATACAAGTGGTCCCTGTGCCTCTCGCTTAGTGACAGGGAGAGAGAAAGTTTTCTTTAAGCAGATCCTGTATTGGTCTCTTGACCTGGTATATGTCCTCTCTGAAGAGAGGCTTTGTTGCCCTCAGACAGCTCGTAGCCTTTAACACACACCTCCATAATAGTATCTGTGTCTGTGAGTTTCCATTTGGAAAATTGTGAGCTTTTAACCTCACATCCCCGGCTTCGCTCAACACAGAGACAGAGAGGGCGAGAGAGAGTAATCATCATAAGCCTAATGATACAGTGGCCCACTGTGACCAAGCTTCATACACGCGCACACACACTTGCCAAAGCACACAGGCGAGAGTTAAGCTAATCCGGATGTCTTCCTGTAACGTGCTGACACCTGAGCATTGTACAGGGTGCATGCAGGACATGTCACTCCTTTGTGCTTCATTTTGCAAACCTCATGATGCATGCGTGCAAAAGGCTGCTCTCTCACCGAACCAGAGCATTAATGTCTGGATGACAAGAGACCTATTACTTGATCCTGCCTTTGCACACTTCCTTCATGTCTGACTTAAGCACCTGCTGAATGCAGGTTCTTCCTCGGCCTTCGACCACTTAGCTTAGCCAAAGTGTAATCTCAGTAGCAGCTGTTCTCAACAATGGCGGCACGACAAGCGCAGCGTGCTTGCTGCCAGACACTCTAATCTTTCCCTTCGAGTGAATGGCATGCCCAGATCATTCATGAAAATTACAGAACATTTAAAAATGATGTCATGACTTTGCATTTGAAACCAGTCAAACTGGTCATGCAGTGAGAACTAACACCGTAACATCTGGCACTATTGACCATGTGTGGTTTTGTTGTCCCGTGAAGTCTCTGCCTCCCACTACCATTATCACATTATCCACTTCAACCAGAAGACTCGTACCACAGAGGCATCAGAAAACCTCTGTCACCGTGGGCCGCGCACACAGGGCTCGCTGCAGAGCTGTAGCTGCGTTGTATGTCGTCTCTGGGTGAAGGTGTGGGTGAGCGATGACTGGGTTCAGTGTTTGCTGCTGGACGGGTGACAGTTGAGGTCAGAGGTTCACTTTTCCCTCAGCTTCGTCTCTCTCTCTCTCTGAACTGGCTTTCAGAGGCTGAAAGAAAAGGCTTGATGAGGAGGACTCGGAAGCATCAAGGCATCTGGCAGCAGGAGCAACCCTTCCCTCTACATCCTGAGGGCCAGTGGAGCTCCGCTGTGGCGGCCAGAGGAGGGAAACAAGGTGTTCACTGTGATCTAAACACAGAGTGAAGGGGGCAGTTCAGGTTGCTCCTTTGGTAGGTGTGTTGCCACAGAGAAGCTCACTGTGAAGAGGAGAAGGCTAATGGAGGGGAGATGTCGTGCATGTGTACAATTCACAGAGAACAAAAGCATTTTAATCAGTAAAATTGCACCAATATGTGCTGCCATCATTCCCATAACTTTTCATTGGCATAGTTTGTCTTGTTTCTTTCAGACTGTTACACTGTAAATCATATGGGACACTCCAAGAGCCATATGTTCTCACACTGACATCAGAGCACAGTGAACACATGTCAGTGCACACATTAGCTCACCCTCACTTAATTATACCCTGTATTATATTCCCTCTGGCCTCGGTGTTCTTTAAGATGAATGAGCTCTACATTTTATAAAAGTGCAGTCATGCTGTCAGGACTAATGTCATCACCTGCAGGACCTTTTCTAAATGGAAGTGATTAGCAAAACTAGAACGTGTCTCTGGAGAGGAGGTGTCGGTTCACAGTCGCTGGTGTTTTGAATGGCCAGGATGTAAAGTGTTGCCAGGCCATATAGAGTCCAGCTTATTTAGCAACACTATAACACACAACTTCCATAATTGGAAAATGTAAAGTGACAAGATGTTTCCCTGTGTAGGGCCTGTATTTGAACATACAGTATTGTGAGGTTTTGAATAGACGTTTTGGGAAATGGCTTTCTTGCAAAGAGTAAGACATCAAGATTGATGCGACTGTCATATCTTTGTAGTAGCCTACATGAATCTACTGCCATCTTAGCTCAGCCTAACTTGAAGATGACAGGAAACAGGGAGAAACAGGTAGTCTGGCTTCATCCGAACAGGAAACAAATAAAACCTTCCTACATCAGTTCACAAATACGTCATATATTTGTTCAGTAAAACTAAGATTGAATACGACTATTTCTTGACCGTAAGTTTAAGAAGTCTCAACAAATTCTGAAATTTTAATACCACAAAGGATTGTGCATTTAGGAATTAAGGATTTTGTTGCAAAGATTGATCTATGTTTTTCTCCACTTTAAGATCCTCAAATTGTTCAAATGGATTTAGTTCAAAGTTGGACTTGTGGTATAACTAATATTCTTATACTGTGATTAATGTCTTGGAGAAAAAGTGGCCCCCTATACCATCCACACAAATCTTTCTTGAAAAAGGTTTAACAATAAATATCAGCAATTTGTAATCTGATACATTGTTCAGCATCTGTGTAGATTTGGACTCTGCTGAGGGCCTCAAGGTGGCTTAACACAAGAGAATTCATAAGGCTTTGATTAATTCAGGATAAATGAAACCCCTCCAAAAGTGATGTCCACTGGCTAACGAGAAAATTCCCCGTTGGCTGAGATTTCCACCCAAAATCTGTATCTGCTTATTTCTTAAGAAATATATAGGATTAGCAATTGCAATCATTGGGCAGTGAGCGGTGACTGTGTCTAAGCCGATCTGACCGGTCATCCCCACTGGTGAAGCAACAGTGTCTTCCTGAGAGCTGAGGAGAGCAAAGCCACTGCAGAGGACAAAAAGGATTCATGCCTTGGCATCCAAACTCAGGCCATGGAAATAACATTGAAGAGTTTCCCTCTGAAGGTGGTGAATATCCCTTGGAGGAATAATAACCTTACTACTCTGCATACAGACCCCCCTCTGTCCGAACAAGGAGAGACTATCATTGGAGTCTACCTGTTAGTGTTGGGTAAGTCACTCATCATAGAGAATATAATGAAACTTGAAATGTAGGGTCGCGGTGTTGTTCTGTATACTCTCTGAATGATTTGCAGTAGAAATGTTACAGTACAACATGGGGATTTCAGATCAATGGCAGAATTCTCATTGAGAATGCCAATGTTAAACTGATTAGTCTGTGAATTAGCATAAACTGCATGTGAACAACTGACAAAAAAATGTCAGACTAATAACTAATACTTCCTCTTAGTTTCAATTTGTTGCTGACTTCTATGATTCTGTTACATTTAAATCCCTTGGGCCAAGCTCTAGCAAAAAAAAGAGACATGCATCGTTTAGGTATCAACCTGTTGTTCAGTTTGTGTTTGTGGCTCTGTTTCTCAGACGGCCCACCTCAACTTATGCAGTCAAGGGGATTTGTGTAATACAGAGACTGAGTTATAAAAAGTCAAGGGATCCTCATGGCTTCTTTTTCCCACTGTTACCTTGCTGGCAGAGAAAAATTACTTAACTCTTTATTCAGTCCACTGTTCCAATCACTGTTCTATTATTATTAAGTTTTGCCTTGTTGTTTAGCAGCTGATAGAACCATATAGGTCAGGAACCAGGAACAATACAACCTTAAAACATGCTACAAAAATGTACTCTACTATACTCCACCATACTCTACAACTTACTACATTGTACTGTGCGACACTCTCCTTGTCGTACTGGGGGTTAATACTACACCTACAAGCTGTTGACTTTACTTTGCTATTCTATCTACTCTGTTATACTCAAATCTTCTACTCCGTGTTGCTATACTATACTATACTGTAAAATATACATTGCTCTACTATACTATACAAAACTCCTCTCTCCACTCTACTACAGCATCCTATACTGTACAATACTATTGTATAATAGCATTGCTATAACAAAAATATGTGGTTCACTAAATATTCACAGAATGTTCTGTGTGTTTGTCTCCCTGCAGGATGGCTGTCCTGGTTTGGAAACAGTCTAGTGATGTTTGTACTGTACAGACAGCGGGCCTCACTTCAGCCAACAGATTTCCTCACCTTAAATCTTGCCATATCTGATGCTAGTATCTCAGTATTTGGCTACTCCAGAGGGATCTTAGAAATATTCAACATATTCAAGGATAATGGATATTTGATCACCTGGATCTGGACCTGCCAGGTAAAAGCAATACAAAGACATTCCCATCACAATACAGACCAACAAAACCTTTAAGTATCGCAGAATGACCGGAAACTGTACAACTGTCTACAGTGTGGAGCAGTTGTTGCGCTTCGTTTACAGCTAATATACTGTCCAGTTTGTTAAACACAGTCTCGATAGCGGATAAGCGGAGACTTCTCCACATCGGTGGGAGCCATCTTGGTTGTTAAATTTCCCACAAAATGTTACATTGTGGTGTCCCTGTAATGTCGGTTGAAAAAGGCATGAAAATGAAATGAGTTACTAAAAAATGTGTATATGCATCTGCTCTCTTTGGCCCATCCCAGTTACTGAAGTACATTAAAAGAATCTGAGGAGGTCTTACAATAAGATAAGTTTGTGAGTGTGTGTGTGTGTGTGTCTGTGTGAATATGTGCGAGGGATTATGCTGTTAGCCATGTGGGCTGAAGGTTAAATCTATAATAAGATTACTACTGTGGGGGCCTTTAAATGGGAGAAACTGGCAGCGTGGAACGTGTGAACAACCAAACAGGAAACAACTAAGAGCCGCAGGTTGGCTATTTGATGCATATTTCAATCACATGATATTACGTTGCTAAACTATGACAAGCAATGTTAAATTCAAAGTTGAGCTATTGTGTGTTATTTCCAAGGTCTACTGTTCATTTCTGTGTTTCACTCCTCCCGCAGCCTCAGCTTGAAATTAAATAGTTGTCATACTTAAGCTTGGAATCCATCCTGGGTATTTTTCTTGCTCAAGGCAAGCCATGGTGGAAACCATGATAGCCGCGCTGCAGTGAGTGAACCCTCTGAGGAATTATACGAAAACAAGCTGGTGTTACTAAAACACTTTCAGTCTGTGAAGGACGTGAAACCCCCCAAATCTGAGTTTGTCTTCTGTGCAGCCACTGGGATGATCTCATTTCTCAGACACCCCATCTCAGGCTTTCAGGTGAAGGAGAAATATTGAGACAGCCAATTTCATTTCACTTCAGTCTGAGAGTGGCTGGCTGAGAGAGTGAGTGTCAGAAGTAAACAAGGGAAAAGGGACAGCAATAGAGAAGGGAAGGAGCGGAAAGGGGAAGGAGACAGGCATGTGAGAGATGTTAGCAGATTAATGTGTGGAGCATGATGGGACATGAACAGTTGCGAGCTGGGCCAGATCCCGCTGTTTTGCAGCCTTTGGGACATGATATTATTGAATCTGAGAGAACCTTGTATGACCCTTTGATGTTGCCGAGATGAATTCAGAGAAACATTTATCAAACCAGTGTGCAGGGTGTATAAAATACTCTGATTTGAACTCACTGCTTACTGCATGCCAGAGGCAGAGGTGGAACTATTCTGCAAGATGAGCTGGGAGGATCAAATCACACCATTTCAAGAAGCCATTGTCTTTAGGCACCAGGTCCTAAATTCTTACGAAAACAGAAAATGTACAGTAGACTAATGCTGATTTAAAATCATTCAGGTCTAGACAAAGTCCAGTAATCTGCCAAATGTGAGCGTGAAAAACATGATGACTGACAGTAATAGGATTAGAACTAAGGAAGATCAAGAAAGTAATCAGCGAGAGACCTAAACTGATCCATGTCACCGGGGAAAAGCACCACAGGGAGCTGCGGTGTTGCAGTCAGAGCCAGACTGAAAAAACAGGGGGATAATTCCCGTTAAGAAGAGCTGTGATTAAGAAATTGTCTCCCTGAACAATTGGCCTAATGCTGCAAAGCTTCGTTCAACTTTTGCAAAATGTATTTTTCCATTTTCCCAGTGCTGATAGTGCAAATTGAAAAGCCTGCATCGCTCACCGAAAAGGGAAATACTTTAGGTCTGGAAAAAATTGGCCAAAAGGCAGGAAGAGCTCTCCAGCAGTAGTGTTTCTATCTGATAAGACCCAGAGACAAAACAAACAGACCCTGAGGCTCCAAGGACCCCCAAAAGACGGGTGAGGGTTAGATGATAGGGGTTAGGTTTTCAAAAGATGTGTCCTGATTCACCAACCCCTCTCTCTTTCTGCTTCTAGGTAGATGGCTTCTTCACGCTGCTGTTCGGCCTGGCAAGCATCAACACGTTGACCGTTATCAGTGTCACCAGATATATAAAGGGATGCCACCCAAATAAAGGTTTGATCTAACCTCCTTTGATTCAATTGAAAGTGCGTAAAAGAAAACCAATGTTTCTGCCTTGCTCACATTCCAGCAGTTCTTATCTGACAGAAAAGTGTGTTTTCCAGTGCCAATGAAACCTTATTACCCACTTCAGCTGTGGAAATAACAACCACTTGTCTCCAGCAGTTTCATTCTGCCGACATGTCATTAAGTTAATTTGAGGTGACATTTTCTATTTTCAGGTGCAACTGATGCTGAAGAATGTCTTAATTATATGGAAATTAGGTTAAGCAACAACCTCTTTTTGTCAGTGGGATACATTTTTTTTGTCGTGTTTGTGGTTGTTCATAAAGCACAAGCTATATAAACTTGTGTGTGGGTTATTTTTTCCCGTGGTACATGTGGGATATCATCAACTGTGTTGTGTGCCAGAACGCAGATGAAGCTACTGCACATGTCAACAGATATTGACCGAGATATCCAAATAATGCTGAGTGGTTTCGCGTCCAAATTAAGGAACTTAAAGCCAAAATAATGTGCTTGCAAACCTGTGCAGGAAACCCAGAGCAACAAAGGTATTGTAAGGTATTGGCAATCGTTCAATGGAAATGGTATATTGACATAAGATTTGCGAGTCGTACTTGGAAATAGAACGGACCAATTCGAAATACCCTGACTACAAAGTTATGTGTACTTTGTCAGCAGATTATTTTCAGCCACAAATGTTTGCAAAGGCTGTCAAAAATAACAAAAGAGCTCATTGTACAATAAATGTCACAATCTTGACATTTATAAAAAGTCAAGAATGCTTGATCTTTAAGTACCTCTCACTTTTTCTGTCCCATGTTTGCCAAAGGCATGACATTTAACCTCTTCAACTTTACACAATGACACAGCTGTTTCACAATTATGTGATGATGTACTGTATTCATGGTACTTGTGTGCTTTTTCTAGCTTACTGTATCAGCATTGACACCATTGCTGTTTCACTCATCTGCATTTGGACTGGAGCAATGTTTTGGTCTGTGGCTCCACTGCTGGGCTGGGGCAGCTACACAGGTCTGTTCTCACACACTAACCTAACAGAACACATGAAAATATACCTTTTTGAAAAAAGCCCTGACCTCTGTGTCTTATGTTCCTCAGATCGAGGTTATGGCACCTGTGAGGTGGACTGGTCCAAAGCCAATTACTCCACCATCCACAAGTCCTACATCATCTCCATCCTCATCTCTTGCTTTTTCATCCCTGTGATGATTATGCTTTTCTCCTACGTCTCTATTATCAACACAGTGAAAAGCACCAATGCCATGTCAGCGGATGGTTTACTCACCACCCGCCAAAGGAAGGTGGAGAGAGATGTCACAAGGGTAGGAGACTAGGAGAAAAAGTTAATTCCTGTGGTTTTATTGGAGGACTTTTAAAACTCTACTTAAAATTGGCCCCTCAGTAAAAAAACAAAAACACTGTCTCATGTAATTGCCACTCCTGACAATTGTTCCCTCATGTTCCTCTCTAGATTTCCATTGTAATCTGCACGGCTTTCATCATGGCCTGGTCGCCATATGCAGTGGTGTCTATGTGGTCCGCCTGGGGCTTCCATGTACCAAGCACAACCAGCATCATGACCCGTCTCTTTGCCAAGTCAGCCAGCTTCTACAACCCGCTCATCTACTTTGGCATGAGCTCCAAATTCCGAAAGGACATCGCCGTGCTGCTACCGTGCACACGAGAAGGCAGGGAGGTCGTCCATTTGCAAAACATCAAACCCAAGGCAGAGGCCATGCCCCCACTGGCAGCACTTCTTGTCCAGAAGCGGGAGGTGAACTACAAAGCCGGAGATTTGAACCAATACAATCCTGACAGCGACTCTGGGGTCAACAGCCCTCCTCAGACTCCTCCGTCTGACCCACAGGAGGTCTTCCCCATTAACTTGCCCTCACACATTGAAACATCAGAATACTGGTGTGACAGGCTCTGAAGACATGTGACTTAAACCACGACTTGAATTATTAGGGGAAATAGAGAGTATTTTTGTATATTTTGGTCTTGCCCATGTTAATAAACTGAATCGATTAACAATACTAATAAAGTTATGTTTCACACCTGCTGAAGAGAGTTTTCATTTCCAGCATTTACCCAAAAGAATTGCGATCGTTCAATCTAAATTAATAACGGCGGCATATAGCTTGGACGAGGGTGATACCTGAATCCAGCTGATGAAATGTAGCGTAAATAGTGTACCGGGACAAGAGATGCACAACAACATCTGGAAACACTGAAATATCCTCAACTCAGCTGAGGCATAATGGCACGGGATTCTGCCATTTCCCCTGTTGCTCCTGAGGGCACCCGTGCCACCACATCGCCCACATTTCCCACATTACCCCGGAGATGCCTGACTAGCACTCTTCAGTACCATCGCCTTATATTTATGTATCATTTTGCATCTCCATCCATTGGAGCATCATCATGTCCGTCAGCTGAAAGCAGGCCGGGGCAAAGGTTTTCATTAACGGTAGCTGGGTGGCAAAGCTGTGAAAACTCTTCCATCAGGCCATTAGGGCAACTTTTCTCTGTTAGCAATTAAGCTTTCAGACTAATGCCACTGTTCAAAGCACAATGAACAATTCTGAAATAGCCCCAGATCTTTTTCATTTCTAACAACATCAATGGGCAATTACCTCCTTGAAGGTTCCTGTTTTTCCCCCCTGTTACTGTAATCACACCATAATCAAACACACAATGAGCTCTTTTACAGCAACCCTTAAGACCTTTAAATCAAAATGGCAGGCAGCTTCAGCTTCAGCATAATCATCCATAGAGTTGATGATAGCAGCAGCTTGGGTGCCACTCTGCATAAACCAAAAGGCTCTCTCTGTTTTAGGTTGACATAGGGCTCTGTGTGTGTGTGTGTGTGTGTGTGTGTGTGTGTGTGTGTGTGTGTGAGACAAAAGCCACAAACCCCAACAACGTGACAGTGGATGTGACTTGCAGTGTCCTGAGTTTCCCAAACAGGTGTTGATTGGTTTATTTGGTGGAGGAGGAGTGCTTTGCTTTGGTGAGAGTTGACAGTTGTTTGATTTGTCAATCAGAGGATGAGGTGGAAAGAGTGAGATGCAGAACAGAAAACCCGAATTAAAAGCTCGCTTTTCCTCCCATGCAGATAAAGAGTCCTCCAGTGCCAATGTGAGGCGGATCCCCATCTTGGGCATGCTAGAACCACATGGAAATATGTGTTGACTCTTTCTCTTCAAAAAGGAAGAAAAAAAAAACCTGTCAAACACACAAAAAGATGCTTACACTGATATGCTGCAGGGTGCCAAGCCCCTGCCGCATCCTCTCCTGATGGCCCCGGGTAACCGATCTCCTCCTGCCTGCCCGGGTGAAGAGCATGGATGCCTGAAGTGGGACGGACAAAGAGGGGGAAACTCTGGCCCCGTCCCGTTCTCCACTTTCAATGAGCGCTCCGATCAAGCAGGAGTAAACGTCCAGGTGGAACAGTCCAGCGTCTCCACGCACGCCCGCCGGTCCGTACCGTTTTCAGGTGAAAAGTGGCGCAGGGACTTACCCTTTTTTTCTTTTCTTTGTAACGCCTGGTGGATTATTTTACATTCTCAGGTAAATTCACCTTCATTGCCTTGTGGAGACGACGGACAGCTCCACACACGTGAACAGGGGATCTGGAGTCGGCTGCTGCGTGTCGTGAATGAATTATTCAATCATTGGAACTGTGCGTAATTGCGCGTGGTTTCTATTGTACCAGCATATTTGAGTTTTAACAGTCCGGTCTGCGGCGACTTTTAATCAACACTGCAGGTTGTTTTTGCGTTTTTGATGTATATTTAGTGTCATTCCTTCGCAGTTCATGGCTCTGGCTCCTGTCAGCTGAGCTTGTGAGGTTTGACAGACTGCCCAAATATGGGAACAGTTGCTCATATTCAGTGTTTGTGCAACTCTGTTTATTTTCCTCATTTTTTTTTTCTTTTTAGTAAACACTTCCTCCCCCCTTAGGTGAGGTTCTCGACTGAATGGATGTGGCTGTATTACAGTCATTCATACCACAGGCTGCTTCTAATGGCTCATTTAAACGAAACATCTCTGGGGCATTTATGCAGCTTTTCCAGCAGGTTGCCTTTGCCTTTATTTTTGAAATGATCCGTTTTGCCAGTGTAATAAGCGGCGTGCCTTAGAGTTGAAATACCTCACGTTTTGTTTTAATTTCATGTACATGATGTTTGGCATTTCTCTGTGAGTTCTCTCTGACATTGCTGTATGGTTTAATTCAGGTGGTCTCTATACAGTATGTCCGACAGCAGACTGCAGGCTCTGGCTTGCACTGAAGCCGGTGCCAAGAATTAAAGTAATTCAGCCTGTTCTGTGCTCCATAAACAAACAGTGTCCCAGCAGCAGCAGCAGCAGCCCAAAAGGCTATAGAAGTGACCCTGTAGAGACATGTTGGCTTTCCTGTGTCTGATCTCTCCAGTGGTTCTTCTGTTGGCTTGATACAACACTTGGCACATCCAACGTGCTTACAGTACAGTTCTGACACCTGCGAATGCGGGGGTTTAACACTCCCTGGCACAGGGCGTGTGCAAATACTGTCTCCCTTTGCGCACGCCATCACTTAGAACCATGGTGAAAACAAAGTGCTCAGTTGGTTATGATTCTCAAATAAGCCCCATCCCCTTTGATGCGTTGCCTGATGGCATTTTCGCCGGCTATCCTGGACTGGAGGAATGTGCGTGCTGCTTATCCGGAGAGAGAGCTTGAAATACAGTCCCTGTGTTTTGCCTCAAGCTGCAGGGCCACTTGAGTTCACCATGAGTAATGTCAACAGAAAAATGTGAAATCGTCACTATTACGGTGTATTAGGAGCGCTTATGCACAACTGCTTACCTCCAAGACAATGGTGCACCAGTCCCAAGTGTGTGTGTGGTCTGCCTATCCTTCTAGAGCCCAACGTGTGCTGGTCTTTGAAACAGGTACAGATAGCTGCTGTACATCCTGTTTGAATTATAGCCACTGTGTAACCGTGACACTCCTGCCAGGTGTGATCCTCCATCCTGCATTATCAGATTTCTGGTGCTTATGCATCAGAAAAGTGGTAATTTGCCTGCAGGAGCTGAAAATTGTTCATTTTATCGCACCAGCAGACCGGTGGGCTTTATTTGTGCAACTCGGTCTTATGTCATCTTAGTATCCACACTGTAGTGAGAAAGTTACTAATTCCTGAAACTATGCGACCTGTCTGAGCGGCTGGGTTCTCCACAAAGTGAACGAAGCCCCGGCGCAGACCCTTTAATCTTTTGCAGTGGCTTTGAAATCACTTTGCTCATTTTCTTGTCAAGGTTAACTGTCAGCATGTTGATGGTTTGTCTGATTGGTGTCCCCACCCAGCTGAAATTAGATGCTTGAGATGCTCAGTGTGCTGAAAAATATGTAAACATAAAAATTCAGCAGAGACAAGCTGAGGACGTGCTATAGGCACAACCCTTATCCGTAAGTTTGGCGCAGGTGTACGCAAAACATACACAGTAAGTAACCCACCCTGTGGGATTGTGATTTATGGTGGTGGTGAGTCTGAAAGCTCTCACATCTTGTGACTTGTGACTTTCTCCAAAGCAATCTGAGCATGGGATGTGCCAAGTCATCTCAGATCGTTGCTTGTTTATTTTGGGTTTAGTGTGTGTGTGTGTGTGTGCGTGTGTGTGTGTGTCTGTCAGTATCTATTATCTACTGTACAGGAAACTCCCCACAGTGTTTGTCCATGGATATCCTTAGCCCAGTGTTTGATTTCTTGGAGAAGGATGCGTTTGGAAAGCAGGTCGGAGAACACAAATGAAGAGGTCTCACATTTTTGCAGTTTAAATTTTTCCGACAACGATGTCATGCCTCTCTTAAATGACTCTTCAGAGGAAACGGCGTCACTATAAACAAGGACTTCTTCTGGAATACATGCTGAAAGTAGCAGGGAACTTGGTGTTCACAGCTCAGATTTCCTCGCAGGTGAACGGCGGATCAGTTTTGTTGTTTGCTTTATCCAGTGAAGCGCACTGACTCACCTCTCCCATGCTGCAGGTCTGTCTCCTGCACTGTAGATGTACATATCTGTCCCGGCTTGTTCCCAACCTCAGATTTCTTCCCCCGCAAGGACAAATTGTAGTCCTGACTGTGCAACAGTGATCTACCTGCTTGTCAAAGCACTGCGCTGTGGAAAAATCATGTCAGTGCTCATGAATGTCAGATAAAAATGCCGAGCTGCATTAGGGAAAGTCCTATCACTGCCAACTGCAGCTATATTACTTTTCACCTGAACATGATATGCTATGTTTGCAGTGTTTACCATATTAATGAAACAACATGCACCTCAAGTTTCAAACAATGACTGTGAAACTACAATAGAGAAGTGGCTGATAGAGGTGACAGAAGTTACGTCATTATACTTTATGTTTACCAGTCTGGCCTGAGAGGATGTTATTGTTTAATATTGTTTAATATTTTAAGAAATAGTTTGAAATTTTAGGTAAAATGTCTTGCTTTCATACTGAGACTTAGATGAAAAGATGAATATATCTAATTTCTGAAGCTTTAGCATTAAAACAGGGGAAACAGCGCAGACTCGCTCGCTTGAGATTTTCTGTATTCTCACATAACTCACACGGACATTTTCTCTAAGGGGCTGGTAGGAAAAGTTATAATCATTGACAATGAAACTGCCATAAAGGTTATGACATATTCCCATTTCTTTTTTTTATGCCACCAGTGACAGCCATGGCTAGAGGCAGTATGTTTTGGGCCTGTAAATCCTTCTCTCCCACTCTCCTGAACGTGATATTTTAAGGAATGCCTCGAGGAAATTTCTTCAGATTTGGTATTTGGACACATTTTTGGGGCGACATAACTGCAGAATTCATACACCAATTATGACAACATTTTAACACAAATGTCAAATAGGATTAATTGAAAAGCGATGTCATTTTTTATAAAATGTCAAAAGTTAACTTAACTGTGACATCTTGAATGATCTGCCAAGATACCATAATGTGACCAAAAGTCCAGCAACTTGGCAGAAGCACAAAACCGTCTTTTTCAGCCATATCCTCTTCACACATCAGCAACTGAAAGCTGCCCTGTGCACATGAAGGTTAGGGGCTTTGCTCAAGGGCACCTCGGTAGTTGTATCGCAGTAGAGGTCTTCTGGTCACAAATAAGACAGGTGCATGTTTGCATTTTGTTTTCAGTAGCTCATCCTCACATGGTTAACATGCTGTAAATGTCAGTCAGGACTCGCATCACGCCTGACCCTGCTTCAGAGGTCACTGTTTGATCACATGTTCCCACTTGATCAGATTGAACCTGCTGGTGTGTGGGGGCAGTGACAGACATGACGCCACCCTCATGGGAGGCGCAGCATTCCTCTGCTAACAGGGAGGCCTCAGTCATCACCTCCCTAGGAAGGAGCTTTCGTCCCACCATCCTGGCGAACGACAGGGCCCGGGGTTAGCTCATCCTCCAGCCTGCATATTGAGACTCTGTCTGGCCGTGTGTCTTAAATCAGGCCGTGACGTTCTTTTTTTGTCAACATTGCTTTCGGTGCTGCAACAGATCTGCAGCGTCTGGAGTGACATCTCGGTGACCCGCTTGTGTTCTTGTTGACGCGGCCTTCGACTTCGTTTGAGATCTTTTCATGGGTGTAACTTTTGATTGGGAATGACAGACACACAGAGAAGTGTCTACTGTAAACAGACTGTATTTCAAACCGGGATCCGGCTTGATGTGGTTGCTGGTGTCAGAAAAAGACGCCATGCGACACAGTTCCCCTTACGCATTTAGTGATGTCTACGTGTGCTCTCTAATCGAGTCTGACTCCACGGATACTGTAGTAGTGGGAGGACTTGTACACACAGAGCCCAGATGTTCAATATTGAGTTTCTGGCAAATACTTTCCACGTTTTGTAACCCAACTGATCTGATTGATCCTAGAAGTAGGTGCGATAATTGGCTACTTTTACTACATGAGTCATTCAGCTCTTTGTGCAGGTCCTGGCCACAGTCCGCCTGCTGTTTATCCAAAAAATATCTGGAAAGTGTATCTCAGTGGCACAAGCTTACTCTGTCTTGTTTCCAGCTAACACACTCCGAAATGTTGACTAAAATTACTTTCAGCGAGTAAGGAAATTGGTTTCAGAAGATGACAATGAAATCCTGCTGCTTCTCCTCACTCTCTCTCTCTCTGACTTTCTCTCCCTCTCTCTCTAAGGTCGGGACATTGCACGAGAACATCTGGTTGACGTGCTGAACCAGTACACCACCCATCATGATCAGGGCATCACTCACTACCGTCTGCCTCGGTGAGCAACCCCTCTGTCTCTCTGCAGGACTGTGCTGGTTTTGAATATATCAATCTTGACTATCTCCAAATCAGTTTTCTGTGCGTTCACACCAGCAAACTGCAGCTTCCTCCCTCCAAGAAGGCTTGTGTGTGTACAGTAAACACGCTGATCATTATGTTACTTTGTCTGCTATTATGTGAAACTCCCTCTGCCTCACCCGCAGCGCTCCTGCTGTCCTGTGCTTGCTGGGCCAAGCCTAATGGATCAAAGAACAAGAAACCAAAGCAAGGTAGACATCATCAACAAGCCAGCCTGTAATCTCCATCACTCCCAGTGTCATTGTCTCCACTGCAGTCAACTCGCTTAAAAATAAAAGTCACTCCGTAATGCAAAAGCTTACAATATTTATTTATGGACGTGTATGATATATGATATGTTTAGATATGTTTTATGACTGTTGGCGGAAATCTGTCTTTCTGTTTGCACTGATTTGCAGGTAATTTAGGTTAAAACTGAGCTGAGGTTGGTTGAAAAGAAGAGTTTTTGCATATTACCATTGTTCTAGCAGCACTTAACTGATTGTGTTTTATTGTGAATCAGCTCACAATTATGTGCTGAAACCCCATTTGTTTTCAGTACTGATTCATCTGCTGATTATTTGGGAGATTAATTGATAAAATACCAGTTTTTAAAAATCTGATTGACTATTCAATTAACTATCATATTGGACAAAGAGAGAAAGCTTGGAAATACAATTTTCAGCATAGCTATAGATTTTTATTTGTCAGTCAACAGCTCTAACTGAAAAACTGTAAACTGTCCAAAATCCTGTCTTTAACCATGTTGCTCTACCTCCTCCCCCCGCCATAGTTGTTCCAGACATAGAGTGTGATGTCCGAGCGGGAAAGATCAACCTCCCAGAGTTCATAGTCAAATGTCCTGCACACTGCAAGGAGACAAAGCAGCAGGTCTACGGGACAGGGGTGTTCGCCTCCATCTCCAGCATCTGTAACGCAGCCATCCACAGGTAAACAGTGGAGTGATGAATGTGAAATTAAGCTTATGTGTGTGTGTGTGTGTGTGTGTGTGTGTCTAAATTAATTTCTCAGAGTTATAGACAATGCAAAAAAAATCTGTCCCCAGTGGCATCCTCACCAACACAGGGGGAAAGGTGATCGTGAGGAAGATGGCCGGGCAGAACACTTACAAAGGCAGCAACTCCAACGGGGTGCGATCTCTGTCGCTTCCAAAGTGGAGGGAGTCATTTATTGTCTCAGGTATTAATAATTGAGTAAATCAAAGTTGAACACGGCTCTTTCGGATTAGCCCTCTACCCAACAGACGGCTCTGTGTTTCAGTGGGGAAGCCTAAGAAAGGAGTCATCTACCCGTCTACCTTGGACTACGTCCCTTCCAGACCAACCTACGTGAAGACAAGTGAGAAGAGGGTTATTTTTACACTCTGACATGAATCTTTAATGTGAATATTACTGTTATTTCGCCATTGTGTGGGTTGACAGACGCCTGATGTTTCACAATGATGGGACTGTCTGATTAGGATTGATCTGGTGATTTTCAGCTCACGAGAGGTGGAGACATCGTGGCTCAACCTGAGAAAGATTTTGTTAAAAAGTGAAGGGGTCTTGGATGTCTAGAGAACATATAAGTGTTATTTAGATAGCATTTCATTCACTATAATTTAACATTTATTTAAGACTTAACGCTAACACTGAAATACAGTCGGTCAATTACTACCCAGACCTACTGTCGACATGTGAACACCACCGAACCAGTGAACTCTGTGATAAAAAAGTTAATGTATTGACGTCCTTCAGCATGGTGAACTTCGCTCAGGTTGAATGAGGAGGCGGAGCTCTGCAGTCAGGTGAAGAATGTCAAGAACGCGGTTAGTGTAGACGATCTTCCTCCCCATGCATCCATCTAGCACATGATTCATCTGTTGTCTCCTCACAGGTCAAAAGGAGGCCAAATCCCCAGCGGGCACCACGGCACTGCCTTTGACAACTGCACCTGAACCCACCACAACTACAACGCCTGAACCCACCACCACCACCACTACACCGGCTCCGACCACCACCACCGCAGCTCCACCACCCACTACCACCAAAGCTCGAGCTGCTGTGCACAAAGTCAGGGATGCAGGTGAGTGAAACAAACCCACACGTGGATCATGTATCGTTCCTTCGTACACAAACAAGCCAACTCTCTCCTCTAAATCAATGGATCTATGTATGAAATGTGGAGGATTGTGTGTTTACTTGGATGCTGTCTGTGATCCAGTAAAACCAATCCACACGGAAGATCCACCGCAGCCCCCGTGTGCCGCCGAGCTGAAGTTGAACTAACAGCATTAGCAGCTTTAAACTAGAATTTGTGTGACAAATGAGTGACGAAGACGAATGTTTGTGGCTGGTAATTACAAGTCCCAGCCGCAATTTCGACAAATCACAGCTGGTCTTTGAGTTAGCACCCTGCTGTTCGGTTGCTCTGCTTACCGCTTGATCGCCAGAGCTTTCACCACTTTTATTAGATGAAAACATTATCAGACGGTAATCGCCGTGGGTCATTTGCCCGTTAGAAACGCAGCCACAGTGGGTAGACAATGCTGCAGTATCTTAAGGTATGTGTGTAAATGAGATGGGCTGTGTGCCAGACAACCTTCCCAACCATTTCTGTCTCCTTCATTTTCTGTAACATTATCTCTCTCGTCTCCATATTGGCGCCCCATCTGTCTTTCTTCTATCCAGGCAGCAGTCACCCGTACCTTGCCTCTGTGGCAGCCGCAAGTTCAAGTAAGTGGAGCCAAGCAAACAGGGGTCAACATTGTGTCAGTTTTTTTTTTCCCCCCGGTGGTGCTGCAGTGTTGCTTAACATTATGGGGTGGACAGGAATATGTGTTAAGCATGGGGTGTTGGCTTCAGTTTTTTGGGAATAGTGTGCACATTCATTGTGTATCCTGTATTAAAACTTATTGTTGGTCCTGTTTATAAACCAAGTTTGTCAGTCCACTTGGTTTTAGCTAAAAACTTAAAATGACCTGACACGACGTGGGATATTTGGAATTTTGTATATTTTTTTTCTCGAAGTTTTGGTATTTAAAGATTTTTTTGTCTATATTTGCCCACATCGTGTTATTGGTATAGGGCAGTCACAAAACGGTCAAGGAAAGAGTCCCAGCCAAGGTATGTCAATACTCTCACTGATTCTGCAGCTCTCGGAAAGTCCTTTACACGAATTACACCGATCCAAGTTGAACTAAACAATGGTATTTTGTTCAAAGTATTCAGAGGTGGTGCCTATCCGAATAGATTTCCACTACGTGCCAGTGCAGGTAAACCAAGCTTTAATCTTGATGTTTCTTTTTTCATTCTACATCTTGATAGACATGGTTTTGTCTCAACATCTGCTCTATCCTCTTTTCCTTTCTTCCTCTTTTTCTTCTTTTGTACTGATACATAAATACTCTGCATGGCACCTCTGTTCTGTATCTGCACATCTGCTTTAAACACTGCTAACATAGGGTCAGGCGGAGAAGCCTTCTGGCCCTTTCTTTATCCTTTCCATGTTATTTCAAGTAAAACAGAAATACAGGATTTAACTATATTATCTGTATTAGCAAAGCAGTTACGATTGCGATTCAGTCTGGACCACAAAGGTGGACTAGCTGATCAGCGTTGCCATCCCTACAGCCACAGAATATTTTCTGTCTCAGAACTGTTAGTCCTCCTATTAAAGAATTATTATTTTGCCTGTGTGCTAAATAGATCTATCTATAGTTATAATTGTTAAAGAAGAAGCCTGTTAATCTTAATGTCATCACTGATCACATGTGCTGCCCAGATCCGATGTATTGTTTTGTTCTAAATATAATATTCGTCAATACTCAAGTGAGCCGTCTTGGTCATTTGCCATTAGTAAAAGAGCACATCATATCACAGTGGAATTTGGTACGGTCATCATACAGTAATAGATAGTACGTGAGTCTTTCAGCTGCCGCTGAATGTGAACTGTTGAATGTTATTCCATGTTGTCTCATGATGTCATTGTTTCATTGCTTCCCACATTTTGGACCCAGGTCTGCGCAGACCAGAGGCAGGGTCGGCCATCAGGAGACAGCTATCCTCTCCAGTCGGCCCAGGTCAGCCTCGTCACTAACACACACACACACACACACACACACACACACACACACACACACACACACAAAGTTACAAACAGGAAGACAAGGTGGGACTGACAGGGAATGTGGGTCAAGGGCAAAGGGGGGGGCGGGCAGATGTCTTTGTTGGAACAAGAATCCAGGAGAAGTAGACTGCTGTAAGTCTGACCCTCATGTCCACACCCATAAGCCCCTGTGATCCTCACCCTGGGGTCGCCACTAATCCACTGCATCAAGCATCTCAGCTAACATTCCTTTGACGATGGCCGCTGTCCTCTGTCATCGGGCACATCCTCTTATTAGTGTTTTCATTTTCCAAAGATGAAAAGCAGCAGATGAAGCCGAGTTGAGGCTTGTAAATATTCCCAGCATATATCCCTCTGTTTTCGATATCATGCTGCGGAGAAATTGCCTTCAGCCCAAACCAGCTGGGCTTGTGGATGGAGCCGCAGACCTGAATCTCTCTTTTGCCCCCCCCCCCCCCCCCCCCCCCCCTCCCTCCCTCCTTTTCCTCGCTATCCATATCTGCCTGTTTCTCATTGCTACAAACAGCTTTTAACAGGGTTCAGCCAGCCCAACCCGAGCGGACACCAACCCTGAGCCAGTCCAACCCCAGTAAGTATCTCCAGATCCTGAGCGAGAACCCTTCAGCTGCGCAAGCATCTCACTGACGCAGAGATGTGAACAGGTCTGGTCAAACAGAGTAATAGCTAGGACAATAAAACCCTGGTCCAAATGTAATATCAAGCTGCACTAATGTTTACCCTCTGTTGGACGCTATGTTTCAATGCATAGTCAGTCCTTTATAGATGACGGGCAGAAATACATTCAGGTACTCGGCTTTCACTGAACCCAACATGAAACAATGAGCAGTAAGTATGTCGATAGGCCTCAAAGATGAGTGATGATGTCGTATCATTGTCCGGAATTCATCTTGTGCCATATCTCCTCTGTGTCTGAAAAAAGAGCCCTCGACTTTCTCTTCTAGATAAGACCACGATGAGAAACACGCTCTGTCAGTACTCTAATAACATCTTATGACAGATTCCATCTGGTCTGGCCTCTTCCCTTCCCTTGTAAATGTTTGCAGAGAGGGAGAAATGAGATGAAAGCAGCAGCACCAAGTGTCCCTGTGTTGATCCCAGAGCGATGCGTGATCCAATCCACAGCGCTGCAGGATCTGGGCCCACTCTCTAGCCTGTCAAGAATAGAAAGCTCTCGCAATTCAAACCAGGCGAGGTTTGGCCGACTGAGGAATGTGCTTCTGTTTTTGCTTTTGTGGAATGTAAAACCATGGATCCCTAAAAATAAGACAGCACTATTTCCATTTTAATGATGTTTTGGTGGTATGATATGATTTGTGAAAACTAAAAACTGAAATCTGACTAGCCTGCTACTGTAAAGACACGTGTTTGATCGGTGCAGGGAACAGCTATTGAGATCTGCAGCTCGTGGATGTTAACGTGATACTTTATTGAACTACTTCGAGAAATTCTTTATCCTGGAGGTCAGAGGTCAAATGTCAGGATCAGCGACACAGCAGCGTCCCTGGAGCCGGCAGCTCTTCAGTGTCTTCCTCAGGGACACTCCAGCAGGGCGGAATGCTTGGAGATGTTAGAGTTCTGAACTCTGATTTACGAGTTGAAGGGTCTTCTCCCCAGTCACTTTGCCACCAGGCTGCCCCGAACAGATGTTCAATGTTATTGCACAGCCTTCTGGAAATGTTACGATCCAGTTCAGCCTCACAGTTTGTTTCGAGATGAGCCGACTAGACATCCACAAAGATTCATGAAATGTCTCTGTAAAATGTGTCAAGTTCCTAGTGTTGATGTTTGACGGGTCCCCGTGTTGGTGATAAAATGCTCATTTGGTTTAAACACATTTTGGAGGAACTGCATATTACCGGCACGCCTGTAGGCATATTGTAACCTGAGTTACAACCCGAGGGGAGGATCACATCCCCAGTCCCAGTCTGACCTTCTGGCCGCAGTGATCGCTGAAGTGACTATGATCGGGAGAGTTAGACTCGATCCTTCCAAAGCACCTGTTTCATCAGAAAAAGTAACACTGCTGTCTATAGCGCTGGTGCTTTTACCAGAATGAGATTAGACTAATCTCCACGGCCCACTATCTACACTGTCCCCGGTTTGACACCAACCTTAGAATAATACTTTCACGCTCCACTGGGTGACTGGCTGGGCTCTCCCAGCCCGTCCCGGTCAACAAAGTCCCTTTGCACTGGCTGTCCCCCCGATGGGAACCTAAGAGTCCAAGCTGTGTGTTTGTGTAAGATACACTGCAGAGAGGGGTCAACTGCAGTATGCTGTCATGGCTCAGTCAGTTTAGACGGAAGTGATTCACTGTTATGCACAGCCATGCAAGTGTCTGGTCGTTACGAGTAGGTAACGTTTGAGTCTACAGTGTGCGAAGAGGTCGTGATGCCAGAAGCAGCAGATGGAGAGCACAAAAATGAGAAACACATTTACATTTTCTCATCGACTTGGCCCCGTTTCTGTCTCTCTACCATGAAGGAAGAAAGCTTCACTGAAATAACCTTTAGCTGCTGTGTGACCGTCTCTGAGTGGCAGACTGTGTCTGAGTCAAGGCTGAACACCTTGTGCATAACCCACTAATAACGTGGCAGGTTTAGTGGAGGTCACGAGCATGATTCTCCTTGATGCTTGTCCTGAGCACAGCGTTCTAATCTTCCCCCTGCACAGCTTTTCCCAGAAGGGATTGGGCCGCCCCCTCCTTTCCTCGTCCCGATTGGTTCCCTGGAGCTCGGCGACCAGCAGGTATCAAAGAATTGGTCATCATTCTTTAGCAACATAACATTTATTTATCAATTAACACAGCAAATCTGACATGGTTGCAATCCTTCTGATAGATGGTTTTCTTTTTTAAAAGCTTTCAATGTTTGACTGAAGCTTTCAATTCATGAATCCATTGCCAACAATGTGGCCTTTTGAAATCAGAAACGTTGTAGAAGTCTCACCGAAGGCATAGAAACAATTTGGGAATAGTTTGTTTTTCCGTTGGTTGACAACAAAAGTGAACCTTAAAACCCTGAATGAAACCCTTGTAGTTGCTGATGCCTGCACCTTCTCTGCTGTACATTCAGATATTAGTAACTCAGGTCCAGACTCAGGATACACATGGAGCGAGACTGACACACCTGAGATTAGCGGTAAGTCAACCCCCCTGCAGGAGTGCACGTGACAGTTTGGTGTGTGCTGCCCCCATTCACGGTGGGAGGTTACGACACTCTGCATCCATTCAAGTTGCATGTGCATGTCCGTGTGAATGACACACACTGTATGTGCTGGACGGGCTCAGTGTGGAAGTACGTGCAGTGTCTCTCGGGACCTTATGTTTACATGCCACCTGCCTGCCATATGAGAAAATTCTGGTCAAGTGTGGAAGAAAAGACTGGGTGGCATGCAAGAGTGAGAGATGATTCTGCATAAATCCGTTGTTTTCACTGGTATGGGATTGGTTCGGGAGAACGTGGGACCAATCACAACCATGGAAATGTGTGCTTTTCTCTCTGAAGGTCATTGTAGGAACACTAACAGGTTTCAAAACATCCTCCTCTAGCTCGGGATCACAGGCCTGATATCTCAGAGTTTGAGCGCTGGTATTATAACTTTGGACCGTACCGTAAGTGTTTTTTCTATTCTCTTTACTGGGCACTAACAAGTCCTGGGTTTCATGTGTATGGACTTTGTTAAAAAATGTTAAATGTTTTCCTTCAGTGGCGCAACACTTCCCAGACATGACCACTGTTTATTCCTCTTCCTGTTTCATTTGTGTTCAAATGAAGTAGGTTGTGTCACTGTCATTTTGACTTGATTTGAAATGTCCCTTTATTCATACTTTACATTGCCGCATGCAATCCTGCCATATGGAAAAATATGCCCTTACACAGTTTATCCATACAATACATGACACATAAGTGACGTGGCCTAAAATTGAAATAATTTTAAAATATGGTAAATATGCTTATTGGATTAAATTAAAGGACGGACACCTCTTCTCTGAGACTGTCTGTCTAATATGAAGTTACAGTTAGCAGCCAATTAGCTTAGCTTAGCACAAAGACTGGAAACAGGGGGAAACAGCTAGCCTGGCCATGTCTGAAGGTTACAAAATCTGTATATTTATATTTATTGTTTTTATTATTATAAGGTTATTTGCACAATTTCTACACACTTCAGCAGAGCAGCAGTAGCTTTAGCTCACTCCTCCAACTGTGTCTAAACACTATGCCTTGGGGCATCGTCCTGATTGTAGGTCATCCTCGAGGCCGCGATTAGAGCCCATACATCACTGCAGCTACAGGTGTGAAATGGGTGAAGTGTAAAAATGTGTTTTTGGTCGGTGCTGCAAGTGTCAAACGCGTGTGAGATGCGATTATTATTATTGTAGACAGAGTAGGGGTGCTGGAATGTGGATTTTCTGAAAGCCACGGTACAGCAGCTCTTTCCTCCTGCTTTTGAGTCTTTATGCTAAACTAGGATAATCACCTCCTGGTTCTAGCTCCTGACTTGAGATACACAGATATGAGAATGGTGTCAATCCGCTCATCCAACTCTCAACAGTAAGAAAGCAAACAAGTGCATTTCCCAAAGCTATTCATCAACGTGTCTTCACACAGAAAATACAAACCTCTACAATATCCACAGACAAGAAGACACCAACAACGGGCATGGGAAAAGCTCTCACGTACAGATTACAGGCCATGGTGCCATGTGTTGGATGACTCAGCCGAGCCACCAAATCCAAGTAGAAGGGACACGGTTTTAGAAACCGAGTGGCGGCTTAGCCATTTCCAGCGGCACCACAAAAAGTACTGCCACACATCCAAAAGATGAAACCTGGAGTCAGTGGTCAGCGGGTTGTAATCCCAGGGTGCGTTTACATTTGTTTCACATGTGTCTGTGATCACTGTCTAATAATGTCTTTAATTTTAGCGCCACGATCCACCGACTCAGATGTCAACCGTAAGATGCCAGTGGATGCAACCCGCACTCGAGGTGAGCAGTGGTTCCCATGGCTACAATCATCTGTTTGTATCCAGGAAGGCTTCTTTAAAGCAAACCGTTTTTTTTTCTTCTCTTCAGTAAATTGTTAGATATTCCTACTGGCCACTGCCTTAGCTTTCTGATTCTGCAAAAAAAGGGGCAATATTTTCAGTTTACGACAAAAGAAATCAGCCGTTAAAACCATAGTGAGCGCTTTGTAGCAGAAATCTGCTAATGCTGAGCTTGTATGATTTTATCTATGCAGTGGAGCCAGTGGATGCCTGGAAACCAGAAGCAAACATTTATGAATCAGGTAAGATGGCTTGTGCTGCAACACGCTGCTTCTCTGGCTCCCATGAGACTCCCTTTGCCAGTAACTCCTCGTTTCTGACTGTAAGTGCAGACCAAACCAAGGGCATCCAAAGAAAAGAATCTGGGTTTCTGCTCAGCCTGTAATTGAAGGGATTTGGAGTCAAAGTCAAATGGCATGGTTGCTTGAGGATAGAATCAGTTCCTGTTTGGCATCATTTTTGCCACAACAATTACTGTATTTGGTTAATGTTCGGGTTCCTTGCAAAGTGTGCAGCTGCAAATGTGCTGCGTTCAATGGAAATGTTACCATACAAACTCTCATGTTGTGTCTGCCAAATGTGACCTTTTCTTCCTGGTTTGTTGTAAGAGAGTAGTTAATTTGGAAGCTGGCCTTAGATTGTGAAAAGGTAATTGAATTTTATTTGCAAAGCTGTTGGTGAGTTGGCATTTTGCTATTATTTTAAGAATCTAACCCAATGGCAATGATTATTAAAAGACACAAAAAGTCCAGTGAAATTTATGAAATTGAGTAGATTTTTTAAAAGATTTATGCGTTTCAAAATTTTCAGGTTTTGGCACGAGGGAGCAAGAACCTGCACCTAGAGCACCTGAGCCTGTGTCACAGGGAGACCCAAGTATGTTCAACATGCCTCTTTGAAGCACTATGTATAGAATTTATATTTGATTATTGCAAATTTTAAACAATTAATAATTGCCTAAGAGCTTGACAAAGTCAAGTGTGTATATATATATATATATATATATCCTTGAGGTGCTGAATGTATTTTATCCCTCATAAAACATTTGCAAAGACTGTTTTGAAATGCATTAAATGTTATTGTTTACATGAATTTTCCATAAGCCGGGCATGACGCCATTGCCAGAACTGCGCAACATATCACCCATGCTTGTGCACAACTTAAAAAACCCCAACTGAAACTCTGGTGGTGTGTCCTGTTCCTGCAGATTGTAAGGTGGACCTGGCTTTTCTGATGGATGGCAGCTGGAGCATTGGGAAGCGGCGTTTTAAGATCCAGAAGGACTTCCTGGCTGAGGTGGCTCAGACCATCAACGTGGGTGAAAATGGACCCATGATGGGCATCATCCAATACGGGTAACCTCGCACTTCCCTGTCGTGTTGTCACGTACCATTTTCAGATGAGGAAAACATGATGTGATTACCTCGTGCTCTGTCTGAAGGGACGACCCTGTGACGGAGATCAGTCTGAAGTCTTACTTCAACTCCAGGGAGCTGAGGACAGCCGTAGATAAGATTGTGCAGAAGGGAGGCCTTTCAAATGTGGGTGAGTGACCCGCTGGCGGGTGGCGGCTACACTAAAATGCCTACAAACACAAGTGTGAAAGGGAAAGGGGTGCAATTATTGAATGGTTTACTACCCAAGCACATTTTCACATGCAAGGATAGAATTAAGTCTAAATTTGCTGTGAGATGCTGCTTGCTAAATTACAGTCCTGCTCCTGTAAGTCGTGTTTTTCCTCTGCTTTGACCAAAAAGCTTTTGGCTTTACCAGCCCATGGGGGTCAGCTTTCCGAGGGCGAGTGCTGTTTTTCTGTTTTTGGTTAGTGCGTCAGCATGCCACATGTGTCTTTATGTCTCGCTAAATTTTGCATACCGATACAAATGTGTTTTTTTGTTCTTGAAGTATTCTCTAACCAACAGTGAGTTAGCCTGTAACAGAGCCTCTCCTGTTCTCCCATTGTTTAAACCACCAGCAAGACTATGACAAAGTGTTAAGGAGCTAAAAACTGACTTTTAGGATATCACAATTTTTGTGATAGTGTAAAGCAATGCGCTCACTCTAGAGATGTGTGTATTTTTCTGTACTAAATACACAGGCTACCATGTAAAGTTTTTTATGGCATGCAGTATTTTTTTTTATAGAAGGATGCCTCTGTAGATATTGGTCAGGACAGCTCCCCCAAAATCTATTTGGATGAACATAATAAGCACTTTTAAAAGTTTTTGCTCAAGTGTCGTCTTTGCTCCATTTGATTTTCTGCAGTCCACTTGTATTTTCATTCATATGTGTAGTAACGTCTTTGTGGATGACAGATTGATTTTACTCCTTCATCTTGAACCACTGCCTCTTTCATGCAGTTTAACAGTCTCTCTGCTGCCCCCTGGTGTTCTGACAGGAAAGGCCCTCTCCTACGTCAACAAGCTGTACTTCAGTGACGCCAATGGAAACCGAGGAGGAGCCTCTAACGTGGCGGTGGTGCTGGTGGACGGCTGGCCCACAGACAAGGTGGAGGAGGCGTCTCGACTCGCCCGGGAGTCGGGCATCAACATATTCTTTGTCACCATCGAGGGCGCTGATGAAAATGAGAAACAAAACCTGGTTGAGGCCAACTTTGTTGACAAGGTGGAGTATTGTCACCGAGGTGTGTGAGTGCTTCGTTCAAGCACACCAGTTTGAAACGCAGTGTGTCCTCCATCCCACAGGCTGTGTGTCGGACAAACGGCTTCTACTCCCTGCCGGTGACCAGCTGGTTTGCCCTGAGGAAGGCAGTGCAGCCCCTGGTCAAGAGAGTGTGTGACACAGACCGCCTGATGTGCAGCAAAACCTGCCTCAACGCCAACGACATCGCCTTTGTCATCGACGGCTCCAGCAGTGTGGGAACTGGCAACTTCCGCACAGTGCTGCAGTTCGTGGCCAACGTGACACGGGAGTTTGAGATCTCTGACACGGACACGCGGGTCGGAGCTGTGCAGTACACCTACGAGCAGAGGCTGGAGTTTGCCTTCGGCCAGTACAACAACAAGGCCGAGTTGCTGAACGCCATCAAACGCGTCAACTATTGGAGCGGCGGCACCAGCACCGGTGCTGCCATCACCTATGCCGCAGAGCAGCTCTTCAGCAAATCCAAACCCAACAAACGCAAGATCATGATCGTCATTACAGACGGTCGCTCCTACGATGACGTCAGGGCACCTGCTCTGGCTGTCCATCGCCAAGGTCAGAGGTTAACCACATAACAAGGAGTTATTATGTCCTTGCATCTACAAAACAAATTCAACCCTCAATGGACAAAGTAAAAAAAGTCAGTTTTTAGCTCCTTAACACTTTGTTTGGAGAAGTAAGGCTTTGACCCAGAATCAACAGTATATATTTATACAGAGAGTGAATCAAGTGTGGTGTGTGTCAGTCCACAGTGGGGTGTTACGCAGTGTTTGATGTGGCACAGATATGTGAGGCCCGTGTGTGTAACCTGCTGTCCTTCCCTGTGATCCAGGTGTGATCGCCTACTCCATCGGCATTGCCTGGGCGGCCCAGGACGAGCTGGAGTACATCGCCACTGACCCCGACAAGGAGCACTCCTTCTTCGTGGACGAGTTTGACAACCTCTACAAATTTGTACCCAAGATCATCAACAACATCTGCCAGGAGTTTAATTCGCAGCCCAGAAACTGAGGACGGACGGACGGACGGACGGACGGACAGACGGACAGACGGACGGACGGACGGACGGGTGGAGGGGAGGTGTGGAGAGGGACATCCTGATCGTGGGCTGTCCTGACGGAACGCTGATTGTAAATTTACTCACTCTGTTGCCCAGATGGTGGTGCTTGATTGGCTGCAGCTCCCCCCGTATTTGAACAGGGAGGGGTTTTGAGTTTAGGAGAGCACTGGGGGTTTTGGGCGAAACAAATCTAAAAGTGAATTAACATTTGGTCCCAAATATACAGATGGTGCTAATAGTAAAGGGTTTGCACACAAAGTAACCTACTGACATGCCACGTGGTGCCAGTTGTTCTCTGTCTGCGCCTTTACAGAGAACAGTGTTCCTAAGCATTTAAAATGACGCTACCACTCTGTAATAAGTCACCTTTTTATAATTGGTTTGTAAGTTGTAAGTAAGTTCATTTTCAATTTCAGTAAATCATTTTCTAATGCTTTGAAGGTCAATTATCAAGTCATTCATTTATGTTGCGCTTATCCCTACTTAGCATGAAACCCCTTTTTTTTTAGTTTAGCATGCAAATATTTAATGGATTGTGCGACTTCTGACCTTCTGTAGAAGAGCTGCAGAACATCTGGACCAAAGTTCACCCGTCAACAACTTGTCAGTGTTTACAGACTGCAGCAGATGTGGTTGACTGAATTTGTAACCAGGAGCTGGAAAGGCCAGAGATTTTTTCCATTAACTGGAAACTCAAAATGTCAATAAATAATTTATTTTCAATGATTAGGGTCCTTATGAACAACTTAAAGAACCATGAATAAAAGGTGCCTTACTAAGAGCTGGCACCAGAGTGACAAACAAACAGAAAGCTGCCTTATTGGGACATGGTGCTTGCAGAGAAATGTTGATTCAAAGCATGTCTAGCACTTCCTCTTTTGGCTTAACATACTTCATAAACATAATAATATGGTGCTTTTTTATATACAATTCTCTTTGAAGAGGATATACTTTCTTAGAAACAGTGCATATTGATCTTCCTAATAGGAGAGATTTGTTAGTAGGGACATTGTTTAAGTTCCTCTGTGCGACAATGGTGCTGACATATTAGTGGTAGGTGAAAACGAGGCTCTTGTGCAACCAACAAGTGAACGTGACGCGGTACAGTAAGTCAGCAACGCGGAACAAGGAAGTGGCGGTGGAAGTGAGGAAAGAGGAAAGAGGAGCTTGTGCAGAGTGATGGCAGATGTTCACTTTGCTTCTCCGGAGTGAAAGCATTTCATCCTGTCACTCTTGTTTTCTTATTGTGTGGTTGCTTCTAACACTGCAGGCATTTGTTATGTTTAAAAAAATATTTATGATTTTATTTCCTGTTTGTACATATGCATATTAAAAGCCCTTTCGCTTATAATGTTCAGATAAGTGATCAATGTTTTTTTGTTGTTGCAATTTTTAATAAAATAAAGAAAATTAAGAGAAATTAAATTGGCCCTCTTCTCCTGAATCTTTTGTTGACCCAATTGCAGCCGTTCTCGGATTCACAACTCAATTGAATCTGACAGACATGACACATATTTGACTGAATGTATACAATTTCTGAAGATAACCTTGTTTGTGCTCATTTGCAAATAATACATAAATCTGCCAAGTTTTCTTGATTTTGTCTCTCAGACCTTGAAAACCCCCTGATCTTCACTGACAATCACATTTTGTTTTCTGCAAGTTAGTTTTGCCAAATGACCCACATCAGAGCACAGGTAACATTTTACAGCAGGTTTTATTTTGAACATACTTTCATATACAAACCAGTGACTGAGAAAATGGCTCATTTGAAGCTGTACTCTACTTGTACAACATCTTGATTGATTTTTCTTTGTTTTTCGATCGTTTTCTCCTCTCACAGTTTACAATGAGCTGGAACTTGTAGGACATTTATCCTCCCTCGGTGTCGGATGATTAACTCACTGTGTCAAATAGTCCTACAGTACTGCACTAATTTCCTGCTAAACACTGGACTACTGTAAATATCTGAACATGATACATCACACTGTAGTCAAGCATGTCCACACAATTGGGGAAAACTACATACAGTACAAGCCATTCAGTTCAAACAAGAGCAAACTGGCCAAAATTAATTAGTTATTCCTAAAATGGACATCTAGAACCACGTTTGAATTGTAATTATATAACCAAGATGGTTTACTTTGGACACATATGTTTGTAATCTTACTTCTGAAGTGTACAATTACTTGAATCTAACAAACAGGCATTATAGTTAATGGTCTGTATCTATCAGCTTTGCCTTGAAATGCACAAAATTGATTCCCCAACCACACTTATCAAAAAGGAGCACTCAAACTCACGCTGCACAGTAAATTTTAAGACTGAATATATATTTTGTTTATTATAAGCATTTGTAATTTTACATCCCATGTTAAAATCGACAACATTGTGACAACCAGCTCCATTCCTGCGCTGTGCCCCTCCCCCCAAGCTTGTTAAAAGAAAAATTTCAAGACCTTTTTAAAGCAAAGGCACATTTGTCAATACGTGTTTTAAAAAGGAAAACAAAGGAAAACAAAGGCAGGCCAGCAAGCATTCAGTCTGGGAAGCAGAGAAGACGAAGTGAGAGGCTTCCACGACAGCTCCAGGAAGCCTTCAGTACCCCACGTTTCTGGAATAACACAACACAAAACCTGACTTGGAGGAAACGGTGCAGATCTTTGTTTGTCTCAGGGGGAAGGTCGATGGCCCGAGGGATTTAGGGTGAGCGTGAAGTCACAGGGGCAGAAGACTGGCTTGAAACCTCATTTATTCACGCTGCTCTCTTTTAACACTTGTCCTGAGCCTCCTTGCTACAGAGGTTACGTTTTCGTCTGTCTGAGGGGGGAGGGGGGGGCGCTATAACCGGTCACACCCAGGCCTGCCTGGATGGTAGATTTGGGGCTAGAGAGCAGTACTCCTCCTGACTGGCCTCCCCACCGACCCTTTCTATGGAGAGTCATTGCCCATTTGAGGCTAGTGGCTACATAGTCTGCCAGTCTGACAGGAAACCAGTGGGCTGTGTGAGGTGGGTCTGGACCCATACCTGAAGGTCCTTCCCCTGCTGTGTCTGTATTGGTCCCTGATCATGGGAGGCTGAGTCAGAGAGCTGGGCTGCAGAGAGACCTGCCACTCCGCATCATACGAACACCTTGGCGAGAGCGTCTGCGCCGGCGCTGGCAATGTAGCATTTAGACGGATGGAATGCCACATCGTGGATCGATTCCTCAAACTTCTTCCTGTGAGCCGTGAACTCCTGGATGCAGGTTTTACTATCCAGGTTCCACAGACGGATAGAGCAGTCATGACCTGCGGAGGAAGGGAGTAGTTACAAGTCGCATAAGGGAACAGCAAGTTATTGTGATATCGACAGGAAGAGCAAGAAGCAGCTGTGAGCACGAACCAATTTGTCCTAAACCTTGGAAACAAGCCGAGACTAAGAGAGTGGATTTAAAATCTGTATAGGAGATTAAACTACGGATATCTATCAATGAGCAAATCTAAGAAGAGAAAACAGTTATATCAGAAATGGGACAAGAGGCCACTGGTTAAGAGTCACTTACTGCCTGACATGAGGTAAAGGCCATTAGGATCTACAGCTAAACTGGTGACTGCATCCAGGTGAGCCACCATGGAGTGAATTAGCTTCCCGCTGTTGTTGTCAAAGAACTTGATGTGTCTGTCCTCCTGCGCCGTGATGGTGATGGGAAGTGTCGGGTGGCTGAGGACCTTGTTGATCTGACAGGGAGTGCCTGGTTAGGAACAGACCAACACGTTAGGCTTCACACAGCGGGACAGTAGACTTGGTACAGGTACAGTCCACTGGAAGGTGGTTTGCTTCCTGCAAAACTTTACTATCCTACAATAACACCCAGTGTTACTCAAAAGTGAGTTTACTGACTCTACTGCAAGTCTTCTACCTCAATGCATTTTATTAGCCTGGAAATCAAAAGAGATTTTCACTGATCAAGTGTAAATTGCTGCTTCCGGCTAGTTTTTTTTAGTTCAAGCTGCCCTTCTGCTGGCCTCTTAAATTTCATGCCATTCAAACACTAAAAGCTAATTCTGGCCTCCTCTATCACCAAAACCATTTGGTTCAACCCAGTTTAGCCACTGTTTGTGGTCTGCCGCTCAAAACCTACCTGGCTCCAAATTGGACTCCAGATTGAGGACCAGCTGGCTGGTCTCCATGTTGAAGAGGCCAATTTGCCCATTGGTGAAGGATGTGACCAGGTGGGCTGGTTCGCTGCACACCAGATCTACAGAGGAGGGAACGCCCAGTTCTGCAGAGAGAAAAACAACAGAAATTTGATGTTCCACATTCCTTAAAAACAAAAGTGAAAAAACTCGATACACAAATCAAGTCTGTACTTTTGTTCTCATTGAATACTGCAAGGGAGGGAGAGGTGGTATTGGCGTCCCACAGCCTCACGGTCCCGTCTGCAGAGCATGAGAGGAGGCGCTGGTGTGCACTGCTGTATACCAAACCCCAGACTGAGTCAGTGTGTCCATTCAGCGCTCCACGCAGCACTGATGGGTCTGTCACAGAAAAAACAAGACAACCCAAGTCAGCTGACACGGTTTGATTTGACAATCCTCAGATCTGAACAAAAAAAACACAAGACTAAAATGTCACCGTAGGAGTCGTAGGGGTCGATGTTGGGGTTGGGAGTGTTCCAGCACTGAATAGTTCCGTCAACCCCTCCGCTGAAACACTGCTCCCCTGTACTGCTCATCACCACGCTCAGTACTGCCCCCCTGTGGTTTGAACGAAGATGAAATGATCAAAACCTCTGGTCTATTAAATCAACAGTAAAAGTCCAAAAATATGTTTTTTATTCCTGTGCGGTGTATTTACCTGTGGGCCCTGAAAGTGTAGATCGGTTCCACATCTAAAGACGTACTCCTGTGGGCAAAGACAGCATTCATTAATGAAACATACAAAAAATAGGTAAGATTTGAGACAACAGGCATTAAATTATATGAAGCTATAAAAGGATGGACAATTTGCTGTTGGGCCAATGATCCATTAGTTGCAGTGTTATTGTTATTTTCACATTAAACTTTAAAATGACCACAGTATCTAAAAATAAACCCTGTGTGGGCTGCAGAGTTACGACGTGAGCGAGTCTCGTCGGGAAAAGTCTTGTCAGTTATTTGTCACGTGGGAACAGTTTCCTGTAGCTGAATCGTGTCAAAGCCAGCAATAAAACGAGCTATGATACTTATGGGACCGTAATCAAACAAAAACAACACAGTTTTTCTTTCGGATGATGCTGCTGCTGCTGCTCACTCTGCTGCTTCAGGGAGACAAGTACGCTGCTGAACCACACACACACACACACACGCACACAAAACACTGTCTGAGTGTTAAGTGTCTCTAACAAAGCAAATGAGCGAGGATTGGAACGCTAATCGAGTCGTAGAGGAATAACGTCTTTCATTGTGAGTGAAGGCATTCTTACTTTTTGGCGGGAGCCGTCTTTTGCAAGTTCCACATTTTGAGCGTGTGGTCCTCTGAAGCTGTGACCAGGACGGGCTCCGTGGGGTGGAAGACCAGAGCGCGAATCCCATCGAAATGGCTCCGCAGAGTAAATTTGGGGTTCCACGTTTTTCTCATGGCATCCTTATTATTACCGATCTGGAGAGAGGGCATCTTGTCAAAATTCAACGTCCAACTGAACAGCTTCATTGCATGTAATCAGTAGCCCTGAACTGAGCAACAGTTGATCAGCTTTGCAGAATTTTCAGTTAAAATCTGATATAAATATATTAACACCATCAAGTGTTTATTTGCACAAGTAGCAAAAAAAGGGAAAAAAATTGTGAAAATTAGATTAGATGAAAAAAACAGACATATTTGTGTTTACAAAGTCCAAATCCCCAAAAGTTATTTCTTTATTTTTGGGATCCATAACCACTTTTTCCATAAAAGCCTGCCATCACCTTGAATTTAACCCTGCTTAAAAGATTTTCATTGCCATGTGACATTGACCTTACTGTAATAAAAATGATATAAGAGAAAAAAATAAGAGATATCTTCGTGTTACACTTTTAAGCAGCTTCCTGAGACGCAGCACATAAAAATAGCTGCAAATGTTCTCAGAGTATGATGTGACTGTGGTAAATTTGGAGCAGATTAGAGGAGGAGGGTTGTTTCTCATTAGGCTCCAATGATAACATGTCAATAAAAATGTTGTTTCTGCCAGAGAAATGGTCCCTTGGCTTTTAAAATCCATTCCGCCTTTTACTACTCACATCGTATGCCAGACCATCGGCCTCATTGGCCACAGTGAGTCCAGCCAGCTCCCCCAGGCCCAGCTCGCTCTCCATGGCCTCGTCTGTGCCCATAATGAACGACTTCCCTGAGGTGGGTGGGAAGGTCAGTGCCTCCACTGGGGGAAGAACAAACAAACAAATAAATAAAAACGCGACCACTTTTGACATAGTTAACAAGGGCTGAAGGGGATTTGAGCCAAATCTGCAGGTATTTTGCTCGAGCACCTTCGTCCGTTCGATTCCCCTCGTGCTCGTTGAAGCGGACCGCGTTGGGCCGGGATTGGGGTGTGGATGGAGGCTGCATGTGGGACAAGTCCTCTCCATCTCTCAGGTTCGCCAGCATGTCCTGCAGTTTGGACCGGTTTGGCCCTATTCAACAACCAGGTCAACAGTGTTACCAAACAGACATATAGTGACAGAGAGCGCAGTGGAGGAGAGAGAAAAACAAACTCAAAATTGTGAGAACAAGCTGAAAAAGAGAACACAGAATGAATATTGAAAGAAAGCAGCACTGAAAAGGAGGAAAGTAAATTAATAAATTATAGTATGTAAAAGAAGAGAAAATGAAGGGAAGTCAGCAGCAGAGTCCCTGGCAGATGAGTCGAAGAGGTAGAAAAGGTGTTGAGGCACATTTATCTCTCCGTGCGTGTCGTGTGGAGGGAGTCATTTAAGATCTGGAGCTGGATTTTGTGAGAGCCAAGGCAGAATCATTTACTCAAACCATTCATGGATGTATATATATTGTGTTAATTGGATTAGAACCTTAATTCTGCTGCAAAGAAAAAGGCGCCAAAAATTCTAACTGATCTCCTCCACACACCCATCAAAGTGATAAAGCACCAATCCAGCACAAAGAACAAAACAAATAGATAGAAACCAGAGGAGGAAGCAAAGTTTAAAAAGAGGAAAGTGAGATTAACTGAGATGTTGATATCATAACTCAAGGAACAGCAGCGATACAGAGCTTAGGCATTAACATAAAATCTACGAGCTCAGCCACTGATTGAGTCTGAAGTGGGTTCTTATTCTGACAGCAGCAGTCAAAAAGCTTCTCATTCATATCAATATACATCTGCAGCAACGTACTTATTACTGTAGTATCAACATGGCTGACAAATGAGGATGGTGATAATTACGTTATTATTAAGACTGGAGAAGATATGGATATAGGAAACAGATGACAGTGGAGTCCAGATTGGACACAGGTAGGACACATCATCACGACTAGTGTTCACATGAATCTTTTGATATCTATCGGTGTGGACGAGATGAAGGGAATATAAATGAAAACATTTAAGCGGGACAGAAAAACATGCATCAAGCATCACAGCAGGGCAGGACAATGACGATGACGGGTTTCATCTGTGCAGTCGAAAACAGGAAACACTGAGTATGAAATGACAGACAGGAGGACAGAGGCGGAATGTGAGCAGAGAAAAACAGCAAAGATGTTTTCTTTTTGATTTTAGGGCCTTCAGGCTGAAAGTCAAGGCTCTACAGAGAGAGGAGGAAGAGGGAGGGAGGGAGGCAGCAATGGCTGACAGGACTTACTCTTCACCCCCTTTTTCCCCTTGCGCTCCTTTCTGTACTGCTCCTTGAGTTTGGTTATCAGGCCCGGGTCCACGTCCCAGGCCTCAGAAATGGGACCTTGCTCGTCTTTCTCTACACAGGGGGAACAAAACCAGACCGAGAGGCTGTTGAGCAACGGCCCTGGTCGAGGCTCGAGTGGCCGGGCAGGGTGGAGACCTCTCTCAGATGCCTACTCTCCCGGAGGTTTCTCAAGCCTCCAGGAGAGATTCAGCTTTAGGACCTGAGATGTGCATCTTCTCTTCTAGCGACCATTATTACCACCTCAGTGATATTTGACTAATTTATGATTGAAGCGGCATTCACAGCCATCTCGTTTCAATATTTTAATGAAGAAGTATTATTGGACTAAGTACTATTTGAAGTACTACTGGAAGAAGTGAGAGTGGAGGGACGTTAATATTGAGCTGGGGAATCTTTCATTTGAAAGTTTGGCTTCTGAGTCATGAAAAACGTACTTTCTATATACTGTAAAATCCTCAACATGAAATCTTTTGCGACCATCAAATTGTTGTATGCACATGACTCCATCTCTCCAACCCATGTTCAAATACAAAGACACACCTCAGCGTGACATTAAACCCATTTCTTTTCTGGCTTTAGTCAAAGAGACTCAGAGGGAATCGGGTTGATTTGACGACACACAGGAGTGGAGGAGACATTGTGGTCACAGGCTGGCTATGGGAACACAGTGGAAGAGATCACAAACTATGGGTTAAACAGAGAAACTCCAAACACCATGATTTATGACCACAGCATGATATATGAATGACGGGTACGCCATGAACAGTAACCACACAATGAAAATTCAGAGAAACAGGAAAATTAACGAATTACAGCACAAAATATTCAGCAATCTCTCCAGTGTCTCTGAAACTTAGTCTACTTGTGAAAAAACAAACTATTTGAGATTGTAGGCGCTATGACTGTATCTGCACTGAGTAGAGGGTACATTTCATTAAATTCCATTTCTGCACTTCAAACTCTGTTCTTGACCGATACCCGACTCACCCCAGTCCGTTCCGTCCCCGGTGCCTCTGGACTCCGGCGAGGTGTCCATTTCATCAGGGCTGGACAGGAAGTCAAAGCCCTTCAGTGCCTCCTCTGTGTCAGGGTCCTCTGTGGTGTCCATACTCGCTGGCGTTGACGATGATGACGATGAGGATGGTGGCTTCTTCCTCAAGATCTGGAGGAAAAAACATTGAGGGCTGTCACACATTGTGCAGGGACAAACTGTACTGAACTTTGTGTGCAATGCAAAAGGTGAGAGCAGTCTGTTTTACTCACAGTCCTGGATTCCACGTGAGTTCTGTCCTTCCCCTCGCTATCCTCGTCGTCATCTTCATCACTGAACTCAGCAGCTGCATTCTCGATGAACTTAAAGGCCTCGAGCACAGCACTCGTGTCTGCGAGCTCAGCTTTCCTGTTGAGGAACAACAATGCATGGAGTGACACATAGTTGCAATGACCAACTAATATTGCAAAGCTTATATCTATCTGTATCTGTACGGATTCCACCCATCACTCTTAAATGCAACATGTATGTAGCTAAGGTTGAACATGTGTGTGTGTTGCCTTTCACACTGTAATGTTTTTGGATGGTGAAATCTGTGGTCACAAATGGTCTTTGATCTGTTACACATGTCCAACAACAGCTGATTTAGCGCTTCAGCAACCAAAGACAGGCTGCGACAAAAGTGTCACGGCAAAAGTAGATAGGACCCGATCAGAATACCACATAATATCACAGATATCATTTGAGAGGCAGCTTGATGCTGCTGAGGAATAAACACATTTACCTCAAACTCTCACACGACTGAATATACAGTGGGGTCCAAAAAAGTCTGTGAAAACTTTCCCATTCGTTGAAATTTGTCAAAGCTTGTTTATCGTTTTGTTACAAACACACGATGGCAGCACACATGGATGACAAGACCAGAGGCCTGTACTTTGAATCAAGATTTGCGGTTATCGAGGCAACTTACAGACTGTAACAGATTATAACCACAACATTTTGCACAGTCTATATTAGGGAAGACGTAGGAGTGTGCACTCACCCTCTGGTGGCCATGCCCTTTGCGTCCGTCCCATTTACCAAAGGCTCCGTACTGCTTCGTTCGCCGGTCCTCCCACCTCCGTCCCCAGCTAGTCCTAGCAGCGCTCGGACCCGCTGGGACTTGACATCTAAGATGGTGTCTGTGTAGCCCACTTCCTGCAGGTACCTGGAACATGGCAAATGAACTCAAAACTGGTTGCATTTGGTTTAATACAAAATTTGAAGTGTGATTTGTGTGGTGTCGTGTGGCGAAGAAGTGCAGAACAAAGCAGACGCATTGTGTGGGGAATTGATTTATCCTGCAATGAACAAATCAACAATTATTGCATTACATTTATTTTCTAAATTTCAGTAGAATCAAAGATGGGGAAGAGTCAATAACTTGTTACTGTGAATTGTGTCATTTCCTCAGGCAGTGGTCTAGTTGACAGTATCAGCTCTGCTGAGGCAAGATGTGCTACTCATCAAATATTGCACCTACCATGTAGGGATGCAGAAGACGCTCTAGCACTCTACTGAGACTGACTGAAAGGGAGGGGTGTCTTAGCACATTATTGATCTGTCCCTTGCCACAGAGTTGAGAATAAATTGGCCGCCTCCTTGGCCGGCATGTTGGGGCAGATGACGTGTGAGGCTGCCTTATGCTGTCTGGGAAAAAGGCTTGAGCCCGATTTATTTACACAGACTGACTGGAGAGTAGGATGATGATTACCACACTCTCCTGAGCCTGCTGCTGAGTACAGCAGAGGAAACATAACAAAAAACAGCAGCAGGTAATGACGGCTGTTGTCCATGTGAGGGAGGTATTTCCTACAGTTTTTAGGCTATAGCGCTGCTTGAGCTCAAAAACCTGTTAGTCTGACACAAATAACAGTAATGCCATTTATACAGAGATCCCACTATATTGCTGTTATCATTATCTTGCCTATTTGTTTACACTGCAACAAACAACCTGGCACATTGCTGCCACAGTGTGTTTTTTAAAGATAGCATGCTGGAGTTCAGGAATTAGGTGCGTGACGTGTAACACAACATCGTCTTTGTCTATCCCGATGCTCGGCTCTCCCTTTTACACAGACATCGACGTGGCTCATTTACAACTTCTACTTCCGGCATGAAGGCAGAACAACAATACCCCCCCCATTCCATGCTTTGTACCTTTTATACAGAAAAGAAGAGGAGTACTGCAGACAAGGGCCCTGTCTCAACATCCTTGTATTTCTGTGTAATTCGTTTTAGTGTGGTGGTTTTGTTTTCTGGATTTGAAGGCTGCCACAGAAGGATAAAAACATGTCCGCTTACTGTCTGAGGAGCTGACGGCCTTGTTTCCAGGAAAGCTGATTGTTGAGTGACCCAGAAGTCTCATTCTCGTTGGCCTCATCTGGAGAAGAAGAGGACACAAATCAGGGCTCCACAAACAGCACAGGATCTGACATTATTTCCACTCTGTAAACACGACCAGAACATTCCTGCACTACAGCATCCTGGCAACTCCGCACATCCAGCGCTTAGTCGCTATCAGTGAGTCAACAGTGGATTAGAGTTAAATAAAGGAGGATACGGCTTCTCTTTAAATTGTGCCAGTGAAATAAACATTTTCTTTTCAACAGCTGTGTCCACAAGTACAGTCAGTATATTCACTCCAACCCAGTCACCTTTCATTGTGGTTCATGGTTGGATTTGGAGCAAAGTTACAACTTGTCAACGTGTGCAACTTTAATAACAAGCACCAAAACAATTATTTACATCCAATAGGTTAATATTGTCCGAAAAAAACGTTGTACACCATTACGAGCAGTAGAGAGAGGAAAAAGAGCAAATTTGAAACTCGGATTTTTAATGATGCATTCAGACACCTTCAAAACGGCTGGATTCTTGGTCCCATGACATCCTAGAAAGAGCAACGACGTGCATCTGTGCCTGCAGCATCTCGAACAAGAAGCACTCTTTATGTCTGTTTTGTCAGAGCCGTAGACGAAACAATGATGGGATTCAAAGCTCCCTTTGATATTCAACAACCTCAGCACCCCGCTCGCGAGTCAGCTGGGAAATTTGCACGGGGCAGCGAGATGTGTTAATAAGATTTAGATGGGGTGGGAGAAAGTGTGTGCAGGGGTTGATTTGGCAGGGCAGAGAGGCAAGGGTGCACCAAAAAGTGGGTCATGCCAATTTCAGAAGGCTGCGGAGCGGGCAGGTGCGCCACCATACGAGCAACACCTCCCACTCCTCATCTTCCACTCTTCCATCCCCTCCATCTAACACCTCTTCCCCTCACCTCCCCTCATTCATCAACACTTCAAGGGCTTGGGTGCTTTGAACAGCCCTCATGAATAGAGATGAGGAAAGAGGAGAGGAAATATTGCAGTCTGACTTAATGATGGCAGAGGACTTGAACATGAGCGGCCAATTAAACGTCAACATAACAAGAAACAGGTACAGTAGTGCGCTGATACAGGATACTGGGGTAAAACAAGGTAAAGCAATGGAAAAGGGTTCAACTAAAAAGTTGAGTCGATAAAGTATTTTAAGTTTTCTTTAAGTGGACTATGATCTTTTGTTCCCCACTTCCCTTTAGTGGTATTTATCCCTGCAAAAAAGATTTGGTTTTATTCTTAAGATTTTGATGATGCAATCTAACCACAATGTCGGTTGGTTTCTGTCCTAGAGCTGTTCAATCACATCAAAAGATCTTCACTGGCAGGTGGAGTTGTCATTGAAGATCGCAGATGTTCAATTTGAGATATTTCTAAGGTCTGAAGGAACTCTATATCCACGTTGGCTTGAAAGGACTTTGTGGTGATGCTAAGTTTTTTTGACAGGGAGCTTACAGAGTGGGATTTCCTTTGTAGTGCTCACACAGCCATAAAACTACACACCCAATTGTCTACAGAACCAACCCGCAGTATGAAAACTAAAGCCCAATGATGTCCATAAAATGGGAAAACCCCAAAGATATTACTACCACAAATGGATTAAGAAAAGCAGCTTATTCTCACAAAGGAGAGGCTGCAACTTTCATTTGGTTTGGCATTGTAGGTGGAAATGTTTTACAGAATTCTTTTTTCTGTTGATTGACTAATTGTTTCAGCTCAAACTACGCTAAAATGTTAAATAATTTTTTTTCCAGAAACAATGTCCCTGTTACATTGGACCAGCAGCTTTCTTTGGAACTATTTTTTTTACAAAAGAAATAGTCCCTTTAAAACGCTCTGTGGATTATAGAGAATAAAACACAAACAGTTCAGTGGAATTTTCTTAAATTCAATTCACTTCCACTGTATTTGGGTAGAGACGGGAATATCCAAGGCAAATATACTAAAAGCTGGACAAATAAAACCCCCACTAAACGCATGGCTCCATGGACAGACACCACTACAGACGAGAGAAAAAATGTTTTTGCAAATTTGACTGAACCATTCCTTTATTGTTGCTGTCAGACACCAAAGTGAAAGCATGATTGTGCCATACTAGTCTTTCTCACATTTACTGTCAGGAATACACACTATCTATATTAAATACATATACTATTTATACTATACTTCAAAGTATTTGTTGTTCATTAACCAGTAAATACGCTTAATATTTGTACAGTACAGCCCTAACAACAATGGTTCCGTCTTAGTATTCATGAAAGGACGCAGTGAAGAAATCCATCGAACCATACAAGATTCAACATGAATGCAGCCTTCACATGTGCAACAGTCCTGTCTCTTGAGGTATGTGAACTCAACAGTGATTTGGTATGAAGAGGTGGAGACTTACCAGAGTCGTAGCTCGGAGGCTTCATGTCACCTTGATTTAACTCTGTCCCATATTTTAACTTGTGGTACTTTGCTCTTGAAAGAAAGAAAAACAAAAGACAGAGTCAGACAAATAAGCAAACAGGGCCGATGGAAAAGGTTTGACAGATTCACTTGTATGTAGAGTTGTAGAGTCCCATAGTTGGAATTAATATTGCCACACTAAAAAGTAATATTTTTAATTAGCTGTATTGTCATTATCATAGAAAACAGAGCATGAATCGTTCTGATTTCTAGTTGATACATTCATTCATTCACATTCATTCAAAAAGGAAATTCACATGCATTAAGTCCAAACAACATATAGGAAATATTAATGTGTGAATTTGCTCTGTTTCAGCCTTTGCAATACCCCTCACTCCCACCCCAATGAAACAGAGGAAGCAACCCCCATCAAAATCCAATTTGTTTTAAATAAGGTACATCCTACATTCAGAAAGCCATTTCTGATATTGCTTTCAGATACCCTTGGAGACATGACCTGTTGCTTAGCAACTGGGGAAAGTGGTAGTTATCCTGGGTTAGGTGTTTCTCCCGAGGCAGCGTCTGTGGTGATCTCAGTGGAGAAAAGTACTTAAATATACACTAGAAACATCCAAATGATGATTCCATGCTTAACAGACCTAATGACGATGTCCCTCTCAGAGAACAGGAACAGATAGAGGAGTTTAACTGACCTCTGAGCTGACCGGAGGGACGACAGAGCACTAACCTACTGTGACACCTGTCTAACTCAGTCGTGTTAAAGCTCCAATTAGCCAAGACAATCTCCTAGCTCAAATTAAGATATCTGCATTTTCATTTCTTAGTAATCACAGTTTTCATTTTCTATTCTTACCCTTTACTTAACTAAGGGAGGACTTTGCCGATTGCCTGTGTGAAATCCAGCCATGCTTCTCTCTGCATTCATAGAATTCCACACATTCCCAGCTTGCAATTGACTAATACAACTGGATTCTTACACTGTTGGCCACAGAGCAGTTAAGTGCATCCTCTGTGGTTGTTATTCAGGGAGGAGACAGTGACTGGATTCCCTGGCGACGCATTAAAATCCGACCAGCAAGAGAGTGTTTAAAATGTGATTAACGTCAAATTATTTTGACTAACGTCAGAAGGATAATTCTGGTTTATCACAACTGAACTCTGACTGTCAGAAACACAAGCTGCCAGATGAGCAGCACACAGACAAACTGCTTCATTTAGAGGTAAAACTGGGAAGGCACCTGAAATGTCGCTAATAATCCCTCTTTTCACATGTAAACTGTGTACACAAAACATATTAAGACCCTAGTTGCCATAACTTGGAATTAGCCTTTAATAATTCATCCTGAGCTTTGCTGGTAGAAACACTTAAAAAAAAACTTCACTTGTATCTAAAATAAAAGAGGACTATTGGTGCTGTTTTGCAGAGGACTTCTGTGTCTGTTTGAAGGATAAACTTGAAAGCTTATAGTAAACATAACAGAGACATGTTGAAATAACCAAGATATTTCTGTTCTTGGGTGCAGCGACGCATCAAGGACTAAGGCAAGCGCAAAGCGTATCACCGCCACAACAACAGGGACCTGTTGTGTGCAGCGACGGGCCAGGGAACATCAAGAATGAGAGCAATGTAAATCTCCTGTTTTGCCGGAGAAAGCAAGCTGTGACCTCATCTTGGGTGGCGAGAGGATTCCTCTCTCCCTCTTTCCCATCCCGTCCTTCCACCTGGGACAGCGTACAGTCACCACCAATCCAACAGCAAACAAATGCTTCCTGCCAACACGTGCGCTCGTCCAGAGACATCACACCAGCTGGACTTGAGGGAGTCTCTCTGGCACTTTCAATCCATTACTGCCTCTGCTGACACCAGCTGAGACATCGGTCTGCTACGCACAGAATATGAACAAGAGGTTTCTGGGAATTCTTCACTAGCAACCCCCCTTAAATAGAATAAAAAGAAAATTTTGTAGTAGAGATGTGCAGAGAGCTGCACTCAGGAGAGTGCTATAGCTCAGTGCAGGTGCAGCAGGTGTTGATTTGTTGACCAGTCAGAATCTCAATTTGCCACATTCTCCTTCTCTGTACTTTTAGAGGCAGAATTTCTTTTTAGGAGCATGCAAAACATGGAATCGCGGCTGTTGTTGCAGACTCGCTGAGGTATTTCAGTGTGCTGCGGGTGGGCTGAAGCAGCTATAGGCGGTTAAGGCACTCACCTCTCTTGCTTCAGCGCATACTCCAGCATTTTGATCCTCCTCACAAGGTCCTTCTTCAAGTTCTCCTGGCCTTTCCTCTCCCCCTGCAGGAAGGCAATCTGGGCCTGAAGACACAAAAATAGGATTGTCAGGTAATATTTAAAGGTAGTAAAAGACAGTAGATGTTTTTATAAATAGAGTCATGTTTCCGTTGTCCTGGCATCTTAGATTTGGACAATTTACATCTAAGAACAACTACTTCTGTTAGGACTGAAATAGGATGATGTCAAATCAAAATGCATTGCATGATGGGTAAAATGCCAATCTGTACAATTCTATTTTAATCTAACCTATACGCTCTCCCACACATCAACCAACCCCCCCTCCCTCTTCTAAAATGCCTTCCCTGTGCAAACCACTGTCTCTCTTCAGTAACAGGCAGCAGCTGTTGACGCACTCAGTCTGAGTCAGCATTACACACACGCATGCACACATGATCACTTACAGTATATTGGTAGAGGCTAGGTCAAAGTATCATATACTGTACAATTAATATGTTATTGCTGCCTTTTGGCTATGTAAAGCAAAATAGCTACTAATCTCTCTAAATTTTAGTTACATTTGGTTGAAGCCAAAGAAAATCACATTACTGTTAATTATTAATTAGCTTTTATGTTTTGCAATAATAATGACATTTCCATCCAGTTGTTGAAAAAGATGATGAATATTAAAGGTGGATCTTGTGTATGTGCCACTCTGTTGTTAAAGAGAAGATGAAAGAATAACTGGATATTTTTGGATTATCACAAATGGAAAAGAAAATCTGAAACAGTGGACCGCAGAAGAGTGGTGGCACGGCGGTGGCTCTGTTTCAAACAAGGACAAAGAAAAGCACCGCGAGCACCAAACCGCTCCTGTATAACTTCAAAAAAGAAAATTTTCTCTTGGGAATCACTCAAACTCTAAAAGCACGAGTGAACATCTTAAAAGGGAATGAATATGGACTTGATTCCCCGCCTTTCCCTCTACATGCAAAGGATGGTGCGAGTTTGAGTGGGCTGGATCACAGCTTCACACGGAGAACAAGTAGCGTTGCTGCTGCCTGCAACAATGAGTCACGACAGTACTTCAATCTGCCTCGAATAAATAAGAGCGTTTCTTAACCTTCCTCAGTTCTCCGCAGAGGAACTCATAACAACCTGCCTGCTATAGCTCAGGGCCCTTCGGATTGAGGATACTGGTCCAGCACCAAGTTTAATTGGCACCAGTCACATGCCAGCAGCCTGCGTAGATGCCAACAACTGATGCTCTAGAAAGATGGGTCAGCGCAGCACATTCATCACTCCACCTATTACATCTACAGTTCCTTATTGCTCCTGCTTCGTGTGCACCTAGCCCCAGCTGGATCTATACTAATGCATTCAGGGTTGACAATAACATTAACAAACGTTTACTATGCATCTGACTTTCCACATCCTCCAGCCAGTATCACAGAGTGTTAACACAAAAAGCCAAAAACAGGTTACATTTCACTAAAAGGCCTCTGGTGCATTTAAAGGCTCAGTTACAGTAATGATGTGTCGTGGTAGACGGATTGATCAGAAGGCATCTGAATATGAGGGGGAAGAAGTTGTGTAGATGAAAACTAATGAGCACCTGCGTACATTCCGGCATCACATTGTGCTGTCTTTGGAGGACTGGAGAGGAGGCACATGGAGGCGCACAAATTAGGTCAAATATTGCCCATGAAAAATGATGACTGTTTGGATTGGGCCAGACAGTGTGGCTCCCCAAATAACTAACTTAAAATTGGCCTCAAGGCACTGCACCACTTCACATGCAACTGGGCATCATACCTGCAGCATACCTGCCCAGTTAGAGCTATTTTCTAATTAAATGTCTCTTTAACTGCTTCAGACATGCACTGAAGTCCGGACACTTTTCCGAAACTTCTCCAGAGGGGCTGTATGTGAGAATGCAATTGTCCGCAAATTTTTCTACGGAACTTTTCTTGCCAGCACCTAAGTAAAGGTTCCGGAGAATGTCTGTGAGCCCATGTGAGAATACAGAAGGAGAATCCCTGAAGTGGGTGTGTTGATGAACGCTGATTTCGGCAGTGGATTTATCTTCATGTCAGTCCTGCCTCCTGCATGCTTTACACACTCACTATGTCAAAAACAGAGGCGGCACATTGGCTCATTTTTCACCGTGGATAAAAACTGTACATCTGTGTCGACTGAGATAGTGAGCGACCATTCACCTCCTTATCCACGTGAAGCACTGGCCCCTGGCGTCCTGCGGTGCCAGAGATAGAGAAGAGTGCGGCTCTGTGAATCTCTGGCTCCACATCTCTCCTCCATCAAACATTAACCTTGGGAGGATTGCAACGAGTCAACTTGGGCCATAAAGAGACACAGGAAGCATTTAATTCCCGGCCTCACACTGACTGCATTATTGGGCTGCTGGATAAGGGCTCCTCAGTCCGTCTGAGTAAGACATGTAGAATGGGGCATCCATCTACGAGCCTAGGACCTTTCAGAGACAGGAAAAGGAGGTAGTGGAGACGGGCTAGGGAGGAAAATAAACTCCAGCCGCTGGGTAAACTCTGGGAAGATGAAGTAAGAGCGTCTGTCCCTGTACCTTGTGCTTTGACATCCTCAATCCTGGTTCAGGAGTTGATTTTAAAATCTTATTTCAATTAGTAAAACAAGAAAAAATGGACTGACGGCAGCTTCCAATCCTTCTTAACCATAATCTGAAACAAATTTAGAGACAGAAACACATGAAAACTGCACAAACAAAGATATACAGTATAGTTCAGCTCTTTTCAATGGTGTTAATTATAAAAGATATATATGAAGTTTATGTCTCTTTTCTGCACCATTTTGGTTGATATCAGGTAAATTAGTTTGATTTGATTTGCTCAGTAGAGATGACAGCAACAATGTTAACATGCAGACTATTTAACTACACACTGTTGGCAGTAGATTACTACACAACAGGAACAAGAACAGTTCTTCAGTCTTGTCAACTCAAATTTTCAGTCAGTGACTTGACTACAAACAACGTCGCTGCTATTTATACACAGAGAAGACTTTAAAGTCTGAGACTTGAGTGAATTCCGCAAGTTTTCTTCTGCCTTGTCTCAAAAACGTCTCCAGCACAATGAGGCCATTTCATCAAGACAGAGTGAACACTGTGAAAAATCCAGCACATCTCAGCGGGAAGAGTGAGCTCACTCCATCTGAAAAAGAAGTTCTGCGGATACTCCGACAACTCCGGGGCTCGCACACAAACAAAATGGTCACGCGCAGGCTGGCCCTATACGACCGTGGTCGGAGCTGAAGGAGGGGGACGAGCTGGTGTAAATCCCCCATCTACAATGCAAACAACCCTTCTTAGCTCACACCAAGGTTTACACTCACAGTTACAGCAAACCAATGAGCACCACGATGGCCGGCTTGATAACTAGTGAAGTACATTCCATGCATGCCATTACACTAGAAGCTACAGGAGGAAAAAAAAGCAGCAAAACAACAGTAGTAAGGCTAAGGTGCTGGGGACTGTTGTTACAACAGCAGTATTTTCAACTTGTTCAAAGAAAACATCACCACAGATCAACATAACCTCTTTATGCTGAAAGAGCTCACTTTAGGTTTTATGAGTAATATTATTTACCAGAACACCATTATTTGACAGCCACTGCCAATGATAAAAATGTTGTTTCCTCCTGTTGTTTTATTTGATTTGTTTAAGTTAATATATGTCTGTTAACTGGTATTTATTCACCCGTTATGAGACTTGCTGGCAGTAATGACAGCCCTTGTAGTTCTGATGGTGTTGACTGAATGTCCACACAAAAAAACTTAAATAACAGCCAACAACGTGATGCACTGTCACAACATTGCCAGTTTGATTGAAAATCCCGTATTCATACGAAAATACGATTTTTGGCAACCCAGAAAGTACTGGACAAATCAAATTTAATTATTGCATTGATAAAAAAATTTGCAAGATTCAATACTGCCCTCAATACGTCAAAGTCAAGTTTGACACCCAGCTGCCTCTTTACATTATGAGACCAAATTAAGTGTTTACACTGAGACAATAAATATTTCAAAAACCACATTCTGTCTTTGAAAGCATCTGTAAAAAGTTTCCACGCTGATTGTATGTAAACATATTACACAATTATATGACTGACTGTCGGGTGTGGGTATCAAACAACAAACTACTGCATAGTTTAACCCATTGTTTGCATCCTGCTCCTCCTGTGCCACAGAAGCAATGAGTTACGCGTCTGGAGCTCTCTTCTTCAAATGCAGACTCTGCAGATCGATCCACGCAGCTCAGGGTGAGACAGTGAGCTGCTCAAACTGTGATTTAGTAAAGATTTCTGCTCAGTTATCTGGACTGAGCCAAGCCGGGCCTCTCACCTCTTGTACTATACCCATAAAGCAAAATAAACCCTTACAGTCAAAAATACATCTTATCTCGTTCCCTAAACTTTCACAAAGACACAGGTTTGTTATTGTCATCTCATCACGAGTTTTACACTCGAGCTTCATTTTACACTCTGTCGTGACACCGCTCACAGCAAGCTCACACCGCAGTGCTACCTCGGAGGGGGTGCAAACAATTCAATTCTATTTTATTTGTACAGGGCCACACCACGCCATGCATTATCTCAAGGCAATTAACACAGAAGGGGTGAGACCTTAGAAAATTATAAAGATAAACCTCCCACAATGAGGAGAAGAAAAAAAAACTCCCTTTAAACAACAGATCCAGAGTCAGGGTGGGAGGCCTGGAGAGAAAGTGGGGAAGTCTTATTAACAGATCAGCACTGATAGTAGTTGTTTTAAAAGACACCATGTAAGGCTTCTTGAGGACACGGGTGCTGCATCCCATGCTGCTGCATTAATATTACATAAGGCTCATGGCACACGTGCATACACTCACACATGCAGGCAGGGAGCTACATTTGACATCAGCATCTTCTCTGACATATGGGTTGTGTAACCGTAAGGTGTGGTCCTGGCAGAACCGTGTTGAAAGCTTTACAGACTCAAGAGTAAACTTGCACCGTAGAGTCTGATGTTGTAAAATGTGGCAAGTTTGTCTCCATTTGCTGAAAAATGGGATCGTCCTCCCGGGAACTAGCCACAGTCAGCAACAATGTGCATTTGTGTAGATTATTATGAGGCTTAATTTATGTTGATGAGGTCAAGAACCTCAGACAGAGCTGGTAAATTCTCCATTTTTTCCCATTCGCCTGCTGTGTTTTGCTGGATTATTCTAACTGGCATGGTGTCCATGCAAGACAACAGAGTAGCATCCTGTTGTAAGTCATCCATTGTGGAACAAAAAACTTTATCTTGGTTAATTCCTCAGATGCCTCACAAATATTTTCTGAGTGTTAGATGAGTTCACCTTTCCTGTTCTTTTTATGCCCTGAAAGAGAAAACATCACGGTCTCATCAAAGTTGTCCATCTTTAAACTCGACTTTGAGCCAAAGTGATGCTGAAATTACTTTTTCAGACAGCACATCTCAGGTTGAATACAGTCGCAGCTATGTTGCTTCACCTTAGCTCAATCCTGCACGCTGATTCGCTGAAGGAATTTATGGTTTTGTGTTCAAGGACAGCACTACTGTTTAACATCTTCTGCTGTAAAAACCTAAGCTTTGTTGCAATGCCACAACAATCTGGGTGAGCAACAGAGGGACATTGAGCGCTGCACATGGTTGTACAATGAATCAATGGTGCAAAACACAGACTTTTTATGTTGTGTAAAAATATTTACATCATTATGAAACTTTTGCAGGACAAATATATATAGTATATGTATAATCTATAGAACTATAGTCTTTTGTGGTGTACTTTGCACACTATTACACGAAATAAGATGTGAACAGTATTAGTTTTAATGTGATCTGGTATTTTCTTAACATTGGTGGTGCATTAAATGTCTTTGTCAGTATCAGAGGGCGATGATACTGAGTAACCAGCATTTATATTTTTGGTGAGAAAGAGTGTGCTCTGCTTTTTTCATATTTTCCCACTCGGAGGCTCACACTGAGAGGGCAAAAATAACTGCAGCTTGGGGGTTGATGTGGTATGGACTGAGGAATGACGGTGACTCCCATTTCTGAATTCTGAATGCCATGGTATGTGTATGTTTGTGCATGGTTCAGTCCCTCTTATTGCTGGACCATTGAACTAAATATGCCTCAGGCTTTGCCATTAAGTGAAAGCAAACATGAGTCACAGCTGATTCTAGGCTGCTCCACGGTTAGACAAGAGAGAAATAATCGACATAAATGAGCTACATAATCTGGTTCCTGTGAAAAGCTTTAGAAATACAGAGGATTCTTCTATCCAGTGAAGATAAGAGGGTCTATATTTCAGTCTGCTCCCACATGAAGCCACCTTACACCCCGAGTCACCTTCAACCTTCTCCTGGTGTCAAATTATGGCTGCTGACAGATACTTCTGGCAAGGAGATACTCTATGGGGCAGGGATTTCCCCATAACTGGAGGGCCGTTGAGGCACACTGGAGCAGTGCCTGGCCTGTACAGGGCGTAACTCGACTCAACCTCAGTCATGAGGCCCAGAAAAGAAATGTGTGAATCCATATTGCAGGGTAAGATCAATTGATCATTAATACGAATATTGTTTCTGATAGATGTACATTGCAATCAGGAAAAAGCATGCAAACTGTAAAACAATTAAATATAATTTCAATGCAGTGTACTGTCTTCCACTGTTATGTATTACACCATAGATCTCTGCAGACAAGTAAAGCCAAAACACAAACTTTTCATTAATCACAAATAGCTTGAAATCATATGAACGACAACAAAACCATAATGCAGTTGCAATGCTACGTGACTATACTGAATTTTCACCTTGTCCAGTTACAGTGCTTTAAAGTCAATGGCAACATGCTGTGTATACAGCCGCGCTTATTAAAAATAAATATACTTGCCTGGTGTGTGCCGCTAATTGAGGTTGAAACCTAACCCATTATCTACTTTCAGTGCCAAATGCCAATATGAAGTTAGTCTGAGTCTAATAGTCAAATAATTGTTCACGTGTCCAGAGGGAAACTAATTAACAACCATTTTGATAATCAGTTAATTAAAAATGGAAAAGGTTAGTTGCGTAATTGTACAGCAGAGACAGACATTAAATCAAATAACCATACACTAAAAATGACATTCTCTGCTTTCAGCTTCTGAAATGTGATTATTTGCCGATTTTTGCATGAGAAAAAAATGCAAGAAATTAACATGTTCTAGCTTCAGTTGAACTTTTAATCGAAAATCTTTGGACTGCTGGTCTGACAACACTGACAACAACGATACAACATGAAGATGTCTTTTTCACTATTTTGTTTGGACAATATACAAGAACAGTGAACGAAGTGATTAACTGATTATGAAATAATCATTAGTTTCAGTCCTAGTTCTTTTCAACAAGACCAGAGCTGTAACCTATCACTCACTAAGCAAATCGGTTCGACTGGGTCAATCAATTGATTTTCAATGAGCACTCAGCTGGAGTCTAACCATGAACGACAGCAACCTATATACATTACAGGACAAGCCGGTGTACTGTACTGCTCCAGTGTGAGAGGAGTGGCTCCGAGAATGAGCTAATAGCCTGACTAGACGACATTCCTACAAGCCCTGGGGTTCGCCTTCCTCCCAAACAGGGACACAAGACACAGCTTCAACTGTTTTCCATTCAATGTCTCTACAACCAACCAGAAAAAAACATCCTGGGAGGAAACCGAGTATTCTCTTGGTTGTGAAATCACTGCGTGTACATTCATAAAGGCTTTTTTATTTGTAACTACATTTTGTCTTCAGAAAAACATGCAAGAGGATTATTCTGTGATTAAAACACGCATGTGAACATGATGATAAACACTAATAATTAAAAACACTTCTAATGCCATTACAGCTTTTAATTATTCATACATCTCTGCTTATGTTCATTTCTGTGACTTTCTTTCTCACAGCAGTCACTAAACATTAATCCACAAATAACCTTATAAGTAAGTGATAAATATATATATATATATGCTTTCAAGTTGCAATAAGCAATATTATGTCCAACATCCAAAAGGAAACTAAGAGGTTAGATCCCATGAGCATTTACAAAGTGTTTCATTACTCGATTCATCATTATTACTCTGGTACGCTGCAGCATTGGCACAGAAGGATGCTCTCTCTCTTCAGGAAGGTCATGTGCTGCAGTGATTTAGAATACAATGAGTAAGCCAGAACTTTTTTTTATTTAAAGTCTTCTGGAGGAGGTCAAATGATGTTCAAATCATCAACCAGCCACACGTTTAGGGTTAGATGCAATGAAAAAAACTGAAGACTCAAATTGAGCACACACCATTTTGCTTGCCGCCACAAACCAACCAACCAACCAACAAGCCATTTAGTAACCTCACTGCAGTTGCTGATGCTCCGTTGGTAAGCTTCATAGCAGCAGACAGGAAGCTTAATACACAGGCCAGACTGAGAGCGCTGCATGGGGCGGATGAGTCAAATCCCTACTACACTGAACAAGGAATATATCCACAAACGACGCAGTGTCTCCCTCTCGGCCCTTTGTTAGCTGAGAGGAGTATGTCGGTGGAGCTGCCTGCTCCAAGGAGCCCCAAGAGTCAGTGTCGCTCTTGTATGTCATCAAACAACCGTGGCCCCACAACTGGGTCAAAATGGAACATGGGGAAAAAAAAAAAAAGATCTTCCAAACACTGGGCACGGAGACTGACGTTAAGCTCCAATGACGCCCGCTCAAATTCTGGTCACAAGAATGGTTTGGTGTCCAAGGTCATTTTCCCAACTGTAGACACTTATTGTATGAAGAGATCATGTAGGCTTTGGATAATAATAATAATAATGATAATAATAATAATAAATCTAATTGATATAGAGCTTTTCCAAATGCTCAAAAACGCTTAATGGATAACAGTTTCTTTCTCAACTTAAGGCAACACATGTAAAACTTATGGAAATCTGAGGCTTTTTCAACTTTTAAAAGCTAAGCCATTAAGAGCTAACCGGGATTACAATATAAATGTATGTAAGTATTAAATATTCACAAGTGTGATAAAGATGACCAGTACAGGACTGTGCACTCACACAGAGCAGCCAAACGTGGAAACCAATGTTGAACTTGATGAGGAGACAAAGTCACAATTCTAGTAGCACCGGGAACCACAACAAAACAAGGACTTCAAAGTGCCCTTTGGTATTTGTAGGACCTGAACTTGTAGTTTCAGCAAATTAAGCAATCAAGCCTCGGATTTCCCTTTAAGATAATTGCAGTTCACCGCTGGGAGACCACCCTTCTCTCATATGTCTGTAAACAGCTGAGCATTGGACTTGAGTGTTGGCGATCAGGTGAGAGTGGACCAATTCATAGGACCAACTTAAAGCACCACGACCGTTTCCCAGGGGCAGAGGCGACAGCATTTCTGATTGTGTCTTCAGCAGGGGCGGTGACACAGCAGCGAGCTCACGATACGATTCATAAACAACAACAAAAAAAGGGAAGACTCCACTGTCTCTCCTGCGGTGTGCGTGGTCTGTCAGCACTGGCGACCTGTCCCCCGCGTCCTTTCCTGGCTTTAGGGAGCGGGAGTGCACTGCACACACAAATAAATCAAGGCGCGGTGCTGCACGTAGAGCTGCACGTAGAGCTGCAAGTAGGCAGGTAACGTTAGCCGTTTTGTTTCTTCACGACCGCCTTCGCACCACACGTAAACTACTTTGCCAGTAATCGTCGCCATTTGTCGGTGGTTTCATCCCACGTGTTTGTACGCGAACACACGCCAAAAGTCTTCCCTTCCGACTCCTCGAGGCAGACAGCAAGTGTGGTGATCGCGGTCACAGTAGAACGGTCTCAAACAGTCGTCGTGCCGTCGGGTCGGGGGGGGCGCTGCAGCTGCGCTTAGCTCGTAAGCTAAAGCTAACAAGCTAGCCCGGTAGCCCGAACAATCGAAAACAGAAGCTGAACGCGGGGTTACGAGAAGGGGCCTGGCAGCGCCGCTGACATGTGGCCTGCTGTAAAACAAAAATATATTATTGTGGTGGTTTTCACCTGTAATTCGGCCCGCTCCACCTCCCATTGTGCTCTCTCCACTTCGAAACGGGCCCATTCGTGCTGCAGGAAGTGCAAGATCCCCGGGATACTGTACTGCGCCCTGGCCGCCTCCCCAGCGTCGCCATCGGGCAGCGGTCCTTTCGCACCGCCGGCTAGAACAGAGTTGTTGTTGTTGTTGAAGAACACACCGGGCCCTGCCTGTTCGTCCATGGCCGGGCTCGGTTGAAGGGTCTATCCGCTGACTCGCTGAGTCGGGTCGCAAGATACCAACGGAAGGGCAAAAACCACTCGACGGCGCTCCGTCTCCTCGGCTCGGGGGAATGAACTCACTTTCTGACAGCTAGCTGTCATCGAGTGACGTCAGTAACTACGGCCACGCCCACAGCGTGCCTGCTGGGGGGTGCTCGATTCGCTTACCCAGACTCCCCGGAGGAACCGACTCTTCTCGTTTATTTCGCCCAAACAGGAAACATCAATTGTGCTTTACTAGAACTGGCATCGACCAACTACAGGGAACAGCAGAGTGAGGTGAAAGCAACTTTATTCACATTCAGAAGAAATGAGAGCAACATATTACAAAGGGCCTTTTCAATAAGTTCGCCAATTTGTTAATGCAGCTGATTCTGACCTATTCACATACAGTGGGGTCCAAACGGCTCAGACCACTTTTGAGTGCGGACCCCATTGTTATCTAAAGATTATAATCAGTTATAAGCAAAACAACAATCAATATGATATGCGGCAATCCTTCATTTAACAGCAGATGCATTCTCTGTTTCTGGGAGAATGGCAATTTCTGCCTAAGAACAATTTCAAGCCCTGTTCGTTTTAATATCTCTAGTAAAATCTAATTTAAGAACATGTGGAAGGAATGTTTACAACATCATTTACTGTATGAACAAAACACCCTTTTAAAACAAAGTAAGAAAGAGAGAGACACCTATCAGTAACAACCCAGTGCCACTAAAGAAACACACATGATTGGAATAAAAACACTGCTGTGCTCATCGTGATAAAAAATCAGAGAATCAGCACAGTAAACATCAACATCTGGATAGTGAGGGGTGATGTCCAGACAAAAAGAACAATCAGCGGAAAATAAATAACCAAAGGGAAAAATTTAAGGTAAAGTGTGTCCCTTTATAAATGGGCATGAAGTCCAGAAATCATACATTCATACAATCAAAATTTCTTACATATTTTAAAGTGATTTTTTTAAGTTGACATTCAAATGGTTTTAAAATATATTAACATAATTGTCTTCTTGACTTCAAGAATGGTTCCCATTCATCGAAAAAAATAATGAAAGAAAAAAAGATGAGATGTACAATAAATAAAAACATTTATGAAAATGTAGAGTTACAGACCTGGCATGTGGTACTCAGAAATCACAGAAATAAAACAAAAAAGGAAATTGGGCTGTGAGAGTGTACAGTGCAATTTTGGAGTGTTCAGAAGAAGCTCTTCTTGAGTGTGATGGTTGGTGCAGCTTGTACAGTTGGCTGAGCCAGCCTGGCTGCAGCTTTGGCTTTGCTGCTGGCCTGGTTGGCCCGTATAGCAGATTCCAGACGGGTTTTAAGCTCAGGTGCTGCACCAATAACTATCTTGAAAGCAGATGGATAGAGGGGGCCAATCCGCATTAAGTTCTGCAGGGCAAAGTCATGCAGGCCTTTGGAGACTTGAGGCGCGGAGGAGATGGCATTTTCGTCCAAAAGGTAGGAGATGAGAGTTGGCACAAGAAGAGCCAGCAACTGCACCCCTAAATACATAAAAACAATGAGACATTAAAAAGTTGCAAAATAGATACAATTAGACCTGCAGTGCAATTCCTAATTGATTAAGTGATCAACAGAACAGCAACTATTTTGATAATCAAATAATCAATTTATCAAAAATTCTTATTTCAGGATGTGACGGACATACTTTACTGTGTACTGACATTTTATACAAAGAAAAATTTGGTGAATTAAGAAAATAGTAGTAAAATAGTAAATAGTAAAAAAACAATTGGTTGTAGCCCTCCATATAATAAATTTAAAAATACATGAATACTAATATAGTGATGCATAGCACCAGCGGCATGTCAAATAACCTTTAAAGAAACTGTTTGTACAACAAAAATAGAATAAACAGCAATCCATCATAGCTCAATGTAAGAACACATGGCTTTAAAAATGAGGAAAAAGCAGGCACAACTTGGGCAACAAAATACAAATGTTTAAATTGAATAAATAATATGGAATACGTTATACTTTAATGAAATCAATATTGACAGAGAAGCAGTGAAGACATTCTAAATAAAGCATTTAATGCACTATTGTTCTGCTCTTTAACAGCACACATCCAAAGGCACTGAGCCGTATACTTTGAGAGACCAACTTAAATAGAGCTAAACACGTTAATGGAACATCTGCAGTACTTTAGTTGTCCATTAGACATAGGCAGAGGCATACTTACGGTTCTGCTCTTCACCCATACCAACCAGATTCTCCAGGACCCTGACGCCCTCCTGCACAGCCTGCAGCTCGGCAGCAGTCCTTGGCCGACTGCGCTCGACCGCCTTCAGTTTCTCCACCATGAGTGGAGCCAGAGCGTGAATATACGGGGTAGACAGGGCACGGCTGGAGTGCTGAAACACTGACAACAGCAGCTGGTAACACCGGGCTTGAACCTGTGGCAAAAAGAACAAAATCACTCATTTACATTGACAACACACACACCTGGAAATCCAATACTCCTTTCATTCAGACAATTAAAATTAGTCCACATTGGGATTCTAAGTTTCTCTCACTCTGTTGTATACATCGCACTTACCCCTGGATCACTAGAGTTCAGGCCATTTCGGAAGCGGTCCAGGCAGCCTTTCTGAAGGACTGTCACTCCTACGAGTTCATTGCTGGCAGACAGCAGGAAGAGCGTAATTGCTGTCAACATACTGACCTCATCCATGTCAGGCCTGGACTCATCTACAGAAACAGACAAAACACGCAAGCATGCTGTCAGCGAATAACAATGCAATTCTTATTTCTTTTTCTTATCTCCTCCGAGGGAAGGCCAGAAGTCACGGTCAAATATCAGCATCTTATTTGCTCACCTGGCTGTGAGTACTCGAGCACTGATGCCAGGCTGCTCCTAACAAGGCTGGACCACTGTGTCTGAATGCTCTCCACCCGGGCCAGAGGCGATGTGATGATAGTTTTGATGCCCTGCAGGGCAGCTGACACAGGCATAGGCACCGATTTGTCAGAGGTCTTAACAGCAGTTTCCCTCAGCACCCCAGTGATTAGGAAGAGCACCGTAGGTAAGATAGTCATGCTTCCTGAAAAGGCAAAAAAAAATAAAAATAACTGTGAGGAAATGGCTGTCATTTTCACAGTGAGCAGCACATTGCTATGCTAATAATATTCATTCTCAGTCTTAATCTCACACAAATGCACAAGGCAGTATATAATACCATAGGAGAATTGAAAGGCACAAACAAACCACAGCAGAATGAGACTTCCTAGTGAGTTTGAGAGTATAATCATCATCATTAGCACACACAAATCTGCACCATGCAGAACAGGAAGGCAAATTGCTCTAAAAATGATCAAAGCTGGGGTAGACTCAGTATTACTATGTGTTGTGACTGCACAGAAAAGATAAAGAGGGGATATTCATTGTGTGTGTCTTGGTTGCATATTTAGCATGGTGTGCATGTGCCTGGGGCCTCACCAGCAGGAGAACAGAGCGATGGCAGTTCTGCCAAGATGGAAACTGTGTTTGCTACGAGGCGTGCACTTTCTTCAGGTAGTCGCTGAGGCCTGAGTGTTACATGGCTGGGCGACTCCTTCACACGTGTATTAAGATGTGGTAAGTGGCGGACCAGGACGAACACGAGCAGCTCCATCGCTGCAAACACCAGAGACTTGCCAGGGACAAGCTCCCCTGTGTCGACTCCTTCCCCAAGGCCTGGCTCAGAGTCTTTCTCAACTTCTTCGTTTTTGCCTGAGCAAAACAACACACAAAGCTTACTCAAAAGGCAACATAATTTTACTATGAATTTAAAAAAACGTAACTCACTTGATATTGACATTAACAGCGTTTTGTTTTGTCATCTTTATATGAAGCAAAGAATATTTCAGAATATAACAGCAATTAAGTGTAACGTCATGCAATATAACGTAGAGTGTTTAATAGCTGACCCTTGCTGGTTTTCTGTAGCTGCAGATGGTCTTGTGCGGCCCTGATGGTCTCCTGAACAACAGCAGTAACCTGAAGCTGGACAGCAGGAGGGTCCCGGGTCAACAGCAGCCTGTGGAGCACGTTAAGAAGCTCCACTGCCAATAGCTGCAACAGAAATCAGTAATGCCACTGTAACACACTGCCACTAAATAAGGCTCCACCAAATGCTGCCGAGAAATACAATCTTCTTTTTCTCTGACTTTGTAGGTGACAACCATGTGTATTCTTTGAAGCCTTCAGTATCCTATTATACCTTTTGTGGCAGAACATTTTTTAACAGAGCAATGAAAGGATCCTTGTGAGGTCAGTAAATATCACATGGCCATATCATACTTACCAGATTATTTACCAGTGATAATCAGGCACTGGTGAATAATCTAGTGATATATTCACCAGTGAATATATCCTCTAGAATGTATCTAGATTCAAGACCAATTAAAAACTACAGCATTGTGTAAAAAAAACATTCATTAAATCTACTGTTGTTTGATGCTTTGAAATTGTATTTCTACAATCAACAGTGTCATCAGACTAGAACTTGAGCTCTGTCAATTGCATTTGTCATTTTGGTTTATGCAGCGCTGACCCTCCAGGCAACATATGACAATAATTCCCTTTATCAATCGCAATTGTAGCTCCCAAAATAAGCAAATATTAGTTGTTTACTCAAATATCAATAGAAATTCTATATTTATATTTTCATATGAATTTTATTGAAATTGTGTAATGTTGAATCAATTTCTTAAACCAAATTGAAATTGTAAATAAGCAGTAATAGCAGTAGCCATCTTTCGCTGTATCACTCTTCCTTAAATCAATAATTTCTGCACCCTGTTTCGTGTATTTACCTGGTCCTCTGAGATATGGGTCTTAGCACAAGGAGATTCTAGTAGAGTGCACAGTGCGTGCAGGCAGGACATCACATACTCAATGGGCTCCTCGGGCCGGGGAAAACAAAGAAACTCTATACTGACACCTGAGAAACAGAACACAAAAATCACTCAGGGTGTTTTGAAGCTATTTTTTTCTTTTTCTTTTTTTCCTTCAACAGACTGCAGATTTAAGTTGGCTCCAAGCCTGTGAGGTTAACACAAAGCAGTTCCTCTTTGCTTGTTTTAAGTATATAGAGTGCTTCCCATGAGCAGAGCAAAATACTGTAAATGCTCTCCAGCACAGACTTTGGCTGTGTTTCTCTTTACCCAGCATTAGATGCATTCTGTCTTTGACCGACTCATCAAAGGTCTTTGTAGTGGAGAGGGCTCCTTGAGGGAGGGCAGCAGCCTTGGAGGGAGCTGATGGGACCTCTTCTTTCTCTTCACCAGCTCCAAACTCAGTGCTGCTCAGCCAAAGAGCCACAGCATGCAGGACAGGGGCCCAAGAGCTGCGGTAATGGATCCTGGCCGTGTCTATAGTCTCAGGCGTATAAAATGCTCCACCTTAAAATCAGACAAAAACAATTCAAATTACTTTCCAATTCAATATGAAATTCAAGCAGATATATAAAAGTAATCAATCTTCAAAAATCTGTCCAAATCAAATTCTCTTGTTACGTCTAGAGTAGTTCTCTGGAGAGCAGTAGAGAAAAGACCTAAAAATAAGTGCTTGCCGGAGCTATATCTCCATGTTCTATTAGAAACACTACAAGTCTACATGTGCTATCTACACGTGTCCATGCATATGAAAAAAATTGACCAAGACTTGTCTTTAAATTTAATACTCCTAGAATATATTCAGTATTTGGTAGTTATAAAATCTGCCTCATACCGTCAGGGGGCAGCTGACTGGAGAACTCCGCAGGCAGAGTGAGCAGAGCATAGTCTCGCAGCATGGCCAGCCACAGGCGACTCAGCGAGGGCAGCTCTGGCTGCACCAAGGTGATGAGACTGTCGGGTGGAAGCACGTCAGCGCCCACATCGTCCTCATCCTCGTCCTCATCTCCACTGCGGACTGGCTTGGCAGGCTTAGACTCGGCCTCTTTTTTGATCTTCATCGCCATCACATACACCTGAGACAGACAGCCAGTGAGTACAGTCAGATTTATTATGTAAATCATGTGTGGGGTGACAAATATGGGACAGATGACCAGGTCTTTGGTCTCACCTCAGCCCACGCCTTCAGCACAGCCAGTTTCTCCATCGTGGTGGCACTTTCACTGTACAGCTGACTGGGCGAGCCCTTCCCAGCCTGCACCTTGTCCAGCGATGAGACTAGCAGGTTGTGGACTCGCCGCAGATCATTGAGGTCACTGACTACGCCACTACCAATCCACGTACTACAGACCTTTAGTAACATAGAAGGGTCAAGGTTATACATGGCATAATTAATTGACTTTGAGGCCTTATTTCTCTTCCAACTCATGAGAAGTATTACAACATTATAACCTACATTTCATAATAGAGCACTCAAGGCTGATTAGCCATCATACATGCCATTAAGGGAGGTGGGGGTGTCAAGGCACAGTTATGAATAAATAGGACTGTTAGGGCTGCACAGATTTATAATATTACAGACTGAGGAGAACTGCTATCAAATTATGGTGTCAGACAGCCAAGGGCAGGAATCTGAGAAAGCCTTTCTTTCAGGAGAGTTACCAAGGTATTAAGATGCAAATGTACTTAGACACCTTACTGCATATTTGCTTATCCAAACTATAGTCACATTTCTCTGTAGGTCATGTGATATCACCCTGCAGTTCCAAAGATATGTATTAAATTATATTTTTATAGTGTATAATACCCTTTAACAACTTGAAGACACAAGGTATCATGGATATTCATTTTGTTTTATGTTGCTCTGAGTTTATCATTCAAAGATGAGAAATTGTTCCAATGGGCACAAACTCCCAGACACAGACACACTGGGGAATGTCACAGAGGGGTTCTTAACAACACTGCTGACAGGCATGTTTGTTATTTTCCCCCATCACTCATTCTTCATATCAGTCAAAATTTGACATTGATGGGTTCTACGGGGACAATGACCTCACTGTGCAGTGCAGAGGTAATTAACTGCTATTGCAGTCGCTTTGCTACAAAAGATTCTATTTCATCAACATACACGTATATGTGTAAGGGCAGCTGCTGCAAGGTGCGAATGGCATCTCTGCATTTCTACAGTGCACACCTCAGACGGGGTTGTGAAGTCTTTGAAAGAATATTACAGAGAAATGTAAATTATTAAAGTTGTTTATATTTTCATCTAAATGCTTTTGTCTTACCTGGCATGCCTTAGCCGTTATGTCAGATGGTGTATCGGGTGAAAATGCAGGTCTCAGGGCAGCTCCCACCTAAATGCATAACATGATTGTCAGAAGTTGACGTCTTCAGTTTTGTTTGACATTTGCCGTGTCACAATCATTTCGGTCATGATGTAATTTGATGCGCTCTTGACTTACATTGGCCTGGTATTGTTCCAGGATAACGTGCCCCGGGAACTCAGGCTCTGGTACAGACGCAAACTTTTTAATGATGTCCTCCAGGGCCTGCAGGCCAGCCATCCTCAGCTGGTTACTGTGGTCTGTTGCTGCCATGAAGGCCATGCGGATGAGGTCAGACAAATGCAGCACCAACAGATCTCCTGGATGGGAAGAAAAACCACAAGAATTTTGTGAGGAAAAGAAATGCATATTTAACCATTGTAAGAACACATGACTGATTAATTTCAAGGAGTTTATACAAATACTGGCTGCTTCATCCGTCACAGATATAAAAAAACATCCCTCCCTCTTTTGTGTACTCATCTCTAGTGTTTCTGTCTTTTCATAAAAGCATATGAATCTTCAGCAGCTGCCACTAGGACTGCCTGGGGTTTGCAAAATGATTTACTGTAAAAAACTCAGTCCAAAAAATTAATTTAATTTAATTGGGCTGACAAAGGATCACAGGGGGCATAAATCAATCACAAATCCTTAAGGGAACTCTGAGCGTCTCTGCTCTGGCAGCATGGTGAATTGTACCTTTGGGGTTCTTGGCTTTTGCAGAGCGGGCAGCTGCCAGGTCGAAGTGCGTTTTGTCTGCATTCTCACACAGCAGAATGATGCGGCACAAGCAGTCTGCAGCAAAGACACGTGTCACCCAGCGTGGAGCCACAGAGGGCTTGGACTTGTCGTCTTCGCCCAGGCCTGTGAACATGGTGTCATCGTCGTCTTTTTTCTCGGAGTCTTCCTCATCCTTCTCCACCTCAAATACAACGGCTCCTCCTACATCTGAAAAAGAAATTGGTCGTGGATATATGGTTGGATGGCCTACAAAAATAAACTTGACTTCTGCTTTGAGACATTTGCTTTTTTTCCTTTTCATCCTAAATTTCCCCAGAGACAAAAATGAAAATGTGTCATATTACTTGTTTTTGTGGGCTTACCTGTAGTTGCCGCCAGGACATCCTTGCAGAGTTTCAGCCAATGAGAAAGCTTTTCTACAGCAAGAGACGAAAGCATGTGGCCTAGTGTATCGTGGATATCAGAACACAGCTTCCTGTCTGTCTCCCGATCCAGCATGCCAAAGAGAACACCCTCCAGACCGGTCTCTGTGATGTTCAGATCTGCACCAGGGGACAACAGTCAACAATGAAAGAGCCGGTGTTTCACTGAGGTAACCTAAACAGACTAAACAGAATGCTCTCATCCGGTTCACGATTTGTACTCACTGATTGTAGTGTTGTCTTTGCCGTCTCCTGCTCTCTTCGCCAGGCTCATGGCATACTCACAGACCTCTGCTGCCTCTCGCTGGGCGAGCTGTCTCAGACAGGCCACAGCAGCACGACGCAGCAACAGGTGAGAACTGCACAGGTGCACCTGCAGGGATCCCCGTAGCACAGTAGGGAAGTACGATTAAGATTAAGACAAACTATTAGTACCGAACATGTAATCTGAAGCTCATTTCTTACACAGAGACAGGGCACCAGACTGGACAGGTTGACGTGACGTGGCGCGAACATGTGCAGCTGCTGCAGACACGAGATGGCAGCTGCCTGGACAAGGGAGTCAGAGTGGTCCTGCATTATGGCACAACCAACCAAGCAGGATGAGCGGATGGTGGAAATAGTGGCTCCATTTCCTAGCAACGACAATGACACAGATTAGCTAGAGATTAGGACAAAATAATTGACATTTTCAGCAGTTAGAGTGTACTCAGTGTGTCTATACATCTGCTTCAGTTGCCGGTAGAGGGTTAAAATGGATAACAGTGCTACCTTCTGGTCAGAACAGGGTATATAACATTCACGTAGCTTTGAAAGAAATGATAGAATCAAATGAGAAAGTCAGAGTAATACAAAGGAGGATAGTGATGTTGTTTCTGCCACAGTTACCTTGTAATTCTGGTCCCACAGTAGTGATGAGAGCTCCCAGACAGCGGCCCAAACACTGGTGCACCTCTGTGTGAGATGGGGGCACAGTGAGGAGCAGGGTGAGCACCAGGGACAGAGTGGGCTCCACATATCCTCTGTACATGGGACCACTGGAGTCCACGATCAGAGCCAGAGAGTGCAGAGCCCAAGTCTAAAAAAAAAGTGTTGAAATATTTGAATTAGTAATGTTCAAGCACAGATGATCACATTTGTTCTTTAATTTTACTTATGCTTAGAAATTAAATACGATAAGAAAAACAACATCCAAGATAACCAAACAGTAATCCAGTTTAGATAACAGAATCTAGGGGATAAAAAGGTCCTTCAAACCACTGCAGCTCTCCTATTTCCATTTAACTACGGGTGAATTGTATGAACAGTATATTCCTCCTGAGTGATTCACCGTACCTGGACCTCGTGAGAGGACCCATCCTGGGCCAGAGCCAATAAGATGCTGACACTGGTCTTTAAGTGCTGGCCTGAGCCGATTCCTCCAACATATCGATGCAGACAGCCAAGAGCCAGTGAATGGCCCGTCCTTGAAACTACATCACGGGCGGACTTCAACCTGCAAATAGAGCAGGAAGAGAGATATGGATCTTAAGATTAAAGGACTGAAAGGTAGTTCAAGAGAAATTAATAAGAAACGACAACCAACACTATTACTGAAAAACATCTTTGAACTCCACAAACAGTTTATAACCGATTATAATGAGTGTGAGTCGACCAAGTACCCCAGGACAAAAAACACACATAATACAAATATGAATTGCCTACTTGTCAAAGCTGGTCTGTGCCATTCTGGCGATGAAGGTAGCCTCTCCCACCACCTGAGCCATCCTGCCCAGGGCCTCTCCGGCAGCACAGCGCAGGATGGGGTTAGGATTGTCCAAAGCTCCCATCACCAGGGCAAGGGCTGACCTTCGCACCTCCTCGGGGCCCAGAGTACTCTTGTTCTCTGCCAAACCCTTTAGTCAGGCAGAAAAAAATGAGATGCATTATTTCTCATTGTCTATAACTTCCTGTCTTAAGAAGGTATCAAGCTAATTTTCTCACCTTGAGGGCACTAAGCACTGCAGTAAAGATGTTCAGTTGGACTGCCTGCTGTCGAACTCCTTTAGCCTGCTTGATACACTCAGCAAAGTGGTCTAGCATCTGCAGCCTGAATCATACACAAAGTCGGGTAGAATTTATTATAAACAAGCAAACCACAAAGACTCATAATGCCGTCGAGCAGGGCAATAAACCAAGCTGAGAACAAACATCTCATAAAAAGACTGCAAAATGTTGCCATGTTGCAAATATAAATATAAAACTATGTTTTAAATTTTCAAATAAACATTTCACCTGTGTTTGAAGGAGACATGGGGGAAAACCACACCAAACAAAGCCACAGAAGCATCGATGACAGACACACCCAGAGGGAGCGGTCCTGGGATGGCCTCCCCTACAGGGATACGCAGGTAGATGGAGGAGGGGTCGTGTTCCAGAGCTCCGCTGCCAGACGCACTGTTGGGCTGCAGCTGCAGTTTACGAAAAAAATTTGGGTAATATTAACACCAATTGCACAAACAAAAACAATGTACAGGAAATCAGATAATAATAGTGGAGATCATTGCTGTTATTACCAAAATATCATCAGGATTTCTGTCCAATTATCCTTTGTAGAAACACACATTTTCACTGACCTGATCCTCTATGGATTTGTGGTCAGTCTCTTGCAGCCAGGAGCCCATGAGCACACTGTCGTCATAGTGACAGAGTGAGCGCAGCAAAGAGGTGGTGGTGTTGGCCGAGTTGTCGGTCAAAGTGAACTCAGCCACCAGCTCCCTCAGGAGGGCATTGAAACTTCCTACACAAGAATAACACTGGGATTAAAATACCTTTTACGAATATTCCCAACTTCTGTGAAAAAAAAGGGTAAGAAGTTACTCTGTTACCTTCATAGGTCTTAGGAGGCAAAAGAGCCAGGATGTCATACAGCCTGAGCCTCACCATCGCTGCACTTGCTTTCAGATGAGCACCGTGGACCTTGATGATGGCAGGGACACTGACAAAAGGTGAAAACCAACATTAATCAACATACACATATAAACACATATCATAAAACAGTTTAATTAGCTGTGTTTACAAAAATCCTGAACTCCTGTTTTCATATCCTCAACAGACAGTAATCACACTCACTGAGACATCATGGTCATTGCACATTCAATGGGAGTCATCAGTCTACGGATCACATCTTCTGTAAGCAGCTCCGGACAGTGGGCCACAAAGCTCCGCATGGCTACGGACGAAAAGGAACGGGAGAGTTGGTCGGACTTGTGTCTGCTGACATTAAAGAGCATGTGAAGGTAAACGGGAAGGCTTTTCTTTACCACACAGCGCTCCAGCTCGACCCTCCAGGGTGACCTGCCAGGTGAAGGCGTCTCCCCTGGCCTTTTCCGCCTCAAGCTCCTTCTGGGAGCGAGGAAACACATTCCTCCACAGCAGCAGCATCTTCGGGAGGTGATAGCGTACGAGGGAGGGACCTGGGCACAAACCCAATGTAATGACCATGTAAGTGGTGAGAGGAAGACAATATTGCTACCAATTTAAAGCCAAGAGATAGGCATTGTTTGTGAGACTCACCCAGAGTCATGAGGGCCCCTAACAGAAGCCATCCAGCCTGTGTGCGCTGCAGGGACAGACGACTATTCTGAGCAGCTGTCCGCAGGAGATCTTCAGCTATACTCACCACCAACTACAAGAAAGGAGTGCACACAGATTAATATTTAAATCGATACGGGGCAATCAGTGAGACTGGTACAGGAAGTCAAACGGCGTGAAGATCTGATGGAGACAAAGGAGGAGGAACCAATAAAAGTGAATCAGAGATTGATCCAAGTGCCATTAGAGGCTGCATACCTTGCCCTTGGAGTGGGGGATACCCAGTGGGCACTGGTGTACGCCTCCCAGCAGAGCAGCAATCGCAAAGCTGTAGCCGCTCACAGCTTCAGGTGAACTCTTTAGGTTGTTGATTCTCTCTGCGCAGCGGTCCAGCAGTGGGGTCAACTGATATGGTAGGGCCACAGCTACGCAACGCAGGCACCATGCCGCCGCCAAACGAGCTGCCATGCTTGGGTGTAGCAGCACTGAAGTCACAGTCTCAACAAGTCCTGGAGGAGAGAACATGAAATGTGTTTCAAGTTGTTCATTCTTTCTGACTGGAGATACAAACTTATGTGAATCGAAAATGCAGGGGCATACTATATATGTCTTAAAACACATAACAGTTACACAAAATATTGGCTCATGTCAAGCTGGCTTAAGTAAGTGGGTTTTCATTCAAAATTAGGGCCATTACGATCTGAGTAAACCAAGCTTGTGTTTATAAAAGCTTAAGAAACGCATGTGCCATTTAATATTTTATGTTTCTCACCTATCGAAGGCTCCTGGATGAGCGGTGAAGCTGTGGCACTTAAGCTCTGGACTAGACTGCCCAGTTCTTTCAGCGCGCACACCATAACGTGCTGACTGGCGGAGACGTCAGCTGCCCCTGCCTTGTTCTCTCCACTGATGTCATTCACAACTGCCTCTGGAAGAAAATAGCAAAAAAAGAGAAACAAACAAGAATGAAATGTCCAAATAAAATGCAGCGGAACAAGATGAAAAATCCTGGTAACAATGAACTGGTACATAATTAATTTTGTTGAAATATTTTTATTTCAACAATATTAAAAGTAAAGTAAATTTTAAACTTCACACATTGAAACTGTAATAATATGTTAATCGACTCATCATTCAGAATGTGTGCAGCATTGATAGATAAGGTGGCCATCAATCAATAGCTACTTAGGCTGATGTTTTCTCCGGACCATGATTCAGAAGATAACTATAAATCCTCTGGCTCGTTTGAATACTTTAAATATACTGTAGTTTATAATTATATAACTGACTGACCACATTAGGTCATGCATTGCTCTCACACATCATCAATCTGCAAAGTTCTGCAACTACAGAACTACTACTTCAAAATACAGAAAGGACACTGCTATCTGTGCCGAGAACTCAGAACTCGAGGATTTTTTTTCATACAAAAAATTTACAAAAGGTTAATTAAATTGCTGATAAGCCCCTTTGCTGGCCATTCATCAATGAATTAAATCCTGAGAGCTCTAAATAGGCAACAGTAAAGACAGATCACACGTAAGGACAAAGTTGATTAAATGACTTTAGGAAGAGATTTGAAGCTGCTTCTTGAACTGTGGAAGTCATGTTTTTTTCCACATAACTTGGGATATGAGGAAGTGACTGTAGGATACAGAACATTCACTAAGGCATCCCACTTTCATTATGGCTCCAGGAAAACATTTTCCAAGCCTTTTTAGCACAGACATTTCTCATTTCAAGAAGTCTCACAGATCCAGCTGGTTGGAAAAGCTACAAGCAGCAAGTACAGAGTGAACGATGAAGTGCCCTGGACCAGGTCTTGAGAGACACCAACATTCAACATCTATTTCAAATCCTGTCCCAACATCAATGCAATGAAAGAAAATGTAGGTTTGACAAACTTTACAATAGTTTAAAGGTTGCAAAGCAAATCAGAGTAAGAGTCATCCCTTTTGCATGAGATAAATGTGATTCTAAAATGATTGATGTGCTGTTGTGGTGCAGAAAAACTGTAATTAAAATAAATAAAATAAATGATAGACAAACATAAAAGGCCAATATGATTTATTTTTGCTGTGGGTGGAAATGGCCTCTTGCTACTATATGTCAGTGAACTTGGTGGCACATGCAGTTTTTCTGCTGGAGTCAGCCACATGTCAACAGTCAGAAAGAGTTATGTTATCTGCTCCTTGGGGATTGAAATGCAGTAACAGAATAAAAATTCACAGGAAAACAGTCATGAAGGCAATGCAATAATGCAAGCATGCACTACTCAAATTTTGAGCTGGCTGTGGATAATGTTACTGACATTATAAGGTTGTCTGTGGTTAAGAATAGATGTGGAGAAAGAAGAGAGTGATCCAAAAGAAGAAAGAGCAGGTAGCAAGAAAACCAAGCAGAATTAGGGAAAGCCAATCCACACACAACAAAAGACAAAAAAGAAAACCCATCTCTGTATACAGTGCAAGAAAAAAACATGCAAGAATTTTAGAAACTGAATGAAGGGTGAATTAAAAATGATAATAATGGATGAGTACTTACTCTGCAATGCTCTGAACCGTGATATTTCCCCCCCATCCTCCTTACCCACAGCCCTCATTTGCTTGCTGATGGCTTGGCAGATTTCTTTGCCAGCTGCAATTTGGGCTTTCTCTCCAAGTAAGCCTCCCAGGGTGGCACGAAGCATGAAGGAGACACAGCGGCGTGAGTACACTGCCTCAACGTGTGTCTGCGTGGCCCGTGGGTGGGACACCAGGTCCAAAACGTGGGACAGGAATGTGGCAAAGTTGCGCTCCAGCCACTGACCGCCAAGTGTGGTCACAAATACAACGTAAGCCTGAGGAGGATGAAGAAAGATCAAATGTGGTGGTTGAATCAGAAAATGCAGCCTAAAATTCTCATCGTTTTTTAAAGTATTTAGCTCACCTGTGTGACGCCCACCCGCACCTCCCTGCTCACAGAGGCTCCCCCCTTCAACATCTCCCCTCCGCTCTTCAGGAAGCCAGAACCACCACGCAGAAACCCAGTGGCCATTAGCTCCAGCACCTCCTCCAGAGTGGCCCGCTTCACATTCTGACGCATCACTGAGGAAAAAAAGACGTTTTCATGGAGAACAAAAGTTGTAGTAAAATGAAAGTAGCTGTAACTACAAATAGAAACTCTTGGACCAACCAGCTGCTTGTTTGGGCATCAATGCAGTAGCCATGACTGTCCCCAGCAGTTTGGCCACTGCGACCCGGACGCCATAGTTGGATCCTTCCAGGGCTTTAAAACACAACGTGGCCATGTTCTCAAGTTCTGTGGTCCACAGGAATACTGCCTCATTCTGCAGCTCCAACAGGCACTGATCAGACGAGCAGAATTAAGATGGGGGACTTTTAGAAACATTTATATTATGTACAGTACGTTATTGAAACATCTTGTGTTTTGCACTTTAAAAACAAATAAAATTGATACTTTTCATAAAAAATACATATTATGATGCAAACTAACTATGTGGATGCTTAGCTCACACTGTATAATATAAATACACATAAATCATACAATTGGTGACATTTTTCTTTGCATAACACGTCAGGATTTGGTTGACATAAGTGACAAAGCAAAAACATATAAGTCAATGCTACTTTTGTGCTCCTAATTACATGGCTTTCCATATTTCCTACAGGGAAAACATTGAAGGTTGCCCAAACAGCAAATCACATGGTCCCCACATGAAGTGAAGTCTTGGGTATTGCTAGAAGAACCACACAAAAAAATGAATAACCTAAAAGCTACATCACACTACATGGTGTCAGTGTTTTGTAAGGATCCTCCACCAGGAATTATACAAACATTCAGCACGATGGAACATAATAATAAGAACCACACCTACAAAATCGTATGTAAAATTTTTCTGTGACCAACCTTTGCGACCATACAGCGTACAGCCATGGACCTGTCTGTGAGTAGAGAGCGGGCATTCTTGTAGATATCTCTGTGACATGAAGCAGCAGCCCCACCCAGCCCACTTAGCACCTTCTGCAGGCTGAGGAGGATCTCACTTCTGCCTTGGGACTAGATCAACAAAATAGAGGTAAAGTAAGTAAGAGTATTTAAATAATTGTCAAATCTGTTTTTGATTGATAGGTCTGGTTTGTTATCCACTATTTTTTCTATATCCCAATATACAATTTGACCTGATGTATTTCTACAATAAAAGACAATGGAGAACTGTGTTCCACTTCTATCTTCCATTTCTGCAATCTTCAAAGTCTTACCTCTGCACTCTTCAATGCCTTCAAAAGATTATTAATTGTGTCTGGAAAGGAGCTCCCAAGCATCCTGCCCATCTTCTCATAAAAAGCTCCAACACATGCCACTGCAGCACTGTAAGAAAAGTTTCCGTATGGATTCAAATGATCACAGATCACTTCAAATTATTTGGTAAACAATGCAATGAAATAATCAGATGACAACTCACACTGCAAAAGTACAATTGTGGTTAATGGATTAGTAGGGAGGCCACAACTACTTCAAATAGCTGTATAGAAACTAACACTTATAGGTAAATGATAAATAAAACCCTGCGGGACACCAGTGATGCCGCATCAACCACTGAAACACAGCATCATATTTGCTTGTGTACACTTAATCCCCCATTAAAACATGTCATCCCGCAGATTAACATTTGGCTTAACCCCAATACACTGAAAGGTGTGCCTATACAGTATTATATGACTGAAACTCTGAAAGCCGCGCTGAACAGCTTATATTTTAACGTAAATGTGTATAATCTCAAATATATACACTGACCTATTTTTTTTTTTTAAATGAGCAAGGAACAAATGAAATGGGATCTTACAGTTTTGTTGGCAAGTATGCAGGCGTGTCATCTTTGCTTTTGATTATGTCATTGCATTTATCTAGAGTCTGGAAAACTGTGAATGTGTCGCCGATGCTGTAGAGGGTGGCAAGGTTTTTGGCGAGCAGTTTTCTTGTTGGCGGCCCCGGCGCACTGCTGATGAGTCCTGTCAGCTGGTCCACCAGCTTCTTCTGCTTCTCCTTCACGTCCACCTGCCAGTGAAAACGCGACATGAAGTCACACACTGCTTACAATGAAACCCACTCAGAACAAAACACCGGGCCAACAATTTAGAGCAGTCACCTTATTTGCAGCCACAAGCACTTTGTCCAAGAAGCGAAGCCATTCGAAGATGAAGACAGGCCTCTTTGCTTCTGTGATCTGGGCCAAGGCATCTTCATTGAGCAGCAGGCTGTGAGCGAGCTCCATGGCGAGGACCCTTCGACAGCGCTGTGCACCCTCGCCTCTGCAATGACAAGTTAGGGGATGAGCCTTGTTGTCAGTACATGTTTCTAAAGTCTCTAACATCCGCCCCCTCAATCACATGAGCTGTCACCTAGAAAGCATTATAATAGCACTTGCTTTACCAGAGATCTGTGGGGTTGTACCGTCCTTGCAATGGCTTTATTAGGTTTGTGCCAGAGACATGATATATTATGAAGCTACAATAGCTGGTCCCTGGTTTTGATGTTATTAAATCCGCGCATAATTGACGTATACACGTCGTAAACCTGCATTAAAGCCGAGTAGCGTTAACATTGTCGTTCTGTGTTGACAGCTGTCTCCCTCCAGCTGTTGATAGGCGAGCTGGTTAGCAACCTAAGCTAGCTTGTTCTGATGAAGAACAAGCTAAACTTCCGGCCACACATCCCCCCCCCCCAGATTGAACGTCAGCCATCTAGCGTCACATTTAAAAGCGTTTCAATTTCCAAAAGCAACACCACCACCACTACCACACCTTCTTGAACTACGGGATATATGTAACCAAACTGTTCATCCTACCTGTGTTCCGACAACCCGGGATGAATGACGACGAGTATCTGCGGTGTCGCACTGAAGATTGTCCGATCAGAAACCAATTCAATAATATGCAGAAAATGACGCTACAATATTACAAAAAATATATCAAATTACGTGTTAGATTTTTCCAGTCGTCTCGGTGCACTCAAAATACACAAGTACTCGTCAATTGTTTTCAGGAACCTCAGACGTGTTGTGTACAGTGTAGCTACTCGGAATGTATCACTGAACGAACCAAATATCAGTGGAGCAAAACACAAACGCTCGACTGGACTGTAGCTGTTGTTTTCTACATTTGTTTTGTCTCTTTTCATGTTGTCATAATGTCCGACGAGGAAGAGGACTATATGTCTGATGCTTTTCTCAGTCAAATGTAAGTGTTTTGTGTGTCTAATGTCCTTATTTAAAACCCGGGGGTGTCGAAATTGTTGCATTGGTAACCGTGATGCCGAGTTTTCTCCAGTGGTGTCAGCTGTGAAAATATAGAAGAATAACTCGGTCTTTTCATATCCCAACTACTCTTCCAATGTTCCTCTGTCTGTCAGACAAGATGTGAAACCCGGAGTCAGCATGGTGAGGCGGGTAAAAGAAGCAATGAAGAAGGAGACGCAGCACGTGGAGAAGAACATCAAGAACCGCCAGAAGACTTACAAGGAGCAGGAAAAGGAAAGTCGAGAAGTGGCCTTACAGAGCTCCATCAGCAATGAGAATAAGGGATTTGCACTTCTGCAGAAAATGGGTTACAAAGCTGGTCAAGGCCTTGGGAGGCAGGGCAAGTGTCTGCTTTACTTTTTCTATTTGCCTTATTGTGTTAATGTTTTGCATTTCTGGCTGGTATTAATTTTAATCTGTGTTACCGCTACAGGAGCAGGCAGGGTTGATCCAATTCCTCTAAACATCAAAACAGGTGGGCAATGATATATATATATATATATATATATATATATATATATATATATATATATATATTTCTAATTTAAAGTGAATGCGGCAAAAAAATCCATTCCAATCACTGGCTTACCATGTCCTCTTCTGTGTTGAATCAGACCGAGGTGGCATTGGAATGGAAGAGGTGAAGAAAAGAAAAGCTGAGGAAGAACTTGAACATTATCGACAGAAAGTACGAGCCAAACAACAGAATGAGACCAGAACTCTGGAAGATTTTAGGTGAAGTTTGCAGCCGGCTGTGAGATGCACTGTGCCAAATGTGTCACGGTCTCTGTGTGCAATCATGGGCTTTTTGATTCCAGGTCAAGAGTAAGGACGGAGAGAGAGGAGCGTAAGATTGAGGGAGATCTCAGAAGGAGTCAGCGAGCCTGTGAGCAGCTTGACAGTCAGAAGGTTGGTAGATTTGTGACAATAGCAGCGTTATCATGGTGCCCTGCAATGAGAATTTACAAACGCATACCGGGAATATGACCACAGATTAATACAGAAGAGAGACCAAGATCATAGTTTTGCTGTGAATTCTCTTTTCATTTCAGAGCATCACTATTCCCAGAGAAGACTGGTACTGGCCGAAAGCAGACGTTGATGAAGAGGAAGATAGTAATGAGGAGGAGGAGGAGAAGGAAGAGGAGGAAGAGGAGATTGTGGAATTAACAGTTAGTATTCAGTTAAGCCTGTTTTTAAGTATATAATGTATTTCTCTCCTACCATGTTATTATGATTATTATACAATAACACATGCTACAAGTATGTCATCTTTATAGTAATGTTTGATTCACATTTTGCTAGACATGAATTTTGTCATTATTTTAAGGACAGAGACTTGTTGCTAGTTTTAGTTTCAAAGTGCATAATTCTGTGTGTATGTTATATACAGTGTACTGGCATAACATGCAAGAAATTTATTAAGTAGAAGTTGCTCATGATTAATCCAGTATAAGATCAGAAATATATTTGATATGTGTGTCTCTATTACAGTCTTTTGACAAACTGCAAATCTTGACATCCTATTTGAGAGGAGTCCATTTTTACTGCATATGGTGTGGGACCACTTATAATGGTAAGAGTGATGATAGTTTTATTGCCTTTGCTAATATATATATATGTGTGTGTGTGTGTGTGTGTGTGTGTGTGTGTGTGTGTGTGTGTGTGTGTGTGTGTGTGTGTGTGTGTGTGTGTGTGTGTGTGTGTGTGTGTGTGTGTGTGTGTATATATTGAATATTTTTTTCACTTCTTTACAGATGAAGAGGACTTGTGTTCTAATTGTCCCGGGGATACAGCAGCAGACCATGAATGAACTTCATTTTTTTTACATGTGCTGTAGTTCTTGGTGAAATCACAGTCACAAACCTTTGACCATGTAAACAATATATTTTTGAGTGAGTATTTATATTTTGAAAAGATCCACTGTGTTTTCATTAGATGTTTTAAGACTTCTACCTTGTTAATTTACTGTTTTAGTTTACCAACTTAAAATGCTTTAAATGCAAATAAATTGCTTTGGGTTTGAATCATTATACCTGCAAACTCCGAGGTAGCTGTGAGTTCACGAGTTTTATTTTTTTTTAATTATTGTTATTATTTATCCTCCACCGTCACAGAAGTCCCCACATTTGAAGGAGCCGGATGTGGGTCTGAGTGAGATCGCATCCACTGCACGGCCTCCTACACCTGCAGCCATGCACCGTATTGAATTATAACCATAGATATATGATATAATGTGTGTCTATGCTTATAACTGACAATGAATTCTGCCTTTTTGCCAGTTTGAAAGATTATACCTCACACATTTGATAACGCTAATAACTGAGTTTCTTTCACGTGACCCGAGCCAAGGGTTTTGTCTCACTTGCACAATGGTTTTTTTATTTATTATTTCAAGTTCAAATTGTGTTAACTACAGCTCCCATGAGTCGTACTTGCACGTTCAGTAGTTAAACTTGTTTGGGAACTGAAGTAGTTGACTTGTTGAACGCTAAAAATAATGATTTGAAGAACAGGCTTGGCACACCTTTAGTTAATACAACACACATCTCGAGGAACCAACGAAAGCAAACAAACGTTTAAGCGTTGCACGTTAATTAAAAACATCCGCAAAAACAATGACTGGATAAACTATCAGTAACACCGTGTAGCGAGTTGAAGGCCACTAAGAGACAACTCGAGCAACAACAAAAAAAATGTCGTCACTTTAATTTCGGACGCCATTTGAAGGCACCACGTTCTGTGACGTGGACAAAACGAAACCGACGGAACCGAAAGTATCAGTCGGACGCAGGCGAGGAGGCAGAACGACATGAGCACGGGACGCAATGTAAGCTCGATATGATTTGATCTTGGAAAAAACGGCTTGGTTAAAATCATAATGGCAACGGGAAACTACGTGGTTCAACTGAACGAGTACGCGCAGAAGAATGGCTTGGAGCGGAGATTTGAAGACGTTGGATCGGATGGACCCGACCACATCAGGACGTGAGTTTCAGCAAATGTGTGTGTGAACCGAAGAGGCCACACGAGACTGACTCCTATTAGAGGCTGTTACCTGCGCGGTATTGACATGGCACAGCACCGCCACCTCCCGGCAGAGAGCGTCTTTGTTTCGCGTACATACGTGCACACGTGATCTGCCAAATTAGACGTTTTAGTTTTGTAGAAATTATTGGAAGATAAACGAATTCTACTGCTCTCAGGCCGTCGACACCCTTTTCTCCACCATTACGACATTCAAACCACGCTACGTTAACATTCTCCCCCTTCAAACTTGAGTTGATATGTATTGTTTCCCGGTGACTCCCCTACTGTTGAATTGGGGGGCGCCAAATTAATTAAAGGAAATTAACGAATGTAAAAAAAGGAACATTTTTTTGTGTGTGTTTCACATATAATGCCAAGCAGAAGCCATTTAAGGTCACCTTCCTTATACACTGTATTCCTCATTCCTGCATAAAAGATTGTGGATGAAACTTGATTTTTTGAAACCTGACCCTAACGAGCCCTAACCAGTAAAGTTGTGTTATGAAAAAGAGCTTTTTTGAAACCAATAACCGACTCAGTTGTTGTACTGACACTAGTATTTTTTTAATTGTAATACATGTATATTATCCACATATAACAAAACTAATGACTTAACGCCAGAATTTCAACCTCCCTGGTTTACTGACGAGGGCCTAATGGGGTCCAAGTCCAACACTATGTCCAAGCTATTAACTCCACCTTTGTGGACATTAATCAAGTAGGCAGGATTCATGTCTTTGTAACACAACCGCCATCACTCTAGCATCATATTGTTGTTCAACAAAGGTCCTGATTTCTCCTCAGATTTACTGTGAGAGCAATCGTGAATGGCAAGGAGTATCCCGCTGGCGTGGGTAAGAACAAGAAGGAGGCCAAACAGAACGCTGCTAAAAACGCCCTGAGATGCCTGTCTGAGGAGGAGGAGCACGCTGATCGTGTAAGAATTCATATTCTGCTTTATTTATGTGGCAAGCTTTGTATTAACCAAAGTAAAGAAGACAAACTTACGTTGCCCTTGTCCTTCATGGACGTGTATTGTTCTCTTAACAGACTGAAAATGCATTGGAAGCCTCCAATGCAGCCTCTCATCAGACAAGTATCAGGAACTATGTATGTTGGCTCAATGAACATGGTAACAAGAACAGGCTGCTCATAAAGCCGGTGGAGTCAACACGACTGGGACTAAATAATGTTTCACAGTAAGGCTCCACAATGCATCCACATTCCTTGTTAGTTGATTTTACACCAGTTAAGTAATAAATGCAATGTTTGTGTAACATTAGATGCTGTAGGTTTGAGGTGGGTGGTACGATGTACCCAGTGGGCTATGGGAAAACAAAGAAGGAAGCCAAGGAGGAAGCGGCAAAACTTGCATATCGTGAGATATGTGGCAGTAAAACTACAGAGGTAAGTAGTAATACTTACAGTAAATTCTACAAGGCCAAATTTAAGTCGTAAAAAAAAATGGAAAGTTTCCTGTTTACAATTGTAATATTTTCAAGAGTGTTCAGGTAGATTTTTTTTTTAATGTTTGCCACACTCCATCATGAAATCCTATTTAAATTCACACTTTTTTATTTGTAAGACTACAGATGAGAAATATGGCCGCACCTCAAGTCCGCAAAAAGATGAATCGGGACCAAATGTGTCAGAAGTCTGGTGAGCAAAAAACGTGGCAATGTATTGTTTCATTTCAATTCTGTTTGGCTCTGATAATACTTTGATTTGTGTATATGTCTTGGTATTACAGTGATATGACAACGAGCCCAAGTGGAACAACAGTGTCAAAGACAGAAAGTGAAAATTTCATTGGAATTATCAACCAGTTCTGTCAGGAAAAAAAGGTCTCCCATGATTACATCTTAGAAAAAAGACATGGTCAACCACATAGCCCCCAGTGAGTACGACTTAACATCTGTAACCTCTGAATAGACTCTATAGACTCTATATGACACCTCTTGATAGATGTGAGGGAGAAAAATAAACCAAATAATCTTATATTTCCTCTTTCTCAACACAGTTTTTTCTACAGATTAGTGATCAACAAGAAGGAATACCCTGTGGGTGAGGGTAAGAATGTCAAGGAAGCCAAACAAAAGGCAGCTCAACTGGCCTGGTCTGCTCTTAAAGAGCAGTCAGACTGGGACAGTAAGGTATTGATTTATTTATTTTTGTTTTAATATGATAGTTAATGGTTTTATGACATTTCTCCAGAGGCTCTCCACTGCAATCTGGTGAAGCAAAAACACTTCAAGTTGGGCTTTACCATTATTACCCATGTTGCCTATTGTAACTGTCATTTTGCATACTACACTTACCATAGTTATACGATGCAGATGTCGATCATAATGACCGACATGGTCAAAGGGTGCAGATTGATGAATTTATTTCCATTCTTTTTTTTTGTGCATTTTTATGCTTCCACGACAGACGTGCAAATCACTTTGTCTGTCCGTACGTCCCACTCTTGTCAACATGATATCTCAAAAATGCTGTGAGGGAAGTTCTTCAAATTTGCTACAAAAGTTTACTTGGATGAGTGGATTAGATTTTGGTGGTCAAAGGTCAAGGTCACTGTAACTCAGTAATTCATACACGTATTATGACAAACTAAATGCCTTTTATTGAATTCCTTCAAAGTCCTCACAACATTGAGTACATGGGTCTGGGCAGACATTGATCTAAACTGCACCTTTATTGGACTGACAGTATTAATTACTACAACACAGTTTACTGTGTAACAGCCAAACACTTCCTCTGTCCTGTCAGGTGACTGAGTCCAATGATGGTGCAGCATCCAGGCTGCTCACACTACCAAGCACACCGTAAGGCGCTGCTGACTTAGGAGTACAACATATGACAAAGTTTAATGTTGAGTAATAGCTGTCAATCATTCTGTATCCACGCTCCAATGTATATGGTTCTTCATCGTTGTAAATAATATGTGTTGTCCCCAAGGGAGTCCCGTGATGCACAGTCAAAAAGCATGCCAACATTTTCCAGTGACTCAGCTGTTTTCACCAATTCTTCCAAGGATCAGGTCTGTCAATTCCTATGTAATCCTCTGATACTGCCATGGTTCCTTAAGTTTGTAACAAGTTAAAGTCTCGAAGGTTAGTTTGATTTCACTTTTTTAGTCAAATAACTGGCCTTCACTATTCCTGTGATTAATAGAATACCAGAATAGTAATCCACGAGGGTTGTATGTTATTTGATGAGCACAAACCAGGACACAATTAGAGCTGCAGCCGTTAATTGGTAAATCGAATAGTAATCAACTAATTGGTCCATGTAATATTAATGAAAAAAAAGTCAAAATTCTATCATTTCAGCTTAAATATGAATATTCTCTGGTTTATTTGTTCCTCTATGACAGTAAACTAAATATCTTAAGTGTGTGGATAAAACAAAACATCATCTTGGGGTTTGGGAAACACTATCGACATTTTTCACCACTTTATGGACTAAACAAATAATCGATTAATCGAGAAAATAATCCCCAGATGAATCGGCAATGAAAATAAACGTTAATTTACTTCTCTGAGGAGGACTTTGTGCCTCATTCCCTTATGTAATTTATTCTGCACACTATATAATTGACCATATTTTCCCACTTATCATTACAAAGGATCAAAGTCCTGATGTGAAGCCTAAAATAAGGTAAGTCATCTACTGTAAAGATGCAGCACATATTTTACATGATGTCATTGCCCATTATTATTGGGGTTTTCTTTCTGTCTTTGTAGACTTGCAGCAAATTTCAAAAATGCCTGCAGACAAAGCAAAGAGGTAAAGTAAGAAGATACTAACTATGCCAGTTTATTTTGATTCATGGTTAACATTTTAATCTCTATATCATGACTTCATTTTATTCATCAAGGAAGTTGTCAATTTCAAAAGCAAGAATAAAGGAAGTAGTCTGAGTGAGAAAACAACAACCCAGTCGGTGCTGTCAAGGTATGGAAAATGAAAATATTAAATTGTAATAACAGCATGTTTTCAGTTATAAATTACCTTTTACTGTGTGTATTGTCTATTTATATATTGTCAGAAAGGCATTTTTATGCCTCAATATAACTTGTGTTTATCTCAGGTTTACATCAGATTTTGACTTGATAGTACCTCTCGGCAAAGGAGCCTTTGGTCATGTTTTCAAGGCAAAAGAAAAACTGCTGGATAAGTATTGTGCTGTGAAGATTGTCCGCTGTAAAGAGTGAGTCAAGCATTTTTTCTAAATGATCCTAGCATGGTGTTTTAATGAGAAAAAAAATGATGGATGCAGTGCGAAATACATTTGAATTCAAACGTTTTACTAAATAAGCCATGTACATGTACTCTGTAGGATCCATAAAGCTCTACGAGAGGTGAAAGCATTATCAGACCTCCAACACTGCAATATTGTTCGGTACTACACATGTTGGATGGAGGATTCAGGGTACCAAAGGGACAGTACAGCTGACGGTAGCAGTGCTTCACAGTAAGTCTTTTCCACGTTATAAAAATCCCTAGGTTACTGTACTTATTCAGTTATGTTATCGAAAAGGGTCAATTAAAAGTAAGTCTTACTTTCCAGGTCAACCAGGGGTTCATCTGTGAACTACCTGTATATTCAGATGGAGTTGTGTGACACCAGAACACTCAGAGTATGGATAGATGAGAAAAACACTGCTGATGTGAAAACATCTTTGCGAGACTCCAAGAGACGAGAGGAGAGTCTAACCATTGCTGAGCAAATTGTCAGTGGAGTGGATTACATTCACTCCAAGAGGCTCATTCACAGAGACCTGAAGGTGAGACCAAGTGGATAGAATCCTAACTTGTTACATCACATCCCTCCAGGAGCTACATCTTTGTGTTGTTTATCTCTTCCTTTTGGTTAGCCTGCCAACATCATGTTCGGAGACGAGGGGAAAGTGAAGATTGGAGACTTTGGTCTGGTCACTGCTGAGAATGATGACGATGCTGAGAACCTGATTGAGAGAACAGTGTACAAAGGAACCCCATGTTACATGGCTCCTGAGCAGGTGAGATAGTCTATGTGGGCATTATTGGATATTGAACGTATTTTATGGAGATTTTAACAAGCAGATGTGCCGTGAAGCTAAAGAGACATTTATTAATACTGTGAATCTTGTTAATGGCAGAAGAGCGGGATCGTTTACGACCGAAAAGTGGACATATTTGCTTTGGGGTTGATATGTTTTGAACTTCTTTGGAACCTGTCTGAAGAGAGGAAAGAGGTGAGTTGCTCAGAGACACAATATGCTACATACACTACACATATAACTGGCCTGAACTAGCCCAGAGCCCCCAGTCGATTGTGCTCGGTGGCCATTTCAGTAAAGTTCATTCAAACAAGATGGCTGCATCCTCTGTGTAGGCAATCCTATTATCAGATTATCGGATCGGATTGCAGCCACTGGACCACTATGGAGCTACAGCAAATCGCTGGAAGATGCAGACAATATTGTCTGTCTATTCTGGGGGGAAGTTCACTTTTATATCAAATTGAAGTCTCAAGACTGCAGTTTGTAGCCACAGTATATAAATTCCTACTCTAGCAATATCAAAATCAGCTCACTAAAGTTTGTAAAGAGTTTTGTGAAAGCAGCTGTAAGGTACATCAAAACATGGAACTGCTCCCACTCTAAGACAGCTGACCAAAAATTTGTGAAATTACAGAATCCATCAGAGCCAGATGATTGATTGTTTTGGTGATAAATCAAGTGTTGTGACCCCCCCCCCCCCCCCCCCCCCCCCAACTGTACAACAAAATACAATCAATCTGGCAGAATTTGGCCCACTCATAATGATAATTAGTTGTGGAAAAACCCATTGAGGCTAAAATCAGGCCTCATCAGTACAGTGTATAACCAGCTTCAGGCCACTAAAGTGTGACAGCGAGCCATCGTGACCCTGAAACTGGAGCAGCTACATTGAATTCATTCAGCTGTCATTAATGTCATTATTTTTTTACTGTCCTATCATAGAGCATGATTTCTTGTTATCTCATCAAAGACATGTTCTTTCTCACTTTTATTGTTTTGGTGAATTGCAGATTTGGGACGATGCCAGAAAAAAGCAACTTCCTCAAAGATTTTCTCACATTTTTCACCAGGAGGTACAACTTACCTGATACATGAAACAGTATTTTCGAGCGTCAAACACTGGCAGCATTTATTGAATTTGTGGAGATAACAACAGCTTTTCATTTTGTTCTCTATCTTTTGCAGAACCAAATTATAAAGTCAATGCTGTGTTTGAAACCAGAAGACCGGCCTGAGGCTAGTAAACTGAAGAAGGACTTTGAGGAGTTCACTCAAACACTAACAACACCTAAAAACATGCATTGTGGCAGTATGACGGTCTAACCGTGAAAACGCAAATAGTCGTCACAAGCTTAATTTTTGAGTATTATGGGTTAGTAATCTTATTCCCAAGTGGCAACCCACTGTGACATCACCCAACTGCTATTTTTAAGTCTTGAGTTCAGCATTTTGGCCAGCACCATCTTGTTTTTTTTGAAACACGAAGTAACCATATTTGAAGGAGTGGGCGGTAGGTCTGACTGAGAGCCCATCCACTGCACGTCCACTTACACCTGCAACCATGCCTTTATTGGACTAGCCGTCAATTACACTGTATCCACGCTCCAATGTATACGGTGCTTTATTGTCTATGTTACTCTATATGAGACCAAAATTTACTAAATTAACATCATGCTGAATTGAAGAAGCTAGAAATTAGTGATTGAGATCATAAACTCCTCAGGAAAATGTTTACTGATGTTAGAAACCACCTGAGAAGTTGGGTCATTTTTCCAAAGACTACTTCTCATAGAAACTGACTTGTTTTTGCAACCAGTAGAGTCACCCTCTGCTGATCCTTCAAGATAAAACAGCTTTCAGGCACTTCCACATTGGCTTCACTTTTCGGACCTGGAGACTACGTCCACTTTGATATAGTCTATGAATATTCCATTAATACCTGGAGGTTTTTCGAATGCTAAGGGCAGCTTCTTTTTAGTAACTTTTTTTTTCATGAACTGATGTGTCATATTTTATCATGATTATGTAGTGTACGTGGTAATGTACTGACTTTCTTTCATCTTGAATTGCACCATTATTCGCTTTTAATAAATAATCATGACTTGGCTGTATAATAATTGTGATAACTGGAATTGAAATAAGGTACTCTTTGTTTGCAAATGGTCAAATGTGTTTATAGAATCCAATTTTCTGCGTGTGCACTCTGGGCGGATGGGGGCAGTGTTGTTGGCACAGCATTTGGCTAAAGACAATAAACCAGGAAATATCCTGAATAAGATCTGACTCCGTTCATGTGTCCTTCTGTTCTCATGAGCCTGCGATTACTTTTATTTAGTAAAGTAGTTGAAGATTCATTTAAGCAATAATACAGTGCTCACACTCGCCAGTGTTGCACAATACCGGACATTCGCGTTTCAGTTTCATTTCGCTCAGACGTTTCTGGAGAAACCGAAACTCAGCGGATGCGCATTTACGCATGTCGGATGCGCATTTACGCATGTCCGCGTCAGTCGGGACGAAGCGGTGTCGAGCACAGAAGGAAGCCGGTCGACACTTTCAAATGGAATCTAGAAACTTCGTGTCTGATCTGCACGAGTACGCGCGGAGGAGCGGCGCTGAAGCTGTTTATGAAGACCTTGGCTCCGGGGGACCTGACCATGACAAGACGTAAGTTATGTTGCGCATCTTATTTGGGTGGTGCCCACAGACGAGCAGCTCGTCGTCAACACGTCCCAGGAGGAGGCTCGGCAGGCTAAATCATGAAACAGCTAGAGTATGATGACAGCTGTAGGTCTGTCAGAGGCTTTATTTCATTATTATTACAAGACATAACAGGGACATGTTCTCTCTCCATACACGTCAATGTGCCATTTGACTGCACCAGATGTGACGGCTGCAGGCCGCCTCTGCATCACCCTGACGTGATGCAGAGGCGGCCTGCAGGAGGTTGACGCAAATCTTCATTTGTCAAGTGACTGAGCTGTAAACAGGTAAGTGTGAGTGGAGGTATGAAGTGGCACAAACGTGGAAAGACTTGAGCTGCCTGCTGGTTTGTCAAAGTTTCCGTTGTTCCCACATTGTAGGGAGTCTGTCTCTCAGTCTTCTTCAACCGCCTTGCTGTCATACAGACATACAGTAGGGTAAGACAGTAGGCGACATGAAACAGTGATAATAGACAGTCAAAACAAACACTGATGTCAAAAAGATGTAAATCTATGGTGCAGAATAGGTAAAGATAAACTACAACTAGAAAATTGTCAATCGTCAATGCATTAGTAAAAAAATAAAGCACTGTTGGCGGTGTCCATATCAATTGTTGACCTATTCCTTTTTAAGATTTCTATTGACGTAGCGATAAAAAAAAGAATTCTATTCAAACCGCTGTTTTAAACCTCCTCCCTGATGGCAACAGCTGTTACTCAGTGTTTAGCACGAGATGGGTTGTTAATAATCATCATCATCATCATCATGATAATAATAACGTTGATTAAGACAGGGCCCTTCAAGGTACCCATGGCTACTTTAGGGAGTTTATGGTTAACAAAAAAGTTTATAAATGAAATAAAAATACAACAAAACAAGCACAGAAATTATAATAAAGATAATTATAGGAGTGCTCGCTGGAGATAATTTAATCAAGTGGCCGACAGCCTTTGTGAACAGGTGGGTGTCAAGGAGTGTTTTAAAAGTGTAGAGAGGTGGGACCTTGTGGGTCTCTCCCAGGAGATAGTTCCAGGGGGTGTGGGCTGAAGGATGCTGGACTCAGCCTTTAAATAAGAGTATAACTGAACAAGGCTTTAGTGTGTGAATATCCTGGAGGAGTCCCATGTCCCATTGTCACAACATAGAAGATGAGTCCAAATAATACTTCCTGGCTGGAGGTGGTATAACTCGTGCAGACGTGTGTCATTTTAAACCATTTCCCACCAACGTTTCAGGTCAACTTTGCTGTATGACGATGATGAAGATCTGCCGATTCCTCCACAGATTCACGCAGAGGGTAGTCCTTAACGGTAAAGTCTATCCCGAAGCTGTCGGGAAGACCAAGAAGAAAGCCAAGCAAAATGCGGCTGAAAACGCCCTGAACAGCTTGCTGTCGAACAAACCTGTCTGGTGAGTATATCACAATGGCAATGTATGGTTTAATTCTGATGTCTCCATTGATGTGAAAGGCTACTTTTTTTATTACAGTGAAGAGACAAGAAGCCAGAGTGTGAACTCCAAAGACAACAGCTTTGCGAGCTTTACAGATGTCAGGGCGCGTGTCAACAACTACTGTCAGAAAAATAACGTCTCCCATTATTACATCTCAGTGAAAAGATGCGGTCAACCACATATCCCACAGTGAGTACGACTGAACATCTGTAACCTCTGCATTGACTCTATAGACAGTAGATGAAAACTTCTGATAAATACGAGAGAAATCTTAACACAAAGACTTCAATATTTATTCCGTGCCTACACAGATTTTTCTACAAATTGGTGATCGACGACAAGGAATACCCAGTGGGTGAGGGTAAGACTGTCAAGGAAGCCAAACAGAATGCAGCTCAGCTGGCATGGCCTGCTCTTCAAGGGCAGTCAAATCATCCCCCACCTATGTTGTCATCACCGTCAACTTCACTGTAAGCTCCTATTGACATTAGTACAGTAGGAGTGCAAATTATAGTTAAATACTATAACTATACAGTATCCAAATGTACTAAGAATTGTCAGTACTATTGGTATATCACAATATTCTAAGAAATCTGTGCTGACAGTATGTCTGTCATTGTATCCTGCTAGGGACTCCAGTGAATCGTCACAACAAAGTGTGCCGATGAGTAGAAGTGATTCCATAGTATTCACTGATTCATCAAACCCTCTCAAGTCTCAGGTCCGTTCTCTCATTAAAAATAAAAGGCTGTAGTAGACAAGGCAATAGTTCACTCTCACTCAAGGAGTGCTCTATACAGTAACAGGGCAAGTAGAGAGAGAGAGAGAGAGAGACAGTTTACCTCAGACTGTAGTTAATAATACTTGCTTACCCTAATAGTGGTGGCAGTAGATTTGAAGACAAGCCACTTTTTCATTTCTGTGATTTACCGTGATGAAAGATTAAATGTTTCCCACTCAGCTGAAATACAATATGAACTAATTCATTTAATCTGATACCCTTCCTTTTCTGTTGAGCATGTACACTCTAACGCTTTCTTTGTGCACTGTAGGCTTCCTTAAGTTCGGCTGTGTCTGAAAATGATGCACCAGCCAGTTTGTCACCACCATCAACACAGTAAGTGTCATCAATGACTCTGGTATTAAAGCAGATTGTAGAGCTTCTCGTACATGAAGCTGAAGGCTGCTCATGTTTCTCATTGTTTTCTTTAAGAGAGTCTGTTGAGCCATCGTCACTAAGCATGGCAAGTACAAGTGACTGGGGAGTATTCACAGATTCATCCAACCCAAAGAAGGATCAGGTCTGTTCTTTCTCTCATAACCTGTGGCGGTCTAGACAGGGAAATGCAACACAAATGACCAATTGTGATCTCAGCCCATCTATGGAGGGAATTTCCTCTAATAGGCACAAGTACCTAATTCTAATTCTTAGAAATTGAGTTGTTTGGGTTTTTTTTCTTTTCAAATTTTAAATCCATATCTCAAACTTACTTTATTCTCTAAGGTTGCTGTCAAAAACAAGAGTATGGGAAATAGTGTGAGTAATACATCAACCCAATCAAGGTATGACAAAAGGGTAATGTAATGCAGAATTGTAACAGTTTCCTCTTAATTTACGCACAGTCATGTACAAGACATTATTGTGTTGTTGTTTTTTTACCCTGATGCGTAGCAAATTTGTATATCTCTACAGATTTACATCAGAGTTTGATTCAATATCGTGTCTTGGGTACGGAGGCTTTGGTCATGTGTACAAAGCTAGAGAAAAACTGTTGGACAAGTATTATGCCGTCAAGGTTGTCCATGATAGAGAGTAAGTCAAGTATGCAGTACCAGTTTTCAGTGCTCAGTGCAGCATATATTTATTCACATAAAATATATGATCAATATATATACAGATGCATTTCATTTAAATCTTCGATCAGAAAAGCTCTGCGAGAGGTGTTGGCATTATCAGACCTTCATCACCACAACATTGTAAGATACTACAATTGTTGGAGGGAGGAGACAGAATATGAGCACGACAGTCGCAGCACTTCTCAGTAAGTCTCATCCACTCATAATATGTTACTGTACATATTGTTCTTATTTTCCAAACATGAAGGTTTTACATTTCTCCATGTTTTTAGGTGGTCTGTCAGTAAATCGTCACAGTACCTCTACATTAAGATGGAATTATGTGACACCAAAACTCTTAAAGGCTGGATAAATGAGAGGAATGAGACAACTCCGCAAGAATCAAAGAGAAGAGTGGAAAGTGTAACCATCGCTCAACAAATAGTCAACGGAGTTGAATACATTCACGCCAAAAAACTCATCCACAGGGACCTTAAGGTCAGACAGTTCTTCCAATATCTTTAAATCACGCATAGATACCAACATGTAAGATTTGTGCCTCTCTATGAACAATCAATGTGTTTCTGTGTTCTGCCACTCTGATGAATGTTGATTGCTGTCAGAACAGTACATGTCTGAGAGCAGCTTCGTCCTTGCACATTATGTATTGCAACAGATCATATCATTATTATCGTAACTAGACACAATTCAAGGAGCTTGATGTTAAGTAGTTTTAATTGCTGCTATTTCTTTTCAATGGATAGCCTGCCAACGTCATGTTTGGACGAGACGGAGAAGTGAAGATTGGAGACTTTGGTCTGGTGACTGCAGAGGCTGATGACGAAAACAAGATGGAGAGAACTATCGAAACGGGAACCTTATCCTACATGGCCCCAGAACAAGTAAGATGGCATTAGATTCTCCTGTATTATTGTTTTTTAAAACATGTCCAATGCTCTCTCCAATCAGAAGTTCCCCTGTTCTTCTTATCATTAAAAAACAAACAGTACAGTGCAAAACATTTAGCCACCAAAAGTAAAGTGATGCTTTAAAAAATGATGTCATGATTGTTTTAATTATCAGTTAGTGCAGTAAACAGAAAAAAAAAACACAACATCGAATTCAGTCGATGGTTTGACCACCCGTTGCCTTTAAATCAGCACCAGCTCTTCTAGTAACGCACAAACCCATCTAGATTTCAAATGCCTGTTAGATTTTTGTGGCATTGCTTGGACTGTGTGAGCAGAATAGAGCACGGGGACAGATGTAGGCATAAAAATGTTTAATGTCCAACAAGAGAGCAGTGAGTCGATGAGGAATTAAACGTAGGTCGGGGATTGTTTGATGGTTGGTTCCCAAAGTAGATGTACAGGCAGAGTTGCTATACAATAAGCAGTGGAGCATGCAGTGAGGGACGCAGGCTTTGAGCAGGTAAGTGGAGTCTCAGGAGCAAGAGCCAAACGAGGACGGGCAGACACAGAAAAACCTCACAATGTTTTGGAACGACGTCCTTCTGAAAGTATTAGAAAGACCACACTTTATGTTAAATATGATGGTATACTTATGAAATAACTTATGTAAATTCTGCATTTTGATGTCATTGCAGAAGAGTGAGAAGACCTATGACGGAAAGGTGGACATATTTGCTTTTGGGCTGATATACTTTGAACTCCTTTTGAAAGTCTCTTCTGGCCATGAAAGAGCAGAGGTGAGTCATTAATGCACAGAATGTTATAGTTTAAGTTTCACAAATGACTTGACATGAGACAGTTAATATATTACAAAGGCCAATGTCTGTTGTATACAAACAGGAAAGCAGCTAACTTTACACCAGGAGCTGATTTATTTTCAGTGGCAAAAGCTGTGTAAATAGCAGATATGATGGACCTTTATTGTTCCTCTAATTTAATCTTTTTTTGTATTTATTGGCCATGTCCAACGGAGCATTCTTTGAATTATTATTTTATCCCAAGCTAACTAACATGCTCTTTCATTCCTTTTGTCACTGCATAAACACCAGTTTTTTAGGGATGCCAGAAGTCAGAAGTTCCCCAAGGAGTTTACTTTTCCTCAAGAGGTAAATGTCAACATTCATCATCATAACTTATTCATTTGCCCTGAAAGACAGTCTGTCAGTGAGCCATGGTGGTCACCAACAGAGTATCAGGGACTATCACAGTCATCCATCCCTAAAGCCTCAAACCTCTACGTCAAAACAGAACTGTGACAGAAATATCAAGCATCACGCAGACCAGTGCTATGAAAACGAGTCAATCCAAAAGAAAATTCAGAAATGTTGCTGTATGACAGAAATGATCACGTTGTCAAGAGCTGTTGTTTTTTTTAATGTTTTTTACAGAAGCTAATAATCAAGCCAACACTGTGTGAGAGGCCAGAACACCGACCTGAAGCAAAAACACTGAAGGAAGAGCTGGAAAAGTGGGCTCAGGCGCTCAAGGAACCCAAAAATAAGCATCAGCAAAATGTAACAGTCTGACAGTCACAAGCGCTTGTTACAAGTTGTCAGAGGTTATGGATATAAGTTTCATCTAATGTCTGAGAGTCAAAGAAAAAACATGTTATACTGTTACAAAATGTATTTTTATTTTTAGGAAAATGGTCAATTATTGAACTTTTATAGCAATTTAACTTGAGATCTGTACATGATCTGCCTCATGTTAAACTAGTACATGCACACACATTCTCACATACCTGTTTGGGGCTCTGTGTTTTGCTCAAGGACACTTAAACATAAAAATCAATTGTATCCTGATTTTAAGAAGGGACCTTACATTAATCCACATCTTCGCTCTAAATCGCTGATAGACAACCCGCATCTTGTTGGCTGGAGTCTCTTTTTTTTTTAGATGCACCATAGTTGTTCTGTGTGATAACAAAACCTACCATGTCTGCTTGGTTAAGCACAAAACGTTATGTCCAACCGGATAGAATATTATATCATGCTATCATCATCATCATGCTACATGCAATCTAATGTTATAACCAATCATCAGTCTAAAATATGTTTGTCATTATATTTCATTTATTTCTTGACAACCATCTGGCGACCACCAGAGATTTTCTTGTGACACTGTTTAGGGTCGGGACCCCCAGGTTGAGAACCAATGTGGTAAATAATCATGCTGGGTAATTTCACTGTTGGGAAATGTATTGTGTTGTGTGAAACATAAAAATGATGTGCCTTTGCTTTGTATTGAATATCGTAAGGAGAAGAAATAAACCATTATGCTTAAACTTTATTTACAGCTTTTACTTTTTATACGTAGACGACTTGACAACTTTCTATATTTGATGAAGGTAACAATGTACCAGTAACACTTGCAGAGAAGACACAGTGTTGTGTTTTGGGACTATATATATATATATCGCCATCCAGGTGATAATAACTTTAATGTGGAGCATCAGGTTTGCCCACAGACCTGACTGTAGTTGTCTTTTGTAGTGTGAGCTGTAGGGGGAGCTGTGACTCTGCGCAGCTCAGACTGAGCATGGCTGCAGACTCCGGGCCTCAGCCTGTGGGTGAGAGAGGTTTATTCACAGTGAGAGGGCAAAAACCGAGGGAGCCGGGTGACATTTAATCATGCCTGCGGCGCCTGCCGGATGATTAGCATCTCTGTGGAAAACAACAGTAACAAGTGCAAAATGCAGGATCCCACACAATCACCTGGCCGATGCACACACAGTAACAAAAGCCCCCCCCCCCCCAATCAGCACAAATCAGCTCCTGTGGCTCAGTATGGTAACTCAACTCTCACCACACTGCAATGAGTCATAACATCAATCAGTCATGGCCCTGCCATTTATTACACTCCCTGTAAAAATTAGATGGTGACAGAAGCTGTAATGAGAGAAAAAATGCTGTAATGACGTTAAAACCGTACCCTCCTTATAGAGAACAAAGGATTTTTTTTAACATTACATACCGATATATCCCTCAGATCTTTGGATATTATTATTCCATTGTTATGACACATTTCACACCACACATCGTCATCATATCAATAATTCTAAAATTATGTTTTGATCAATGATTTGGTCAAAAATATTGATTAATGGATCTTTAGTGAGATGAGAAAAGAATAAAGTGGTCTGATATTTTATGTTAGTTTTAGCCAGCATGTAGAAACATTATACAGGTATTGCAGAGTTTTTCTCGAATAAATTAAGCCAATTTTTGTTGATGTATTAATTATTGTTCATTAGTAAATATTATTAGTTCACTTCCTCAATAATTACCAATAGTTGTCAGCCGACTTCCTTTTTTTTTACGTGAAGATGTCATTTAGGTATCATCTCATTCTTCCCCTGACATTAACACCACCAAAACAATGTACTCCCATTTTAGCAGTATCCCAGATATGAAACCTGGTGTGTTTCCAATCTTCCTCTGCCATCGCACTTGTTCCAACAGGGTTATTGGATGTATTGAGGTCACTTCCTCTGAGAGCAGTGTGGGCACTGAAGCAGCGCTCTAGTCAGTGGCCTGGACCGTGTAGCCCGGGGTAAAATGGACTCACCAGTCAGGAGCACAGCAGCGGAGTGTCTTCCCAAAGTCCCAGGGGTCGGAGCAAATGATTACTGTGTGTGCAGCCCCGTTGCAGAAGCATCAACCAGAGTTTGTTCTGCTCTGTGTGTTTTAGGAGTCAGCCTGGCTGCAAAGACAAAACAATCGACCCACCAGCAGACATCAAAAATGAAAATGACAGCTGAGGATACATGTGAGTTGTCAGATAGTGTTGTCATCTTCCCAGCCTGTACATATTTTTCAGAAGTTTTGGTTGTTAAGTTATAGCCCACTTAACCTCTGGTGAACTCCAGTTAACTGGAGCATGACCACATGCTGTGGCTCGCTGGAGGCCCCACTTGGCTCATACTCTGGACTTTCCACCTCTCCAGCACCACATCCTGCCACTGTCCGCTCCACTTAAGGGAAACTGTCCGTGCTGTCTAAAGGGCCACTGTAGCAGTCATTTTTGCACATTTCAACACATTTACTACAACTACTGGAAACTTCACATTCCTGAACGTCTCAGAGTTTGAGATCTTCTTTTTCCCCTAAGGCAGCATTATGGAATATCATGAATTCATATAAGTAAAATATTGTCCACACTTGCTATCTGGCGTCTTGTTGACTCATAATCTCAGTATTCCTAAAATCCTGGCGGTTGTCAAATCCTCGTTTACTCCAGATATGTTAATTGCACTCAGCTTGAGTGAAAAGTTGTGAAGCAAAAATGTTTGAGGCATTATTTCTTAGCGGTGAGTAAAGGTGATGAACATTAAAACAAGTCTTTGTTTTTAAGGTGGAGTGGCCTTTAATGAAAGCAACTATTCTTTATTTTTTCTGAGGGAACACTCTAACTGATTTAGTTGATGTAACCAAATTTACGGGTATGCTACTCTATTATTTATTATCATTTACTCTACTACATCTTTAATCTATCTTGTATTGTGTTTTTCATGAAACCAGGGAATGAACACCCCAGTGCAAGAAAATATCACTTGATCAAGGAGAAAGTGTTACAAGAAAACGTGTGATCAAATATAATGAAATGTAGCAAACCCTAAATGAGACTGAATTTAGCTATCATTGTATTTTTACAATCTTGGATCAAGATTCTTCCGTTGGAGTTTGTGTGTGTATTATTTTGTTTATTGGCACACTGCAGATGTAGCCGTCAGAACAATTTAACTTAGGCTGCCTTGAGTGTGCCGGCAATTTACCAGAAATGATATCGCATTCTCTCTGTTGACAGTACGCCAACGCTGTCGACTGGCAAAGCCGGCAAAGTCGTTCCCCAGACGCTCACTGTCCTCGTACAGTCGCAGCCACACCTCGCAGCTTGGCAGTTCAGCGGTTCAGCAGTTCAGCGCAGAGCTGCAGGGGAGTCGGCAGTGTTTCAGGAGGATCCTCTGAAAAGGCTTCTGCAGCCCTATTTCCTTTTTGCAAGGATGACACCTTCTGACAGCCCAGCTGTTGTGCCGCTTTCATGCCCACAGGAAAGACATGTGAGGTGATGCAATCTTGATGTTAGTGTTGATTGCTCAGGAGGCAATACGAAGAAGAGCGACAAAAAGGATGCACTTAAACAGGTCCCACAGTGCCCTGGGGGGGAAAATAAACTGCACACTGGTGTTGGAGTTTGTGTCTTTCTCTGTCACAGGAGTTCGAGCTGGAGGTTACAAAATGAACTCAATGCAACCACCAACACTAAAATCGAAATCAAGGACACAGACGCCGGAGCATACTTTTTTTTTAAAATTGTGGTAAATATTAGCCACCAGGTCTTTATTGCCTTTAAATGATTCAGAAGGAGGCGTCTACTTCCTCCCTCATCTGCCCCAGCAGAATGAAACTATGAGATAGGATTCATGCTCCCTGTGCCCCATTGGGAAGTGTTTGTTCTCTAGGAATTAGAATATTCAGCAGGATCAACAAAGCGGATTTAAATGAGTTAATAATTTAAATGATGGGTGATAGTAAATTCAGGCAGTCTGATGGCAGTGGTGATGAACTGAGCCAAAAAAGCCTGCAGAGAAATGAGGGAAAGGCAAGCTCATCAAACCGCAAAATGAATTGAAGCATCGAATGAATCAACGGGAATTAATTACTTTTGCAATGTTTGCAGATTCATGTCTGCCTCTTCCTCTTTGTGTCGGTAATTTCGCAGGGCACCTACGGGAGAGGATAGGGTGGCAGATGAAAGCGCTGTGAAATCAGCACATAAACAAAGGCAGAAGCAGACAGAGGGGGCCAACGCTTGAACACCATGCCATGACGGACAGCCTTTGGGGCTGCTTTTCTTTTTTCGTCAGCCGCCGAGAGCTTTTTAGGATTTGTTTTTATCTGCTCTGCTTTCCCACCCACCCTTTCGCCCACCCCTCGGATGATTTGTGTCCAGTTTGGCTTCACTCAAACCAACACAGCCTCTAAAAGCAGAAACACTCGGCCTTCTTCTGTGCAACCAGCCGGCCTCTCTTGTGTCGGAGAGCTGCTGAACCCCTTTGCTGCCTGAGTCGGTTTGGAGATATTCAAGTGAAAGGTCACTTCAGGCTGAACCTTATTGGAGATGAATAAAAAGAAGAGCATTTTTTAATACCAACTAACTATGTTTCTTATATTTCTTATCTGGATTTCCAAAGAAAAAAGGCAATGGAACCAATACCAAGTGAGGCGGAGGAAGGACCAAGATGAACGCCAGAAAAGTCCTGGCAGATAAAAGCACAATACAGTACAGTACAATTCAGTCAGACATTAATTCCCACGTTGACACCTCTCCTTCCTAATATGTTCAACAAAGGGTCCCCACATGTTAAGAACATAGGTATTTTATGTTTCATCCTTTACAAATGAAATGAATCCATCCACAGTACTTTGTCGAGGTTAGTCAGAAATTAGAGCTGATTTTGTTTGGCTGTTTTTTTTTGGGGGGGGGGGGGGGGGGGGGGCTAAATAATGCGAACATCAGTATGATAGAATTCTCACAGTGACTATGCCAACATGATGATAATAGGTCGCCATAATGTTTCCCATGTTAACCATTATAGATAAGCGTGTTGGAGTGCAAACATGTGCTCATCAGCATTTCATCTGTGGAGTTGTTGAGAAATTGCAGAGGGGACTGACCTCGCCACAGAGCAACGCTGTTAGCATGACTTTAAATATGATGATTGTTCATTACAGGGCAGGAGGTCAGAGAGTTGGAGTTGATCACAGCTACATTAATAGAAAGTGCCGTTCTTGACACCTATATTGATCCTTATTGGAAAGTCGCCCGTTCTGTCTGCCTCCGCGAAATCAATACCAGCCAGAGTCAGTGAATCCTTTTTAAGGAAAAATTCTGTGTCAGCAGATAACAAGTAGGCCATTTGTGCCCATTCACAAGTTCAGCTCAACTTGTATTACCTCATCATATTTGTTGATTATATTATTTTCATTATTCAAATATTAACTATTAGCAGCAGTTAACACTACAATGCAGTAGACTAGAAAGTATATTTGACACTCAATTGTACACTGAAATGAAATTAAGTCCTTGGTTACTTTCCACCACTACCTTGAATCTGTTGTCAGTGTGTGATTAAATGGACTCATTGTGGGCTGAACATGTTAAGCTTTTGGTTGACATGATGAATATTTGGAAGCCTACTGTACTTACTGTATGCTACTCCCAAACACTTCTGTCGCATCTAAAACTCTCTGGATACTGTATATTTACTGATAAGACGTGCTTTTAAAAGCCCCTGCAGGGATAAACAGTTTAATCAAATGCAACGCGAGACACATCTGGGCTCTCAAAAATCCTTTTAGGGATGGCGGAAGGTCTCCGTTGCTGGCACTCAGCTCCTGTGTTCTTCATCAGACCCAAATTAGTGGCATTACGCTCAGAGAGCCATCTCTTAAATGGATTTCTTGTTGTGTGTGAAGCTCCATGGGGGAAACGGTGCATCATGGTGCCATCTGTCTTCGTACCTCCAGCCTCCTGAGCTGCCTTCCCAGAAATCAACACCCTGCGGTCTGAATTGCACTCTCCATCCAGTCATCTGCCTTTTTTCATTTTTTTTCATTAAGGTCTGTGTGCACCATCAACCCGTTCTTCCTTATGAGCACATGCAGTGCTTTGTCATTACAGGCCACAGGCATGATACTCTGCAGAAAACATAATGGATACTACCACCAGCTTTCCCCAGGCTGTGCATGATCTCATGGCTGTGAGATGCTGTTATCAGTGGTGGCATTGATCACATCTACTTTTCTATAATATTTCCGCCACCGCTAACTTCAGCATTCTCTTTTTGGCATCACCGTTATATTTCAAATGTCACAAGAAATAAACAAATGACAAATTCATGGACCCAAACAAACACATTGTTGTTCTGATGTACCAAATATACATAAAAGTTAGAGCGCCACCAGTAATTGATTTTTAAAGGTACAGTTCACTTATTTGCTCTCTTGTAGAAGTAAATAGGATAAGAAAGTGTATACTACTCTCTTATCTATATATTATAAACTGTTGCGATGCCAGTTAGCTTAGCTTAGCATAAAGACTGGAAAAAGGGAAAACCTTGGCTCTGTCACTCCAAAATTACAAACTATTGGTTTTAAAGCTAATGCATATATACATACAAAATCAAATATAATGTATAAATATTGATGTATCACCTGTTTTTTTTATTTTTTTTTATTTTTTACAACTACTGATACTGTCACATTATTTTACAATCAAACGACATTGAAATCCTATTCTATTTGGAACATTTAACGTTATATCTAATTAAACATTGACTAGATTTTGTCTCGGATATTTTTGCCATTTGCTTTTGCAGTCAAATACTAATGAAAGATTAGCAATTTACAGTGTACACACATATATTGTGTATTAAATTACAAAATATGAAAAAAAAACACTGCACAACACTAATTGATGGAGCTGTGTTTTGTCATTTGGTATAATTTCTAATCAGGACCATATATTAATACCGCTCTTATGTTTTATTACTACATCAGCAACTGTCCTACTTAGCGCCTGGACGCGTTGCTCTCCCATCTGCTGGCTGCTTGTGAGGACGCCAGTGAAATCACCAGCCAAATTGGCCGCCCCCATTTGGAGCTAAAGACAAAGTTGGCCTCCCTGTAAAGTGGCACTCAGATATTCGGTGTGCCCACTTTCCTGCTGCTAATTGTGTGGCAGCAAAGGCCGCTCTGGCAAACAAGACGCTCCATTGTGATGGAGCGACTCATCTGGCGTTGTCACTGTTTTGCCATTGACAGCGCCAGCCTTGTGGGACAAGTCCAGGGCACACAGAAGCATATCTGGACAGCGTGTCTTTTACTACCCTTTTGTGGATTTTTTTTTTGGGGGGGGGGGCTTCGTTGTATTTCACTAAGGCACATTAAGCATTCAGCTCAGCATCTGGTTATTTAAAACATGTCCAATTAAGTACACATGCAAATTACATTACATAAACATTGTATTCTGAATAAATTTTAGTCTGTAAAAACACCTGGATTTGTCCAGACACACTGACTGTCTACAGTATGTCCTCTGGGGGGCACTGTTGTATCGGGCTGCATCCCACTGAGGGGGCTGAAGCAAGAGGGAAGCGGCAGGGCCGTCTCCCACCTCTATCAGTGTTTGTGTCCTCACTTTGTAAGACAATGGCACTATATTCTTATCAAATCTAACCTCTACCTGGAGAAGGAGAAGGATTGCATGCCACTTTCCTTGCTGCAGTGAATTAAATCAGAATCCCATTATTGAAAAACATATAAAACTCCCACTATTCAATACCATCATTGTATGACCAAAACAGGAAATATGGTACATGTTGACTGCAGGATATGGCCTATATCATTTCATAGACCAATAACTGAAGGGTTCGCCGCGAGGAGAGTCCATTAATCGATACCGTGGGTGATTCTGAATGATCGCCGCTCTGCTAATAGAACTGACACGCTCATTTGAATTATGACCAAATTACTGCAGGAATAGGTCTGATCCCAGTCCAGGGTACATAGCAGATTTATTAGCATATGTTATTAGTTTGAGATTACATATGTTGTCTGTGTTTTAGAAGCAGAGCTAGAAGCATTCAGATAGAGTGCTGTATAATTTTCTTGACCTTGCCCTGACTATTTTATTGCATCGCATTACTCAAAATCTTTGATTTGGCCTGCCCCTCACATTTCACCTTCGCTCTTTTCACCACCAGTTAGACACACTTGCGCCTCAGGTATTTGAATATGGATGCCATCTTTCACAGTGTTATTGGCCTTCTTCTCCCCTCCCGTCCTTCATTACAAATGATCTCTCAACACTAATGAGTACATGTCTAAAAATACCCCTCCTTGTCGAGAAAGCTGGATTTGTTGTAGAGCGTATTGAGCTTTAACAGATGTTAATGGTTGTGAAATATCAGAGCAGTGTAATGAATAGAGGCACAGCGAGTCCGACTTCATTTAGAGAGGATACTTAAATATTCAACATGCATCCGCACACAGCCACTGATATTCTGCAGGCATGGATTCAGTTTAGAATCCCCCTACACCCCTCCTGACTGTCTTTTTAACATAACGCTGGTGTTCCCCGTTGCCATAGGAACACCGCATGACCTTTCCTGGGAGGTCGAGCTCATGTCAGTGTGTTGCACGAAAGATTTAATTCCAAGCCTCCGCTCAGTGGTGGTCTTTGCAGTGTTGGAAGTGTTCTCCGGTTTGACGGATGAGGGAAATGTTCCAAATGGACTTGGTTTCATGGTGAAAGAAAACCTAAGGCAATGGATGGAGCCGTCACCACCTTTGTCTAATTAACTAACAGGGTCCCCTCGTTGCCTGCATGAAGTTCCACTGACTGAATACTTGGAGTAATGTGTGAGCATGTCCATATTTACTTTAGCCAACCTTTTCCATAGAGGAAAAGAATATACCTGAAATGTATCTGCACTTGAGATAGAGTGGCAGTTAATACTGGACAAACCAGAAGAATATTGACAGCATACCACTAGTCTAGGCCTTGGAGACTTTTTAGCTTAGCTTAGCATAAAGAGTGGAAATAGGGGGAACAAAACTAGAGTAGTTTCCATGCTGATTGAAAGTGATGTGTGTAGGATGGATACTGATTGGTTAGATAAAAGGAAACAAAGCAATGTCATGCTGAATGAGTTAAGAGAAATGAAATGGCATTTCTGTCTGATTATCAGGCTTGCTAATTCCAGCAACAATACCTAAGGCACGGAAACATATTTACCCGAGTGTTTATTAATGTTTATCTGCCGATATCCCAATTATTGCCTGGGCCACGAGCACGGATTCCCAGTCTCCTTTCATGATCGCCGTGATAAAATATTGTTCGTTTTACCGTGAGAAATAAATCAAATGTATTGGACTCATACCATTTACGAAACACCAGCTGTGGACAGACTAGTCATGTGTTAGTCTTACTCAGCCTCAGAATATTCAGTCTTGAGACTTTCCACAACAATAATGCCACTTAAGAAACCTGGACATTACACAGTGATGCACGATGACTGTGTGGCCACGTGGGAAGAAACACACTGGATGACTTCACCGGGCCCATGAGTTCATTATGACTGGATCATGAGTGCCAACCCAGCAAAAAGTTTGCAGCATGAGAGGCCGTGAAACAGCTAAACAGGACCCCACACCCCCTTTCTCCCTCCGTGAGAAGCTGAGGGGAGACAGTGAGAGCAGGCCTCCCCCTGTTCCTGCCCAAGGGTTGGAGTCTAATTCAGACAAGATGTTGGATGTTCAACAGCCTCCCTTTCTCATTTGTGGTGCAGATCTAGATGAAAAGGTGGCAAGCGGCAGGAGCAGACCTCTCTGGAGGGGTTTCATTAGATATTACAATCTAAGCTTCCTCCAAGGCCAGGGTCAAAGATGGCTCCTATTTGCACCTTATTTCATGGCCAGGAAGATATTCGACCCACGCAGACTCCATCTGGTTCACATGGAGGTCTTGTGTAGGAATGGATTTTGTGGCACGCAATGCAGCACAGCTCGCATTGCCTCTAAATGAGAGGTAAATAAGGATTGTGTAAAACATAGATTTTTAATCTTATACAAGGTAACATCAATTTCATCTTTGAAACCAGATGTAACCAGCTTATTTTTTTTCAGATTTGAAGACGGCAACATGTGACAATCTTGTGAGTATCCGGGCCCTGGCTATCAGTGGGTCTGTTGTCTTTGTACAGTCTTGCTGAGCGTGATAATGCAAGTGTAACCTCCCCTTCTGTCCTCATGCTCTGCTTTGTGTCCTTCACAGGCGGTAATCAGATACAGTGGACTGATTGTGGAACGAACGACCCAGGGCAATCCAGCTGCACAGGAGAGAGGGTTTCAACCCTTACATGATGATGTCATCGCTCCCATGTGACAGGGCTCAGTTTCACTGTCAGATCAATTATTCACAGCGTTTAATTGGATCAGCTGAATCCAGATCGCTCCAGGGATCCATTTCCAGTAACAGCAGCTGCAAATAAACCCTGAGCCAGCACACAAGACACAGGACTGCAGATCAATACCCACAGACTTCAGCACACCTCACTGATTTAAAAACCACCCAACATGCAAGCCTCTCTGGAAGGAAATGATCTGGACGTTAAAATATACATTTCCTTATTTAGAGTCATCTGGTTCACTTCACACTGTTACATAGAGGGAGGTGATGATCTCAGAGCGTTGGGTGAAGGCCAATCTGTGATGATGCTGCATTCATTAATCACACAGTCATGTAAAGTGGCATTCGCAGCCTCTTAGTCATCAGATATTCCCCTGGCCACTGCTCCACTCCTGCCTCCAACTCATTACAAGCCTCCTAGTCAAAGCTCTCTTGTGCAGGGGGTCAGAGCAGACCATGACAGTTCTACTCCCTCCATTAGTACTGGGTTTCAGGATACAGAGTATAGTGCAGAGAGACTTCCATTCACAAGGTGGGGAAGGGGGGGGGGGGGGTCAAAACACAAGGCCTATATCTCTGAGGAAAAGGAGAAAGAGCAGCCCATTCATCTTCAGACGGTAGTAACACACACGAAGGTCTTGGGAAAGTTACTTTTCCAATTACACACAGTCATCTCTGTTTCACACGAAACCCACAGTGTTTATCTTGTCTGTTTTCAAATGTTAACGAACCCACCGACTATTTACTTAGGATTGATTTCATACCTGGTTCAATCTAATCAATAAGTACTCTTGAATGTAAGCAAATAAGCTGTTTAGTAATCCAATGTACACACAAAGTGAATGATCATCTAAGTCAGGGAAAGCCCATAAGTTGCTGACTGAAAAGATTTATAAAGCCCCTGGTTCCCATCATCACGAGTTACCCTGAGGCCATGAATACATCTCTTTCATTCCCTCCATGTATGTAGTCTTATACCACCTATAGAAGCAGAACTCACAAAGTCCCGAGTGTCTTTTGGCAGGTTTTCAGACATGTTCTTCGGTTAAAAAAGAAAAAAGGAAAAAGAAAAAAAATAGGGCAACAAAAATGAGCCTAGCTGTGACTCCATTCATGACATATCCTTTGACTGGAGAACATTACTTTCTTTGACAGTCATAGACTCGCCATCCGTTCGCACCTCACTGCTCAGCCTCAGGCGTCTACAGAAATAGTCACAAATGAAGGCTTATTGCACTCCATGACCTTTAAGATACTCACAGGAGACTTTCGAAACAAAGCTAGATGTAGGCTTATTTTTAACTACTTTAAAGAAAAAAAACATCTACAAACATAGAGCTGCTGCATTGGCAGCAGTATACGCATTGTTCCAAAAGGGCGCTCAACATGATTAAAAATCAATGGGAGTTTTGGATGGATCAGGGCAAGCACAGAGTGGGCTGATCAATGTTTCCCAGAGTCTAATTATATGAATCACATGTGCTCAGACTAGTGAGGGTGACCTCAGTATGTAAAACCAGCAGCTCCACAGGGCGCAGCGACCTTGTGACTGGTGACCTTTTCTGTCTCTCTCTCAGACATGGGGGGGGGGGGCAGGCTGTGGAGATTCAGCTAATCTGCTTTGTTCACCACTCAACCGCAGCTCTAATAAGCCTATTGATCCAGTGTTCAGGCCGGAGCCAGGCTGGGTTTGCAGGTTGACCGGGTAAATGGTGAGGGGAGACGGTTTAGTATTTGCCATTTAACAAAGCAGTTAGCAACAACTTCCTCTACGAGCATTCGTTTAGCCTTAGCTAGTTTGTAACAAGAGAAAATGGGCTCTGGATACGACATGGACTGTATCTTGATACTTAACATCACAGACAGGGCCGTTATATGTTAGGCCTTGTATCAGGGTCATTGTACCTGTCTGTCTGCATGCAAGAGAGAACATCCCAGGGATTAACTGTGTGTGTGTGTGTGTATGGCTTTCACATTGTTGAAGATGCTGAGGATTGTAGGCGTGGGGCAGTTTATATATTCATTATATGTATACGATGAAAGGGACGTTATGTCAGGTCAGCAGAGACACGCCTGTGGAATTTATTGGCTGGCTCTGCAATAATAATGTGGCGTGTGAAATGCTGCGTTTGTCAGAAACTGCTGTTCATTCATGTTATAAAATGTGTGATTCAATTTTGCACATGACTTGCCACAGAATGCACCATAATATTTAGTAAGTCATACGGGACATCGAGTGCCATGGCTGATTTCCTTAGATATTCAGCTATGCTAGTGTGGCTACATGAGGCTCTAGTGATGGAATTCTATTGGTTTGTCCACCATGTGGTGCATTATTCATTGTCCGCAGATAATGAATCCCTCTGCCCTTATTGAATCATTGTGTTTTCATCCATCACCACCATTTGGTAGAATTGTGTAGATTTTTGGGGGTCAAATGCCTCTGCAACATTCAAATGAACTGCCATAAAATATGGTGCAGACATGGTTTATATTTAAAAAAAATACCTGCAAAACGGTGCATAAGCCCCAGCTGTAGTTTGTGTTAAGTGCAAATTATAGAAAGTTTCCATGCAAGTGTGATCAAGCAATCGAGTGAACATGTTAAACTTGCTTAACATGACCATTGTCACTGTGATCAAGTTAGCGAGCTGATATTAGTATTTAGCTCAAAGTCCGACAAAAGCCTCACAGAGCTGCAAGCATGGCTGCAGAGTCTTGGTATTTCCGAAAATAAAAAGTATTAAGCCACATTGAAAAGTAGCTTGATGCTGTGCAAAGAGAGTCGGTGACCTCATGATGTGGAGTCATGTTAAACATGACCAATTTTTTGGCCCATCTACATAAACATTCTCTGTTGTGCCTTGAGCCCTGACAAGTCTATCTCAAAGAATCCTACCAGAAAAGGCTCTGAGACTGGGCTGCTGTCAGTGCCGCACACAAGTCCTGGGAGAGTCTTCCAAAACAGAGTGAGTCAGAGACTGATTGGTCGAGGAAATGGTTTTCCTCTGAAAATCGTCTCAACAAAGCCACACCTTGTTTACTCATGGCCGCGCTCCCCTCTCCTGACCAGCACTCAAAGGCAAGATGATTGCTGCCTCACATACTGTAACTTAGTCATCATCGTGGCTCTGAGGTTAACAGCACTTCCCCGGCAAAAAAAAAAGCACTCAACTCTTTTGTAACAAACATGACCTGACAAGAGAAAAGGCTGAGATAAGAGAGGCAGGGTAGTCCGAGCTGACATTGGGTTAAATACATTCGAGTTGCAGAAATGAATTAGGGCAAAAAGGGAGCTCAAATGGAACAGACAAGACTCGCTTCCTCCAGGGCGATTATGAAACCAGCCTTTACAGTGAAATGATTCTCCATCCTGATGTTTTCATGAAACATTTCTATTTCTGGCCTATCCTCCCCTCACCCTTCCTAAGCAAGCACACAAACATCAGAACATACTCAGCACACTGAACATCACTGAGGGTTATCGTGGATGGCAGATATAGTCATTCGAACATGCAAAGAGTGCATAAGAGGGTGTTCCTCCGATATGGGCACATGCACTCTCACACATGAACATGCATGCATGCACAAAGTGAAAGTACAACGCAGTGGAGGCACACTTTACATCAATCAGATTGAGAGAAGGAAATGTTCTGTGCTGAAGCAAATGTCCTTTATGTTTTGTATATTCATTGTGCATGTACACACACCCCTGCAACACACAATCCTCTTCCTGGTGCTCACATGAAAGACTTAAATTATGGTTGAGTAACAGTGTTGCGTAATTCTTCTTTGTTTTTCTCTGGGACCGATGAGGAAAATGTACCGAACAAAAAGTCATACAACAGCTATGTTTAATTCCCACTCCCATCTCCCACGAAGCACAACATATCCCCCCCTACACACACACACACACACACACACGCAATTGGCCCTATGGCAACAAATACTTCATGTTCGCTTTCCCTTGCAGAGTGAGATCACCAGTCTGTGTATGTATGTGTTGCAAATAAGCTCCCACAGCCAAGTCTGCCCTGCCCCCCGTCAGACAGCAAAACGCTTGCATGTGTAATTTTTGGCCCAGAGGGTTGACAAACAAAAAGTAACAGTTGGTGTGCATGTGTGCATTGTCTCCTTGTGGCAACGTGTTTTGTGTTTTCTTATTTGTGGATTTGTGCGAGCCTGGAATGCGTTGTGTTTCTGGACAGCGAATCTCCGAGTGCTCTCTAGCTGCCGCCTCTGAGCAGGGTCAGGGGTCACAGCGCATATTGTCCCAATATGGAAACTGCTCTTCCAGCTCTGCAGCACAAAGGCTGGCCACACTGAGCTCTTTGTCACGACTGCCAAAAACTCCAGTCAGGTCAACAACATTGCCTCCAAACCAATTAACAAAGGCTTTTTCATTTGTGTCCCAAATACACACAAAAAAAAAAGCATTTTGTACACCGGTTGCAATATGAACATGTAAGGATACCAGAATCTTTCCCTCTTTTGTCTGTCTGCAATGCTTTAAATAGCATCAGAACCATCTGGCACAGCTCCAGCTGTTATGAGAGGAAGAGATGGAGTTGCTAGGAAGAGGGCGGGGGTGGGGGGGGGGCAAAAAAGGATGGAAATGGTAGGAGAGCCACAGAGGAGGAGGGGTATCTACTGTAAAATCCTGTTATGCAACCCTGTTTCTGGGGCTGGCGTATTGCATCTGTTTAAAATGGAGGAGAAAAACAGCTTTGCAATTAGCGTTCTGTGTCCTGAGGGTCCTGGTCTCTCCCAATCACATCGCTCTGTCCCTCTCCCCCCAGTGTGCGTGTTGCTAAGCAGATGATGTGACTCAGGCACACACACACACACACATGCACAGGTCTTCTCATAGTGTCAGCATGGAGCAGACACACTTGATAGCAATGCTCGGGCTGCCTGCATTAGCGCCACTGTTTACTGGAACAGACCAGTCTTGCAAATGAAACCAAGCTGGGTTGTTGTTTTCTGTGCCTCAGCCGCTCCCATGAGCAGTGCTGCGAGATTTGGACAGAGCTGTAAGTGCTCATATTTTTTTTCACATCTCAAGGTTTAAAGAAACTTAGGGTGTGGTCGCCATACACAGGTGCTTCCTCTGTGGTGAGTGGGGTGTTTATGGGTCTGGCCCTGTTTCCTGACTTTCAGATAAGGACCACCCACCAAGGCCTCATCACTCCAAATCCGTCAGCAGTTAATGATCCCTGGGGAGGCTCCAACATTCTTATAGCGGAGCAGTGATGTAGTTACTCAGCATTTATCAAAGTCTCCGGAAACATGATCTCTTCGAAAATTATAAACAGTAATATATAATGGCAGACAAGTGTTTCCCTTTGCTTGGCGGCTTGTGAACATATCATTTTATACACTGTGAAAAACATTTTCATAAATACAACGTGGAGGCATGTGTCCCTCCGGGGCATGCTGTTAAGAGGGGTAAAATATGTCAGGTTTAGACAACCTCACTCAGGCAAGACCCTTTATCTACATTGTTCCACTAATTGTTATGGAGTTCTTTTCAGAGGTTAATCCGAGCTGAAACTAGGCGGGTGTGTAATCGGAGCCTGAAAAGACTGGATGTTGAGGTTGTTCAATTAGGTCAGGCAGCACTGAAATTATGCCTTGCAGAAGCACTCAATGCTCTATGTACTTGGTGTATAAAAAGAAAGAGGACGCGGAGGCTGTATTTCATTGTTCCACATGGCCACGGCTAATGGTCTCCATCCCCGGTGTGAATGGAAGGTATTTGTGCGAGAGTGTGATGCATTATTTAAGAGTAAACATGGTGGAGACAGAGGGGCCCAGCGGTGGTGAGGTAGTATTGATTGTGACAGGCCAAAGGAGACATGCACACCTCTCTTAAGTGTCTGGGTCTTCTCGCAGTGCCCCCACAAATCAACTTTTATTGCTCTGGCTTTGGAGTCTCCGCAGTCAGCAGCCTATCAAGCAAAGCAGCTTAGCAGAGATAGCCTGCAGCAGTCCCACAGTGGGCCTTAGCGCTATCAATTGATCATTCATCACTAGTCCCTAAGAAACAAAAACAAGCAGCCAAAAGACAACCAGGGGAGGGAGGCAGCTGAACTGCACTGTGTCACACAGCTCTTGGCTGGCTGGAAAAACCCTGTCAGGTTTTATTTGGGAACAGTCCATGGCCTGTTCTGTGCAACAACAATTGAAACATTTGAGAAGGAGAGGGAGAAGAAAAGTAATGAGAAAAACTTTCTGAAAGAGGTCGGATGAAATGTGGCCCCCCGGTGCCCCCCTCTCCTCTCTGCCCCCTCCCTCCTCCAGCCCTCCTGCACATTCCTCTCCCCTCAGCAGATCTGGCATGCCCCACAGGAGGCGGCGGCGGCGGCAGCAGCACAGTAATCTTTTCAAAAGGGCGGATTTGAGCTGCCGCCAGGGCAGCTGGCCAACTATTTCTCATTTGGAGCTGGCCTGGAGATGACCCTCCTGTTGGAGCCCCACTCTCAGGAAAAACAAAAACGCTCGCTCCGAGTAAGGGAGCGCCTTGGCAACACTGGAGAGCCGGGAACAGACTAGCGAAAGGAAAACAGGGAAACCGCAGGCCTGCTCTCAGCAACATCTGCACCGCCTTCCTGTGTTAAATGAAAAAAAAAGAAAGAATTTAACTTAATACTGTCTGCATTAGCCCGAGGGACTTAACAAAAACATGGGAGGGCTGTGTTTCATTCTCTTTTTTCTTAGAACTCTGTCTGCATGTCTTTTTTTCCCTTTGTCCATTTCCCTCTCTGTCTAACAATTTCCCGAGCACAACAACCCCCCCCCCCCCCCCCCCCCCCCCCCCCCTCTTCCCTTTCTGCAGCCCTCCACTGAGTCCTGGCCCCTTGCACTTTCAGTGGAAGCCCACCCTTGGCTTGGGAGGAGCTGGTCTGGGTCTCTGTTATGCTTGCTCAATGATGGATGGACAGGAAAACTAAGAATCCAAGTCTAGCATTCCTGCTTTTACAGTGGGGTAAGCGGGGGGAGGGAAAATGGGGGGTGGGGTGTTCCTGAATGTCGTTGTAATCACTATATATGTTTGACAGCATCTGCAGTGACCTTCATCCAAACTTGCGGTCAGGCCCCCAGACAAGAGTGCCCAGTAATTATCTGGGTGTTTCTTGCAAATGTAACAGAAGAAAAAAAGGCAGCTTGCAGAAAAAGCGAAACAGAGAAAAGGGACAGGAGATGTGGAAATGTTTGGAGGCTTAAAGGCTTTGTGAGTCAGACCTTAGACATCAAATTCCACAAACTGGGTTCAGATATCGTGTCTGTATGCAATGTTTACTGCCACACTCAGCCCTTCCTTGGGCCAATAAGACGCCCCTGTGGCCAGTGTCAGGGAGGGAGCAGGGAACGACAACAAAGAAAGCCCTTATGTTTTCCCTCTAAAACCCGTCTTTCTACCCCCATCCGCACGCACACACACACACATACAACACTCCAAAAAAACTAAGAAGAAAAAAAACCTCTCCAGTAAAAACTCATCACACATCTGCCAGATCCGCTGAGGCCTGCCTCCAATTATCCGCCCACCACGCTGGAATCCCAGGAAGGCTCTGTCCGGCAGAGCGTTTGATGTTGCCACGCAACATTTGACAGAGAACAGGGCGGCTTTGAAAATCAGAATGTAAACTTTCCTGCCAAGTTTGACGTGAAGAAAAGGGGGATGGTGGTGGTGTTTGGAGGGGGGGGGGTGTAGACAAGGAAAATGCCACTAGATGGAAAGCAGCTGCTGAGGGCTGAGGAACGTTGCTTTAAATGGCCCCAAATGCGGCACAGCCCGAGCAAACCTCACCCAATTGGTCAGTGTTTATCCTTCCTGGGCCTTTTGCTAATGTGCAATAAGACCCTAATCATTTCCGTTACTAACAGAGAACCTGGACCGGCTCCATCTGAATCATCTTTCACACTAATTATTGTTTCAGAGCACAATGATGAATGTAAAGTGAAACCACGGCTGTACACTGTGAACCTCCCGAGGCAAATGAGGTCACTGCTGCTCCAGTTTGTTTCGAGTCTTTCCCCATTACGGTATCCACACGATGATCTGGAAAGGTGACACCCGGCAGGCATGACTGTCATAAGAAGCAGTGGCAGCTCTTCACATAATGAACCGGCCACACCTGTGACACAAAGGAAAACAAGTACAGTAGAGGAGCTGCATTCTTTCCCACGATTACTGGTAGAGCGATGTAAAACGAGCCGGATTAGTTGCAGAGCAAACGCAATCGTGCACACACAAACCCACACCCACCTCCATCTTTCACTGCCGTGAGGTCAAAATGTCATACGTTTAAAATGTCGTTCCTTGACCATAAGGTTTTTGCAATTATTTGAATGTAAAATGAATTGTTGGAAATTTCCAAGATCCTTGAAACCACAATCATTTTCAATTGAAAGTATAGTGACTCAAAACCTAAAACCTGTTCTCCACAGTGTTTAAAGAGTAAACAGTGATGTTGGCAGATGATGTTTGTCTCGCCTTTAAAAACCCCAGTTCTAACGGCTATAAACAAATGAGAATATTCTGAATAATCTCCCCAACGTTCAAACAAGCTCAGCAACATTTAACTACTTTGTATAGTATCGTCACCTGCAGTCATGACGTGACTGGTGGAAGGTATTCTGACTGTGACCGGGTGGTCCTGAAATAAAATGCTACGGAGCTATGATGCAACATAACATGCTCCTATCTTGGTCGAAGCACGACATTCACTGATAATAAGGGAAGGTTGGATGACACGATGTGAGAATATTATTCATGACTTGCACAAAACAGCAACTAAAAACCATGCCGTGGCACACGCCCACTGTTGTCTCAAGCAGGATAGGGGCAGGAGTGATACACGACGATCCCCTGACTCTTTGTCCCGCTCCATTTAAGCTGCAGATAGTGTTACACACTCTCTTCCGGACCAGAAAAGATCACATTGTCCTCTCTGACGTGGCGGGCTGCATTATCTGTTCAAACACGTCCAATTCACCAGCGCTCACACAGACTTCGGCCTGTTCGACAGAGACAGCGCGTATCACACATGCAACATGTGACTCACATGGTGACATGCTGAATACATTAACATTGAGTGTAACACAAGGAAGTGGCCTTGGAAACAGAAGGCCTCTTTTTTCCCCCCCAGGGGCTAGAAGAGTGGTGGTGCAGGCCTGCAAATGATTATTTTCATCTTAAGCCTGACAGATTCATATTTGAAGTTTTACCTGACCAATATTTCAAAACCCAAATATATTCAATTTACAAACATCTAAAACAGGGAGCATTGGGTAAAAAAGCTCACATTCAAAAAGCTGGAACCAGCAAATATATGGCAAATCTGCTCAAAAAGTGATTCAGATAAATGTATTAATTAAATAACTGTTGAATGAGTAACTGATGAATTAGCTGATTGTTGCAAACCCATAAGGGTGCAGCACATTCTACAATTTCATTTGACAGTTAGTTAAAACCAGGTTGCGAGTCATATTGCAGCTTTCCACCTACATCCTCTCACTGGATACAAAGTGGCAGAATCCATTTGAGGGGGCTTTCTCTTAGCTGACAGGGAAATATATTAATAAAGAAGCAAGCAAATCATGTTTGAAAGGATTTACCCAAAGGGCATCAGCTGACTGTCTACAGCTGCTTTTGGCCCTTCGAGTGGTCTCCATGGCAACAGTCCTTCCAAATCTGGCCACTGCCAGCCCCGCTCCATCATAACAACAAATCCCATTGATGCGTCTCTGGAATGCGTTGGCCTGTTTCTAGGGGAAACCTGAGGCCATTTGCGCAGCTGCTCAGCTCTGAGTGAATGTACAGTGGCAGTGTTGACTTCAGCTCACTCGGCTGAAAGTAAAGCGCACAGAAAACACAAAGGTGAGCCTCTTACAGTCCTACTGGCACACTTTACATTTTGACCCTCTCTGTTTACTGTACTTCAGTCCTCAGGTTTTGAATATTGCCCCACATAAATCCAACTCAATGAAATAATGTTTGAAGTTGAAAATGTGTATTTAGGCTCCCGCATGTTGTCACCATTGGCTTTTCTAAGGGCTTAAAAGCTATTTAGCAACAATCCCAGCTGCATCTCAATCATTTGACACTAAGCTTCTCACTCATTAAGATGTAATTGCTGTTGTCAAGCAACTGGCACACGATTAGTCAAAAATTAATTACTTCTCTGCGTAAAACAGCCTCTCCATAGCCAGTCAGTGTGTAAATAAACCGAAGGAGGCCTTGAAGTCTGACTAGTCAGGGCAAGGTACATCCTGCAGATCCTCAAAAGAATGATTGACAAATTAGTGAGTCTAATGACAGAAAACACTAAAGATGGTTTGTTTGACGGCTGTGGCACGTAGCAATTTCTATGTGTACAATTAATGACAGCTACTTCAGATCTCTGGGGAAAGCACATTAAACTCTGTTGCTCCCTTTCAGGGTAAGCTCCAGATTGCAGCATGAGGCTAAGGTAAATATGTGTCACTATAGGATTCCCGTTGGGAGCGATGAAGTCAATCCCACATTTAGCAGTTTATTCATGGTGTGTGGAGCTTGGCAATGATTCTGTCTGCTTACATGAGCGATAGGCAGAGCGGGGCCTGATATGGCGGCTCCTCGCTGCCTCTAAAAGCATCTCGGGAAACTTAAGTCGTAATATTGAGTTACTCTAATCAACTACTTCATGCCATTGATCTTGTTTCCCTCCCTGGCCGCTCGAGCAGCGAATGGATGTGCAGAACACAGTGCAGCCTTTGTGTGAAGTCCCCCCTTCCCCCCACTGGACCTCCCTCCATCCACTGTGGCTAGTAACCCAAGCTTCGAAGTCACGAGCTCCCCTCCTTCCCCTTATAAGCAGGTAAAAAAAAGGCCCGCTATCGCCATGGTAACAAGTCACAACCAGTCTCAAGATGGGGGAGATGCCAGGGGAGTGATTGGGGGAGGGGAGTATTTTCCAATCACAACAACAACTCAATCACATCCAGCATCGGCTCAGCTGCACACAGGCAATCTCGTACTCCATGCAACATTTCTGCAACACAAGATTTAATCATCGTGCTGCCATTCTGCTAAACGTTGTATATCAGTGGAAAGGCTGCAGCTCAGAACAGCATGATTAACAGCCTGTAGTGGAGAGCAGAGCCTCCGCTACCAGTAACCCGGAGTCAGCTGTAGATGTGCACAGGCCATCTGTCTGCTAACTCACGAGTGATGCTATCAGCCAGGAAGAGAAAATATGTAAAGGGAATCGTGACGTGGTTTGTGTGCAGCAGTTTCACAAGATATTGGCTCACCAGTACTTTAAAGCCTCTTTTTAAAGTGTTCCACTCCCAAATGTATTCGACAGTATACCATATCTATAATATTTAAATAAAACACAAGACGAATACAGTGAAATCAGCATATAATCTATTAATTGATGGTTTATATCACATTCTAATGTTATTATTGTTTATTCATGTCTGTCATTAATAACTATTTTAATATAGTATCCACAACTGGTGTATAAAAAGTTAATGAATGCTTGGCTGTAATTATATAAACATTAACACTAACTCTATCCCCAATAAACTTACTGTTAATTATGGGAATGACTTACAGTTACTGTGTATACTGAACTAGCATTTATGAGTTGTAATGAGAGTTACTTTTGCGGAAATTGATAATATGGGACCTTAAACATAATGTGATGATTCAGAACTCCGGAGGCACAGGAGGACAGCCTGAACACGTGGCCGTGCGTAATGCTCAGAAGCTAATTTAGCTTTTACTCTGTTAATTCCTTTGCAGCCACTTCGTCATGCTGTTCTCCACTTAAGATCTGAAGGGTTGTGATCAGGCATATAATTACTTCTGATGTCTCAATTAATTGCAGACACACATAAAAAAATATATGTTTTTTTAATCTATATTTAAAATCTGCTTACAACCATATCAAATAGTGACAAACAACTTATTAAATGTTTGTATTCTGCTTATGATTGTTAAATGACAGGGATTAAAATATAGTGTCAGCAACATCTGCAGTATTTTTTCCTGCAATAGTCTGATCGTCCGCCCATCCAGCCATCCTACGCTCGCTCTGTTAGACTGTTGCCATGGCAACTGGAAGAGTGAGCCAGCTTTGAAATGTGATTCCTCCACAAAATTACAATGACTCCTATTCATAGTGATTCCTCATCACCGCCACAGCCCGTGACGAGAATACGGATCCGCTTGTGTTGGGGATCTATATTCACGATGTAATTCAAGAGACGGGGGATGTGTGAATTCCTATCTGCTGATTCTTCAGGTGTTACGACTTCCTTTACATTCAAAGATAAAATATTGTCAAAATAAAATAGTCGAAGCCTCATGAAAAATGACTCAGCTCTAAGAAACCGCCCTTTGGATTCAAATTTATTCAAACACAAAATTAGCAACAGTTAATTAGCATGGGTAACATACCTCCATCAATCCTGATAAGAACAATACGGTGGGTTCTCTTTGAAATGTAAAATCATTGGAAATGCTTTGTCCAGAACATGAAAGACATTTAGACAGCAAAATAATAAATTCCTCACAATGCTTGTCTCATCAGTAATATCATTATTCTTGTGAATAAGGAGCTCGAGCAGCCTCTTGCTGACGTGCATGAGGGATGAATCACTTCCATTCCCAACCCACTCTTCCTCATGCATAAATTCTCATTTGTTCCCGCATTAGGGTCATTCTACAAGTAATTGTTTGTTTTACTTCTGATGATTGAATAACAACCTTGCGGCGGTGCCATGCTGTGTTTACCACATGTTGCTATGGTTCATGGGTTCCTTTAATTGGATTTTGTTGTTTCCTGGGAAACAAGGTAACCCACTGTATTGCTCAGCAACCTTTCTAATTTACCCTGTGTGTGTTAAGATGCACTCGGATGGGTTTGCATTTCAGATTTGCCTTGCTGATTCTAAATATGACTAAATGAGGCACTGGAGTTCAGAAAATAAGAATTCAGTCAGGAAACGGAGCCCAACACTTGTGACTCTGAGCTGCACATTCGAGACCACATCCACGTATGTACAGCACAATCGACGTGTGCTGTTGGTTAAATTTGTGCAAGAGCATGGGATGAGTGTTTGTGTGCAGGGAGACCGGAAAGTGCTGTGTCCATGTGAACCGATGGGTGAATCATTACGAAGATAACACACAAGCTGTTAGCTTTTTGCTGGCGCTGGTCAGAGCAGAGAGAGAAGGCACTGTGACGAGTGGCATGTAATTACCATGGCCCGCTGCCTCGACACGGCCCCCAGGAGCTGGACACTCTCACGCAGCCGTCCACATAAACAACTGCAACAAACAGCAACGGCAACACGAAAACGTCCTTGAGTTTGTCACTCGGGCTGCGAGCGGTCCTCTATCAGAAGCTTCCAGACTCTTGGTCCATTCGATGCCTGAGTGACTAATCGCTTTAGAGGAGCGGGGACCAGCAAAGCCCAGGGGTACAGGGCAAAACTACTGCTTCAATGCAGTTCTCGAGTTTAAGAGTTGAAAACACAAGGATAGCATGGAGCGTGAGTGACGGACAGGCTCTGAGAAATGATGGGTTGGCAGGAGGATGAGTAGGATATGAAAGGGGGGACTGCTGGGGGTGCCAGCAGCTTATCAACACCCATCTGACTGCAGGAGATGATATCTGCCCATGAAGCAACTCACTTCCTCTCGACTTTCTCTCTTTCCACTAGTGTGCAGGTGCCTCGAGTTGAAATTTGTGAATACATGTAAGGAAAGAACAAGAGGCTGTGCACGTTGTGAATCATGCAGGATGAGCCCCATGCAAAATTGATGCCAATGCCTAGCAAACTCCTCAATTATATAAGTTTGCCTGCATGTATAAATCTATTAATGTGTCTGCAGTGCTCTGTTTACAGCTCAGTGTGCATGTGTGGATGTCTCACGGCTCTGCACAGCTGGTGTTTTGGGAGATGAAGAGGAGTCTGTCTTTCCCCCTTTAACTGATATAGAGGATGATTGGAATATTAATGGACTATGCAGAGCAGAGCACAGGCAAAGCCCGGGCAGATTTATTCCGCAATCAAGAGGATCTGAAGAAGCAAAGAATGATTGAACAGAAACTGTGTTGTCAGTGAGGTCCAGTCTTGTAAAAATGGGTTTGGTGTTTTTATGTGAGAATCTTTTCATAGTTTTTACTTAAAGTTTGGAAAAATATTAGAAGGGCCAGGTGAGAAATTCCACTTATTACAGTGGACTCAGTACCAGTTGAAGGTTGCTGGTGGCCTCTGCGGAAACATAAAAACAAAAAGTAAATAATGAGCGGTTGAGGTAGGAACAGAAATAGTTTCCCTTCAAAAGCCTCGTTTCATCACCTGTTCGTTTATCATATGCCACCTCTATCATCTCTCGGCGCCGCCTGCTCACTGCTCCACGTTGCACCAGAGCTGCCCGCCCGCCGCCATCAATCATCCCCCCTCCAACACTCCACTCGGCCCCGTGAAACCACCCTGCATGGAAACACATTGACAGGAGAGCTGCTGTAATGACAGGCGAGATTAAATGAAGTGGGATGAAAGAGCAAAACCTTCAAAAGAACAGATGCAGACAAGTCAGACAAATGACACCACTGACTACTGGAAGCGGGCTAAAGCCACACTGACAAGATTTCATTTGTGACCTCCAGTCAAAGAACGTGGTGAGATGCTGGTGATGACTGAACACACAACATATTGTAAACTTGCCATCGGTTTCTACTTGTTTTGTTTCTGGTTCTGCTTCACAATGGATGCAGTGCACATCCGAGCTATTCACACTCGAGGTGGATACAGAGCCTCCCTGCATGCAGTCAGTCAATGAGCTCAGGCTCACATACAGAGTGAAAGTAACTGACTATCTGCATGTGACTGTTTCCTCTTCTGAGGAAATTATTTGTCAGTTTCTATATATTTGCACGTCTTATATTGTTCCTAACCAGAACATTTATAATAGCAAGGCAATAATTTCACTAGTCCTGCACAGAAGGATTATTACTTCTCTGTGTGTGTGTGTGTGTGTGTGTGTGTGTGTGTGTGTGTGTGTGTGTGTGTGTGCGCGTGCGTGCGTGCATGCGTGCACGTGTTTACCATGGCAACTGTCTCCCCAATCCGGCTGCATCATCGCTGGCAAGTGACCACTAGCAAGAGCTGGAAAAAACAAAGCAGAGAGCTCATTCAGGCATACGCGACAGGGGATCTTCTGGAAAATACAGAGGCGGGCAATCGCAGACGTTTATCAAGTTACAGTAACATTTGAGGTGTACTTCATAGCACCGATTCTATCAAGCAATCAACTCCTATTACGTGACGAGTCCAGCCTCACATGTGACATCAATTAGTGAGCACTCGTCGGGCATATTTTTAGCAACGAGAGACGGTGACCGCTTCAGAATATTAACTGCCGTAAAACGATACTGAATGGCGGCGTTTAACCATAACACAGTTTCAAGCTGCAGACCGACAGTCGATAGTCACTCTGCGTGTGCGTGCATGTGTGTGTGTGCGGTATAGAGTGAGCCAGCTTCAGCTATGCTAGCCACTGCGTTGGTCTTTGCTGGAGCCGGGCCAATGTCATTTCACAGCACTAAGCCTTGTAAAATAAGATGGGGGACATCAGACCCCGACCAGCTCAAACGAATGGGATGTCACTTCTGCTTAGAACCACAAGCCTTGTCCTCTACACCGGTGAGTGCGTGTGCGTGTGTGTGTGTGTAGATTCTAAACAGAAAGGACATAGCCAATCCTAAGAAAAGGGTTCCACTGTCCGTATCCCGACTGGTGAGATGTAATAAGCCCCCCCCCCCTCCCCGTGTTTGGGGGAAAGAGCGAGGACATCTGCTCAATGATAGATGATTTTTTAATCTGGCCCGGGTAATTGCCCTGAAACAATGGCGCTGTCTGAGTCCTGCAGGATTTCTGTGTTGTCTCTGGCAGGCGCAGGAACAGGTGGGTTCGCTCCTTTGCCTTCAGAAATTGAGTGCTAAAAACTAATTTTAGTTCTCCACAAAGATATTTACACATAAAATGGGCACAATGAGAACCTGGCAGAGGTGTAATTAGTCATGTCTGCGGTGCCAGCGCTACCTCCGCCTGCACACAGATCATCTAAAGGTTACCCTCCTCAGATGAGGTTGAAAGGTTGTTTATTTCAGACTGTGGGCCGGGGGTGTTGCCATGGCAACTTTTCACTGGTCTGGCACTAGTGGGTACAAGGGCGGAGCTTGGCGTCAGAGGCAGCAGGCACACAGGTGCCCCGGCCCGAGCAGCTGCCTCCCCTGTCAGATAAAGAGTGACTTGTTTTTTTTTTCTCCCTTTCCCCCCCAACACACACGTCAATCTCCCTCGCCCTTTTCACTTCTCTGTCTCCTGTCTCTTCCCTTTCCCCTTTTTTCTCCTTGGCCTTTGATCAGGGATTGGATTTGCTGGTAGAATGACAGAGGCAGGAAGTGCCTCCGAGGCACAGGAGGGGCTCGGGGGGCCCCGGGGCCAGAGCCAGGGCTGTCCAATGTGCTCTCTGTTTCCCTGGGCCTGCATCATCGCTGGCCTGGCCTCGAACCTGCAGTCACAGAGCCTGGCTTTCAGCCTTGACTCTCATCATGGTCTATCTGTCAGACTGGCCCAGTCACAACAACCCAGGTCCACTGATCACGGAGGGAGACTGAAGTCCTGCCTGCGTACAGCCCAGGGCACAATGGCATCATGAATTTATCCACAAATCACAAAGATGACCTTATCTGTGTCCTTAGGCAGGGTCATGACCTCCGACCCCTTCCATTCTGTGCCGGAGTATCAAAGGATTTCACCTTACTCCTCTATACTTCTCAATACTCTCAACTAACTTTAAAATTACCTCAGAAACAACAACATAGAGCTCTAAATCAGAATAAACTTGGCCGTAACCACCATTTTTCAAAGATCGGACATGTAATTAGCTACACATCATAAAAAGTCTCTCTAAAAGATGTTTACTGGGGTAAAGAGTGAACGGAAATCTGCAAATGATGCTGATATGATTCTATTTTTAGCTAACTAGATCCTAAACAGCATGTACAGTGAATTTTAAATGGATCTGTAACCTACAAACAACAGGGGGAAAAAGGCTAGTTTGACATTTTGAGAAATTCGCTCGTTCCCTTTTCTGTAGTTAGATGAAAAGATCGATACGACTCTTATGTCTGTTCTTTCGTTCATTGTTTCTTGAGGCTGTAACACCCACGCCACTGTTTGAAAGCCTCAGATGTGATCACATAACAGGATTTATAAGTAGCATGTTGTGACATAAATACATGCTTTTGTATTTACCATTCAGAACTGTGCACATGTGTGTGAAAGTGTCACACCATGCTGCCTGTTCAGCTTGGGTACATTACAGTTCATGTGCGTGGGGGCCAATGACAGCAGGGTGGCTGACCCACACAAACGTTCTGCCTCGACAGCGAGGGTGGAGCAGCACCTGAGAGGCCGGAGCTCTCCTGCGACGCCCTGCCCTCCTTCCCCTGTTTACTGTCCAGTTTATCCTGTTTATTTGACTCAATTGCAGAACGCACTCTGTGACTGATCTGTTTAAAGTGGCTCGCTGCCAGGGAAAATAGTCATGTTCCCAGCGATTCCAAGAAAACTGGTGTGGTCATGGAGGCCATGATGATGACATGTCAGCGCAAGGCTATAACACAGTGTGGCCCTTATAGTCACAACTCAGCACAAACTGTAGCCTTGGCAGTTTGCACAAGCTGTACTCACATAAGTTCCCACTGATTTGAGCCCATAAGAGATAAATGGCAGAGCATAACTGGGTACATTAGGTGAATAAATGAGCAACCCACAGCACGGTAATGTTTGGCCACATAGCCTCACTTTGTCTAATTCTAAATGCATCTGAGCCTCAAAGACTCCTGCCACAACTGTGTCTCTGTTTCTCTTCCCTTCCTCTGAGAGAGGCTAAAGTTCAGTTGATCTTGCCTCAAATCACTCCAAATATCTTTTGGAGCCTCTTCAAAACAAGCATGAAGCATTCCTGCTCCAACACTGAAAAAGAATCCAAGGCAGCTGTTTTGTGCTTCTCGGGCTTATCTTCCCCGTGTAAAGACATCTCCGGGCTCCCAGTGAACACAACAGCCAGCTGTGGTCGAGTTGAGATAAGAAGCAGAAGTTTAAGCACACGCAATTACTTTTCTGTCCTCTGAAAAAACCCTCTCCAACCGAGTGAGGAGAGAACACTTTAGCTTATATGAATGTAACACTATAACTATGCAGTAATTTCTCTGGCAGCGGCCTGAGCTGGCTTGTTTCTGAGAGCCATCTAGCTGCTGAGGGATTACAAGCTGTTCAAAGCCTCTGAAGGTATGTGGGTTTGGACGGCTGATGTTTTTCCACAGCAGTAAATGGTATTGCAGTTAATTCTGTATTTTGGCACCGATCTGCAGCTGGAAAACAACTTCTCCGTGCCAGAAGCTGTTTATTATTGCAGAGAGCTTTTACCCAAAATGGCCATTCAGCTACTGTGGTGTCCATGTTGTTCTGACCCGGTTGCATAGTAACCAAGCAAGAACGTGGCAGACTAGAGCATAAACACAAGGCTCACATATGCGCTCCCTCCACATGCATTATTACAGAGTACAAACATAGCAGCTCATATGCATTTGAGGAAGTGTGAACGTTAACAAACCGAATAAGGGAGGGATATGACTTAATCTTCCGCTAGACACTGACACAGCACTTTTCCAGTGAAGTCATACACGCATTGAATATCCCAAGCTGCAGATTAAGTAGACCACAGTTATTATCTTCGAAGGTGGTGCAGCTTTTCCACCCTATCGTATTTGGAGCAGCTGAGATTCTCTTGTATTTTTAGCTGCGTCCTCTGTGTAGGTTAGCCCCCCCCCCCCCCCCCCATACCATAATAGAGAAAAACAAACGTGGTTACTGCCTCCTGATATAGACACAAATCATCAAAGTGCGGAAACAACGAGCTGAAAAATAACAGGAATGCACACAATAGTGGAGCAAGGTCCCAGGAATGGGTTAACAGTGGACTCTGGGCTTTCATTTCCTCTTCTGTTCCATCTGAACAAACAAGGCGGGTGACCTGACAGAGCACAGAAGGGGCGGGGTGGGGTGGAGGGAATGAGGGATGGTGGTGGTGAGGTGGGGGGTTTCCGTGACTGGAATATAACCAAAGAGAGAAGGGGGTGGGGTGGGCCAAGCAGACCACGTGATGGTGAAAAGCCTGCAGGCTGCTGTTCTGGGAAAGGCAGACAGAGACATCCCCCCATATTGACGCTGCCGTTACACCACAACAACAGTTCTGGGAAATGGCGGCCGTCTGTACTGTATGGCAGCTATTCACATGGTACTGATTCAGCCAGCTTATCTTATTTCGTCAGCAGCCACAGTTGCTGGTCTGAACCCTCTTACTTCACTCCCCCCATCGAGTCCATCCCCTCGGGCACCTTTTTCAGGTTCTCTGTCCAGGCTTACAGGGCTTTATCTTGCGTGAATGGAAAAAAAAAAAATACGGGGAAACAAATAATGAACAAATATTGGAAAATAAGGAAGATGAGCTGAACACGAAAGCAAGTCACGGGGTGGAGAAGGCCGTGGTGCTCGGGGATGAGGATGGGGGGAGAGAGTGCAGTCTGGACCAGAAGCACTGGAGACATGAGTCATGGCGAGCAAACTCCCAGGGGGCTTGTTGGTGCAGTCTATAAATGGAAATAGCAGAAAAACAGCGGCTTCCCTCGCCCACCCAGGACTGGGTTATGGCTTATTAGAATCTGATGGCTTATGACAGCGGGTGCTTTGTTTAGCCCCATCCTGAACTGCACTATCATTCTTTTTTGTAGACATGGCAAATGCCATGGAAAAATAAAGGTAAATGAATATACATATAAAAAAATATATATATATATATAGTGTCAGAAAGAAATTGTTCTGGAATGTGAGAATGTGTTCCTGAAAATAGGTCATGAAGTGTTTTTAACTGGGAAACTCTTCGTGGAAGTAGCTGCCTTATTTTTTCTCTCCACACAAACTGCAGCCTATATCTGTTCAAATTAGTTGATGACTGACATGGACTAGTTAACTGGGGCTCCTTGGTTTCCCCTTCGCTACCCTGCTGTGGAGCTGGCTCGGATCAAACATTACCAGATATCTGGGACAAACTCTGGCGGAAATTTTTTTTTTTCTTGTCACGTGACCAAAAGGGAGGCATTGCCTCGAAAAAATATAAAGTATGTGTTCCTAAATCTGTAAGAATTCATATGAAGTGGGGTCAAATAATTACATTTACCGCTACACTTACTGACTCTTACGCAGAAATACATTTTAGACTTAGCACATTTGTTGGGTCTGAACACTTTGTCCCCCGCTGACATCACTGGATATTAAATCCAATGGTGCAGATGGCCACACGAACGTTCCATGTGCGTTCCTTTGAGAAAAAGGTTATACTCAGAGAAGCTCTGAAAGGATGAATGTGTCAACACTCCACATTCACCTGACATGCCTTTGTCTCTCCTGCTGAAAAGGTGACTGACTGCACTAATGGTCTGCATGATTTCGTCAGCGACGGTGTCAAGTCAACCTGGCGCGCCGCGGCGGCTGGGAGCGAGCCAGTGGCACCACACCACCTGCTCCACCTCACTCCCCCCCTCTCCCTCTGCACCTCTGAGTGCAATCTGCCCACCTGCTACCATGGTAAGCAGACACACCCTGCCCACCGTCCCTCCCTTCCCGCCTGCAGCTATAGTGGAGCTAGTCTGCACAGGAGCACAGAGGCAGACTGAGCTCCAGCATGCCTGGCCACCATACCAGACGAGGGAGGGAGCTGCGTTGCTGTGGGCCTTTTGTTTAGCCGCCACCACTAAAAACTCCCCGCCAGGTCGTGTTTGCTCCTCTTCTGTTTTTTCTTCTTCGTTCACCTGTCGTCACACTGCTCTCTTTCATCTGTAGGGCGTTTCCCAAAGATCCTCCCTCAAGGCAGTGAAAACATTATCTCAGTGGAGTAAAAGCGAGAGGTAAAGTGACAGAGACAGTTTAAATTGCCTTGCTTTCAAAAACAACCCAAGGACTATTTGGCTTCTTTTGTGGGGCACAGTAGAGTTTTCAGGTTGGATCAAGATGAATAGAAGGGGGATGCAAGTGAGGGGCCGTGGCTCCCTACTGAAGAGGACCCCTGTGTTTGTTGTTGGTGTGGTTGTTTTGTTCATAATACTGTGTGTTTATCTAGAGCTGATGCTGACGTTTCCTTGGTGACTGATATTAGACTGTTGTGCTGTTTCATCAGAAAATGAATAAATGTCTGAAGCTCTTTGCCAAGTTCTTCTGTGTTTGTGTTTTATGTGTATTTATTTCATGCATATACAAGTTTCAAACTGCACTGATATTGGGCCTTAAATATCAGTAAACTTGTTTTTTTAAGATAGTTCATTAATATTGATATTTTGGAAACATGCAGTGTATTGCAAGTTCTCAAGAGGTGCACTCATAATACTCAAAACGTGTTTGAAACATTTCTGAACCTTAATGGCTGGCATCTTGGCTCTTTAGTAGACTGAGAGGGACCAACAACCATTTTCAAACTTGTGAAAATAGTAGGAAACATTGTCATCGCTGATGGCAGCATTATTTTAATGACACAGGGGATTCACATAACAAGATCAACCATTCTTTGTCAAACAAGCACGTATTTAGGCAGAAAATAATTGTCGTCAAATATTGCAATGGTCATTTACGGTGAGTAACCACTGTGTTCACACCACCCTTTCAAAATTCACACACTACACCAGTGAGTGTACTGTGTGAACTACATGTGTATTAATGCCTCTTTTCAACAGATTTTGGTGAATTACCGACAGAATGTTAGATTCAGATTTGAACATCACATATTCACACATTCCACAACATCTGCAGGATTGCAATACATGTGCACACACTTCATACAACACCTCTATACAGTATGAACCTCTGCAGCATGTTTTCAACACACTTACCAAATAAAAAGTAATATTTAGTTTGTCTAGTTTATGATGCAAGTTCAGAGTGATGCTGGTTCCGCCCACAGGGGCTAATTCTTAAACATAGTCCTCCATAAACTGATCTCACCACAGGGCTTTGGCTCTCCATCCCAGTGGCCCTCTGGCCGACATGACAACAGGAGGCCTGTTTTTCCCTGCAACATAGCAACACCGCCCTGAGCTAACTCGGACCCATGGCCGTCCAAACATATTATGGGCCCAGGTGACAGGAGCTTTACACTAAGCAATACAAATACCCACAGAGGTAAGATGTTGTAATTTTCACAGTGGCTGTTGAACTAACAAGATGTCACTGCAGGAGATCTGAATACATAAGGTGAGTAGATACCACATATTTGCTTTGTGAGATAATTTTCCAAAGAGAATTTGTAAACAGACAAGCTCAGGGTCACGGGGAGACTGGCAGAACCAGACGCAGACGAGTCTTATATTTCAAGTCCATGGAGACAGTTCAGGCCTCAGCTGGACTACACCTACAGTAAGTTTGATTCATCTTGACATCTTTGCAAGGTTAAAGAGTCAGGAAAAGAAATCTACAGCCCCTTACACCCGGGCATTATCCAGCCAATCTATGGATGCAGGAAGATGGAGTTGTTCTTTTTCATTATCACTGCAGGGGTTTGAGTCATTGTGGAAGACTTCTGACCCACTGTGGCGCCGCTGCACCAGCATTAACTCACACAGAGACAGAACGAAAAGAAAGTGGGATAGATGATTCATCACTATGTTCTTACACCTCCTTCAACAGAGTCTGTCGTTTGTCCTCAAAGACAATGTGCCTGTGTTTACGTGTCTTCATACATATCAATTACTTTACCACTTGGGCAGTGTCGTCCTCAAGGTGCTAGAAAATTAGGTTTCAATGTCAGATGAGAGGCACATTCCAGGCAAAAAATAACGGAGCTTTCACCTCCAGGCTGTCGAGCCTCCCCATCAGCACGCAGTGACTGAAACCGAAACCCTCCCATCAAAATCACAGTGAAATCCAGGCTTGCACAAGCAACGTATTCCTCTTGCATCAGCAAATGAACTTCTTTCCACATAGCAGTTCAGCTGTCAGCAACTATGGTGAGTGTTTGTGAGGGGGAAAAACGAGGGGAAGTGAAACCTCTCTGTGCCTCTTTGTTGCTCGAGCACATGGAGGATTGGATTCCTGAAAACTCGGACAGCAAAAATGGCGTCACCTCGCTCTGAGTCAGAGACACAGAGCATGCCCTGGATGAACTTCCTGTTTCAGTATGCCACAGATATAGGGTTTCTCCACCCCAGCCACACACAGGAAGTGAGTCACACTTATTCACCAGTCGTCTGCAGGCTGCAGACTCTCCGAGCCCCTGAGTGACAGGCCGTGGAGGGGGCCAAATTAGCTTCTGAAACTTTAATCTCCTGCAACTCAATTATTTAATATCTGAGCCACCCACTTCAAAGGAATACCTCAGCTCCCTCCTCTCTGGCTGCCTTGATGGAGGCTTTCAATTCTGTCTCCTAAAGGACTCACCATTTTATATCTCTACCCTGCGGTTTGGATGACGCTCTCCCGAAAATCTTACAGTGCTCCCAGAAAACTGAAATAAACTGCACTAATAAACCACAGTGCATTAAGCGCTGTGGTGGCTGGAGGTAAAATTGCATTATGAAAGTCAAGTTTTGTCAGTATGTATTCGCCCATCCTAATTTTGGATTTCCCGTCCAATTGTGAAACAAAATCATTTGCAGCTGCAGAGCATAATCTCTTCAGACTCAAAAAGGCAAGAGGAGGAAGCAATTACTGTGATTTGGAATGCAGCATGAATACAAAACCCTAATGGAAATATGCAAAACACACTTATGTAATAAATATGAGATGAATTTAAATGCTAGCAACAGTGAGAAACTCAAAAGTATATTGGGTGACTGTATTTGTGAAGCAAGGTCACGTTTTCTGTATAATAACGAACGCCCTCTGAATTTAAATGATGTCCTTGTTTACGGTGAGAATCATAATTTAGATGAGGTCTTTGAAATGAATGGGCAGCAAAGGTAAAGAACACAAATAACCTTGAAACAGGAAACATAAATTATTTTGGAATTGGCCTTGATTTTTGTCTCACCCAGTCACATAACACATTTCCAGACCTGCATAGCTATTGGCTCCGTGGAAAAGTGGATCAGAGAAGTGGAAAGTTAATCCCCAAGACCCTCCCAGCCAGAGATGAGAAGAGGGGGGAGCAAAGAGGCTTGGGAGCTCACACACACACACACACACACACACACACACACACACACACACACACACATGCACTCTACAGCCAGTTATATAGACAAGACATAGACTTGCGGATATATGAAATATGATGCACCAACCAAATTCAGTTTGATGTTTGTGTTTGTTACAAATTATACAATTTATATCATAACTCATACATAGATGATGTGATTGAATAAACATACGAACATGTTTTAGCCAGGTCTTTGTGTACTGACCATTTATAATTCACAATTTCATATTTTGTAGCTAATAAAAAGTTGGCCAAATACATCTCAATTTAACTCGTTTTCTAACACATCTAATATTGGGAAAATAGGTGACTGCATAGCTGCCATCTTCGCTGGCTTGCCAGTTTGGTTGATGTGAGCTAGCATCAGTGTTAGTTTCTTGAAAAATATCACAGTCATGTAGCCATTTCTACAGTACAATGAATATAATATATGTGGTTCCCTATTGATCTTTTTTTTTACGAAGAGTTTTCAGACTATAGTCTAACCTTACAAGAATCCCCTTTCAAAATCATTAACAACTGGATCAGAATCACATCATATCTGGCACCATCCACCTGGAACAGATGGCTTTCCAGACAGACTGTATTAAATGTACCTAATGAGCCAGAGCATGCATGATCTCATGTTAGCCTACTTCCATTCTTAAGCTCCCTATATCATGCACGTGTGTGCGGCTGTAAGCGAGTGGTACAGCCAGTATGTGTGCATTAGTTCGCCGGGTACATGAACACAAATGCAGATGTGTCTGTGCAGGCGCAGGATGCAGGATGTTCTTTGCTCTCTTAAAAGCTTTTTCAAAGTGGAATGACTCTATCAAGGGAACAATGGGTATTCTGAGCCCGGCAATGTGACAAAGGTTCACACTGACACGCTTTCCTGAATTAGGCTGTTCATGCACAGGAGGGAAGTGAGCCCTGCTCCTATTCTTCATCGCTACTCGAGGGTCATTGTGTAGACAGGAAAGGCCACAGAGACATATGACTTGACATGCTCTCTAAAGTAGGTTAAGGGCACTTGTCTTGCAAATGAAAAAATGCAGAGGAAAACTCTTCAAACCAAATTACTCTGTGGCATGTTTGAGCTCAATTGTTCTTTTATTGTCATGGATTACACAGATCCCTGGGGGAGTTTGATAAATTAGTGTTTTTTGTATCATAGGGGTATAGTGTTGGAATCAGGCGCTAACAATTACATTAACAATTTAGACATTTAGTTGATGGCCTTTTTCAAAGATAAGCTAATCATTCCCAGATCACGAAAAAAAATACAGGCACCTCTCTGAGGCACAAGTCATCTATCCCTGACAGCTGGAGAAAGAAACACTCCCACCTCCACGTCACCTTTTCACCTCCAAACACACGAGGATGTGAAAAACCAAGACCTTAGCTGATGTCATAATGAGATCAGCTGCATTACGTCAAACCTTGTTTTTGTACAATGGTTGTTTTCCCCTTCATATAAACACAGGCTGCTGATTAGGATGTTGCAATGTTGCGATGGGGAGTTGCAGATGTGGGAAAAAAAAGTCAGGGCCTCCTCAATTCTACCGCCTTCCCTCCCTGACATGCGCTCCCACCCCACAAGTCCGCTTCCAGGAAACCAGCTGTTGGACTGGGGAGAAGGGAGGAGGTGATATTCTATATCAGGGCTCTGAATCACAGTTCCATGCTCTGTATTTTTCCTTTGGTGGTTTGGCTGCCTGGCTGGCTGGCTGGCTGGCTGAGGGGCTAACAGGGTGCATGAGGAGGAAGGTATTGTGAAGTGGGCCCCAGTGCAGAGGGACTGACTGGGAGACTTGGACAGGGGGTTGCTGGGTTAGTACGTGGCCCCAGGGGTGCTTATTTAAACCAAAGACCTGTCTGGACTGTTGCACTCAAACACTGTTATTGTACTGCAGCTGCATGAGACACAAAGGCAGAGAGCTGGAGGGGGACAGAAAGAGAAAGAGAGAGTTATCATGGGAGGGGGAGAAGCAGGAAGAGAGAGGAGATCTGTACAATGTCATCCCTCGTTCCCAGGAAACGGCACAAACAATAAGAAAAATGAGAGAGCCCAGTGGAGCAGAAGAGGGAACAGCGCAGGGACACACCATAATTAGGCATCGGATGCCGAAGGATCTATGCAAGAGTTAAAGCTGGAACTAGAATGAGCCACATTGTTCTACAGAGTATCTACAGAATGTACATGCTGAATTTTAGAGAGTAAAAACAAACACTGCAGGTTTAACTGAGTGTGCATATTTAGGCGTGACACACATTTTGAATGCGATCCAGTCTGGAAAGATTTATCATTCAGATGCGGAACAAACAGTAACAGCCAGGCAATCATTTTAATGGAGGGAGATGGGTCTGCTGTAGGGATGGAAAGTCGCACGTCATGCAAGACTGGGAGCTGCGAGCATTGGTGCGGATCAGAGCTGGGGGTTCGTGCGAAGTGAGAGGAAAACTAAAGAGTCTGGCCCACGCTGGGGAATGGCGGAAATCCTGGACTGATTGTGCAGCAGTGTTTGCTTGTGCTCAGACAGCTCCTAGGAAAGGAATGTGTGGCCTACATTCCCCTCCGAGCCCCCGCCTCTGCTGCTCCAACACCAACACTCACTGTCAGCACGGTGAGGTTTAAGAGGCTGCATACCAAAAACAACAAGGGACGGAAACATTCAGTGCACACGGTCCTGATTTACTGGCATTTTCTTGGGGGGGGGGGGGGCGGTGATAGGGATGCAGCTTGTTAAAAAAGCCACATGGCCAATGAGACAGTGTTTGCTCTGCTGGTTTGAAAGTGCTGCTATGCAATCATTTAAGTCTAGGAGGCAGGAATGGGTTAAGTCTACTGCAGAGAGAGAGGGGGGAGAGGACTGTGGAGGGGGGGGGGGGGGGGGGGGGGGGGGGGGGGGGTAGCGCTGCATTCAGATGAAATTAAATGGAGGCTAAAGTGCTGACTCATTGCGTTCAGGCCCTTTATTACCTGCTCCGTCACCCAGGGTTTATGGGTAGGCTGCCAGAAGAGGGCTGGGGGTTGGGGTGGAGGCATGGGGTGCCGAGGCAGTCAGCCCTCATTTACAGGAACCCTTCTGGAGACAATAACACTGCAGCCGACCAGCCCTGTGGCTCACCTGCGCTCTGCAAAACTACCCTTTAGGACAACCCCCCCCCCCCCCCCCCCCCCCCCCCCCCCCCCCCCCCCCCCCCCCCCCACACACACACACACACACACACACACACACACCATCCCCTCTCGTTTTTGGCCAAATAAGAGGAAGTCTGCTTTTACTGCTAATGAGACAACAAGGGGAGTTGGGGAATATGGGCTCTGGGTCTGGTAGGCCAGTCCGTCATGCTGTGTGTGTGTGTGTGTGTGTGTGTGTGTGTGTGTGCATGTGTGTGTGTGTGTGTGTGTGTGTGTGTGTGTGTGTGTGTGTGTGTGTGTGTGTGTGTGTGTGTGTGAGTGTGTGTGTGTGTGCGTGCGTGTGTGTGTGTCTGTGATTGCCAGAGAGAGAGAGAGAGAAAAAGAGAGAGACCAAGAAGCCTTTGTCGGCTTCTCTGTGCTCTCTTGTGATGGAATAGCGCTGTGGTTTACACCACAAGCAATGTGAGAAATGATCCGCTGAAAACCTTGTACATCCAGACAATGTTGTGTTTTAACAGAAAAGTTGGCTGCTGTCGAGCTTGCGTGCGTCATCGCCCTCAGCATCCGATCACGTTCTAACTCTGCTAGACATGAGAGCTGTCGCGGCAGTATCATTTGCACTGCAGCTAGCGCTCACCCCAGGATAGAGTTGTTAGCAGTGTGAAACAAAGGTGAGGTGGTGACAGGAGGCACATTTTGAGCTTTTCGAAGTGAAAGCACACGTTCACGTTGCACAATGCTGTTATATCCGTACCAGAAACATTTTCAGTTATAATTTGGTATTGGCGGGACAAGACTGTCATGTTTGAAAGTCAGTGTGTGTACGCTTGCAGTCACAATGGATCACTGATGTTGACACCACATAAACAGACATAATTTAAGTGGTCAGACAATGTGCATGATGTATGGCTGCGGCAGGCCTGGAGCACTCACTGGCTGTGGAAAAGGCTTATTGCTGCTGATCAGATGAAATGGACTCCAGCACTGTGTCAGGCTCCAGTTTGTCTCAAATGGTCTGGGCAATCAGAGCATACAGCCAATAAATGGATGCATTCTCTCTGTCCTGGCTCTGCCTCTCCATCTCCCTCATTACTCTCATTACTCTGCAGCTTGTGGGTTATCTAATGCTCTCCCCATGGCTTACGGTTTGTCTGGGGATTAGACTCATTTTTCCAAGGGCATTTTATAAACAACCCTGTGTGCCTCCCGCTC